>NC_086449.1:129055065-129381137 GCF_028390025.1 Pseudophryne corroboree | reverse complement strand
TGGGAAGACCAGTAAGGAGACTATTGCAATAATCAATGAGGGAGATAATGAGAGCATGGATTAGAGTTTTTGCAGTCTCTTGTGTAAGATAAGGATGTGTTTTGGGTATGTCTTTTTAGCTGGATGTAACATGATTTAGAGACAGATTGAATGTGTGGAACAAAGGATAGTTCAGAGTCAAGGATGACAACAAGGCAGTGAGTTGTGGGGTAGGGTGGATAGTCAAGTTGTTAACAATTATGGAGATACTGTATGAGGTTGGTAACTACTCTTGTCTGATGGGAATATAATTAATTCTGTTTTGGAAATGTTGAGTTTGAGGTGACGAGATTGCATTCAAGATGAAATGGCAGAAAGGCATTCAGTGACACGGACCAATACAGATGGTGATGAATCTGGGGAGGATAGGTAGATTTGAGTATCATCAGCATACAAATGATACAGAAATCCAAAGGAACTGATTAGTGTACCAAGATGCAGTATAAGGTATAGATTGAGAAAAGCAGAGGACCTAAGACTGAGCCTTGCTGTACTCCAACTGATAGAGGTAGCAAAGAGGAAGTGGATTCAGAGAAGTGAACTCTGAAAGAGCGATTAGAAAGGTAGTATGAGAACCAAGAAAGGTCTGTGTCCTGAAGACTTAGGGATTTTAGTGTTTGTATGAGAAGAGATTTGTCAACAGTGTCAAAAGCAGCAGGGAGATCTAGAAAACTAAGAACTGAGTAATGGTCTTTGGATCTAGCAGTGACCAGATCATTCACTACTTTGGTCAGTGATGTCTGTGTGGAGTGTTGGGCATGAAAGCCTGAATAAAGTGGGTCCAATAAGTTGTGGGAGTTAAGAAAGTGTGTGAGGCGAGTGTAGGCAAGTCTCTCAAGTAGCTTGGAGAGACATGGGTGCTGAGAGATGAGACGGTAATTAGAAAGAGTGTTTGAGTCAGAATTTTGTTTTCATGGAGTATGGAGTAATCACTGCATGCTTGAACAGAGAAGGGAAGATACCAGTAGAGAGAAAAAGAGAGAGATTACAGATTTTCGTTAAGGTTGGGAGAAGCACAGGAGACAAAGTTTTACTGTAAAGACATAAGATCAAGTGGAGAGATAGTTGAGTAGAAGGATGAGAAGAGTTTTGATACTTCATCTTCACTTGTGGGATCAAATGAAGATAAAGTGCCAGAGGGTTCAGTTTGGAAAATTGAGCAGGTCACTGGCTGAGTTAGAGCATAACATTTCATCTTGGATATTATCAATCTTATCCATGTAGTAGAAAGCACGTTCTTGTGCCCTGGGGGGGGGAAGGGTGGTGGTGAGGGAGGGTAAAGAAGTTATTTAAATGTATTAAAAAGTCACTTGGGGTTGGTGGCAAGAGAAGAGATGAGAGATTGGACATACAGATGTGTCCACGATTACCTTTCTGAAAAAAGTTTCATGGCATGCCGTTAACAGCACTAAAAAATCTGTCCTGCTGTTAAATACATGGCAGGCCATTGTAAATTGTCTGAAATATAGTGCAGTACTACTTTTCAGACAGCAGGTGGCAGTTTCAGAAACTGAGTAAGCAGAAAGTCTGAAACAATGGCCCTCATTCCGAGTTGATCGCTTGCTAGCTACTTTTTGTAGCCGTGTGAACAGATACTGTAGTCGCCACCTATGGGGGAGTGTATTTTAGCTTTGCAAGTGTGCGAACGCTTGTGCGGCGGAATGATGCAAAAATATTTTGTGGAGTTTCTGAGTAGCTCAGAACTTACTCAGACGCTGCAATGACTTCAGCCTGTCCGGGCCCGGTTTTGACGTCAGACACCAGCCATGCAAACGCCTGGGCACGCCTGCGTTTTTCCAATCAATCCCAAAAAATGGTCAGTTGACACCCAGAAACGCCATCTTCCTGTCAATCACCTCCCGCACTGCGGACACTGCTAGCACCCCTGCATCGAGGACACTTCTGGCACTCCCACACTGCCAACACTGCCAGCACCCCTGAACTCCTGCGCTGAGGACACCTCCCACATTGCCGACACTGCCGGCACCCCTGCACTGAGGTCACTTCTGGCACTCCCACACTGCTGGCACCCCTGAACTCCTGCAAGGAGGACACCTCCTGCACTGCCGACACTGCCAGCACCCCTGCACTGGGGATACTGCCAGCACTGCCCGCACTGCCAACACTGCCAGTACCCCTGCACTGGGGATACTGCCAGCACTCCTGCACTGAGGACACCTCCTGTACTGCCAACACTGCTGGCAGCCCTGCACTGGGGATACTGCCAGCACTCCTGCACTGAGGACACCTCCTGCACTGCCAACACTACCGGCACCTCTGCACCGAGGACACTTCTGGCACTCCCACACTGCCGGCACCCCTGAACTCCTGCAAGGAGGACACCTCCTGCACTGCCGACACTGCCAGCACCCCTGCACTGGGGATATTGCCAGAATTCCTGCACTGAGGACACCACCAGCACTGCCGACACTGCCGGCACCAAGGACACTTCTGGCACTCACACACTGCCGGCACCCCTGAACTCCTGCAAGGAGGACACCTCCTGCACTGCCAACACTGCCAGCACCCCTGAACTCCTGCACTGAGGAAACCTCCCACACTACCGACACTGCCGGCACCCCTGCACCGAGGGCACTTCTGGAACTCCCACACTGCTGACAACCCTGAACTCTTGCACTAGGGACACCTCCAGTATTCCCGCACTGTCGCACAGCCAGCTCTGCCAGCACCCCTGCACTGAGGACACCGCTGGCACTGCCCACACTGCCGGCACCCCTGCACTGGGGATACTGCCAGCACTCCTGCACTGAAGCCACCTTCTGCACTGCCGACACCTCTGCACCAAGGACACTATCGGCACTCCCACACTGCTGGCACTCTTGCAATGAGGTCACACTCCTGCACTGTCAACACTGCCGGCACTCCTGCACTGAGGACACTTCCGGCAATCCCACACTGCCAGCACCCCTGGACTCCTGCAATGAGGACACATCCAGCACCGCCGACACTATCGCTATAGTCCATACACACATAGCTATTTGTGCTGAATTTCTAAGTGACTCAGTCAAATCACTTAGAAAAGCAGCCCAAAATTGCTATGTGTGTGTGTGATCGTATGCAGGTCATTCTGATGTATTGCCAGCTTTAGAGCCCAATCCCTAATTGTGTAGGTGTGAAAATCTCAGTGTGAAAGGCCTTTGAAGTAGATTTCTTGGGGGGTAGAGATACAGTACTGTAACATGTATTCTGGGTTGGGGATGGGGATGGCTAGAGTCCTGGGATTTGAAATGAACAGTTAACTTTTAGCAATTCAGAGCCTCAGTTTATTAATGCAAAAATTGGAGTTATTTGTTGCTCAAAGCACAGAGGTGAATGAAGTCTAAGGACATGTTACAGATAAAATATAACAAATGTATTAATTTAAGCAGGTAGTCTAATTTTGATATTTCAAGCATTTGCAGAAAGGATGAGTACGACAGGTAAAGTGCCACTTATGCAAATTCTATGCATTATTTGTTTGCGTACTGTCTTTTTTGATGTGTCGACATATGGCCTGTCAACCAATATTGGTCGACCTAATGACTGTTGACCTTCTTATTGTCGACAATATGACCCATTCCAATTACATGCAGCTGGCTTGTCCATTTCTTTCTATTATCAGTGGCAGCACAGAAAATAAATGGTCTACACAATTATTACAGGTCTCCAATGTAAGTATGTTTTTTAAAAATTTGTTGATGCCATCAATCAGTTGCTCTTTTGTCCTTGGCTTACATTGAGAACGAATATAACTTTTCATTTGAGATCACACTAGCTCGATAGGATTCATGTCCGGTGATCTGTGAAAAGTCAATAAAGGGAGAAAATGTAAAAATCGAATATTTGGCATTTCATGCTTTACAGGAAGCATCAGTCTACAGGACAAAACTGTACTTACTCTGGTGGTGTGCATTGCCAAATGATGCCTTTTTCCGTTATGAATTTGGCTGAAGCACTATGTTTTGGATTGTTGTCCTGGAACATTAGATGGCCAGATGACCAATACTTTCTTACATAAGGCACTAAAGTATCATTAATGATCATGGACTGGAAGACTGTTTTATCCATGATATCTGACGTAGAACAATAAAAAAAAACAGGATTTTATATACCTAACGGTAAATCCTTTTCTCGTAGTCTGTAGAGGATGTTCGGTTCCATATTAGTACCATGGGGCATAGACGGGTACTTGGGAGCCTTCGGCACTTTAAGAATTTAAATGTGTGTGCTGGCTCCTCCCTCTATGCCCCTCCTTTAGACCTCAGTATAGAAACTGTGGCCGAGGAGACAGACTACTTCGAGAGAAGTATATTACACAGACAGTGGCGAGATTTATACCAGCTCACACACAATTTATAACCATGCAACCATTATCTAACATAAAGAAACCATGCCAATTTGCATGAACAAGGGCAGCTACTGCTATCATTACATAACAAGTAACAAATTTGCAGGAAACAGGAGCACTGGGCAGGTGCCCAACATTCTCTATGGACTACAAGAAAAGGATTTACCGGTAGGTATATAAAATCCTGTTTTCTCATACGTCCTAGAGGATGTTGGGGTCCATATTAGTACCATGGGGATGTACCAAAGCTCCCAATGTGGGAGGGAGAGTGTGGATGTTCCTGCAGAACTGATTGACCAAACTTTAGGTCATCAGAGGCCAAAGTATCAAACTTGTAGAACTTAGCAAACGTGTTTGACCCTGACCAAGTACTGTAGCTGCTCGGCAAAGTGGAAGAGCCAAGACATCCCAGGCAGCAGCCCAGGAAGAGCCCACTTTACAAGTAGAATGGGCCTTCACCGATTTCGGTACCGGCAATCCTGCCGTGGAATAAGCATGCTGGATAGTCAACCTGATCTAGCGAGCAATGGTCTGCTTAGAAGCAGGACACCCAATCTTGTTGGGATCATAAAGCACAAATAATGCTTCCGACTTTCTGTGATGAGCAGTCCTCTTCACATATACCTTCAAAGCCCTGACAATGTCCAAGGACTTTGCTGAAGTCAAAGTGTCAGTAGCCACTGGCACCACAATGGGTTGGTTGATATGAAAAGCCGACACAACATTAGGAAGTCATTGCTGACGCATTCTATCCTCATGAAAAATCAAGTAGGGGCTCATGTAAGACAAGGCCCCTAGTTCTGCACCCGCCTTGTGGATGCCAAAGCCAACAGAGTGACCACCTTCCACGTAAGAAACTTTAAGTCTACCTCTCTTAAAGGTTCAAACCAATCCGATTGCAGGAATTGCAACACAACATTAAGATCCCATGGTGCCGTAGGATGCACATATGGTGGTTGTATGTGCAGAACCCCTTTCAAGAAAGTTTGAACCTCAGGGAGAGCAGCCAATTGTTTCTGGAAGAAAATGGACAAGGCCAAAATCTGGACCTTGATCGAGCCTAATCATAGGCCCACATCCACACCTGCTTGTAGACATAGGAGTAAATGACCCAGCTGAAACTCCACCATAGGAAATTTCTTGGACTCACACAAAGATACATATTTTTTCCAAATGCGATGGTAATGTTTTGACGTTACTCACTTACTTGCTTGGATAAGTGTAGGGATGACTTTGTTCGGAATGCCCTTTCAAGCTACAGTAAGATCTGGTGTTCGACCTCCATACCATCAAACGTAGCCACGGTAAATCTTGATAAAGAACCAGCTCCTGCTGAAGAGGAAGAAGCCATGGAACTTTTATAAGTAACCTGAGAAACTACAGATATCAAGCTCTCCTTGGCCCCCTAGGGCAATGAGGGTTACCAGAACTTTTTTGTTCCTTTTAGTGGAAGTGGAGGGAACACCTCCACTGACTTGACTGCCCCCGGTTTTAACAGGGAGCCCACTGCCACTGCTTGTGGGTCTGTTGACCTGGAACAATGTTTCCATAACTTCTTGTTGAGATAAGACGTTATTGCATCCTCCTGAGGAGTGCCCCAAAGGTTTTTTTTACCCTTGAGGATATCTCCGGAAGGAGGTTCCACTTTTTTGGACAAAGACAGTGTTTGCTGGCTTTTATGTCCAGAATGCTTGTTTGAAGAATTGCTTCTTGATTGGAACATCTTCCCTGGAAGTTCAACCCTTATGTGATTGTTTCCCAATCTCTGAGATCTGTTTCCTCATAGAGGAGGATCCAGGTCTGAATCCTGAACCTGCGTCCCTTGAGTAGATGAGGATTTTTCCACCAACAAGGGGTTGAGATTCTGACTTACGTCAACAGGCATATCCGCTGATGCATCCGAAGATGTGATCTGGACCATTTGTCCTAATGATTCAGCTGGAAGAACTTGGCCTGGAATCTTCGATTCCCTTTTAACTGGGCTGTGAATTATCACTGTACCTTGGGAGATGTTTTTATCTGGATGAGGACTCTCAGCATCTTGGAAAGGCCGAGTAACATCTGGAACCTTAGGTAGGCTTGAAGTGGATGCCAGATGGGATCCAGGTAGAAGCCCGCTAGTGATAGAGACTTCCTTCTGAATTTTAATTTCCTTAATTAAGGGTTCAGCAACTTTGTGTTCTAATTTTCTATGAAAATTTTGCCAGGTGGGAGCTTTTGAAATTTCAAATGATGACCCTGGGCAAACATCTTTGCCCTTTTGGGGTCTAAGTCTCCCCCTGACTGAACTCCCAGCCGGGAACCCCAGCATCATGCTGAGGTATTAGGGAGAACAGAGGTTGACTTTTGTTCCTGAGAACCTGCTGCTGCTGGTCTTCTATCTTGTCCTCGACCGCTTCCTCTACCAAAGAAAGGGGTGGAACCTCTGGACCTCTTTGCCTTTGTGCCCCGAAAGGACTGCATTGTCGGAGCAGAGTATGGTTTCCTCACAGGAGATGCTGCAGAAGGAAGAAAAACTGACTTACCCAATGTAGTTTTGGATATCAACGTATCTAAAGCATCCCCAAAAAGTGCCTCCCCTGTGAAGAGGAGAGATTATACACTTTTTTTGGATTCTGCATCCGCTGTCCATTGGTTCAGCCAGAGGCCTCTGCGAGCTGAGATCACCATGGATGATGTTCTTGCAGATATCAGTCCAATGTCTTTCATGGCTTCCACCATGAATCCTGCAGAATCCTTTTATGAGACCTATGGTTAAAACAACATTATCCCTATCTATTGTATCTACTGTAGATGCTCTAGCAAATTTTCGGACCATTTTACAATAGCAGTTGAAACTCGTGCACACGCAATAGTGGGCCTAAGGATGGCTCCATTGGCCATGAACATGGATTTGAGAGTGGTCTCAATTTTATGGTCAGCCGGCTCCTTTAATGAAGCTGTGCCAGGGACTGGCAAGGTAATCTTGTATTAGCAATCTGAGAAATCTTTACCTTTAGGGTCTCTAGTTCTTCAGGCTCGGCCCCAGAGGGTTTAGCCAACATATTACAATCCTGATTATCTGCCAGGAAATCATCTAAGGTTGACAAATATTCTGCATTACATGAGGCATCCTCTTTAGACATGATAATGTGCACTTTCACACATACACAGTCACACAGGGATATGTTAGGAACAGCATCTCCCTAAGAGAATATCAGAGGAACACAGAAATCAGAGCCAGCCACACACCGCGCTTCTAGAAGCGTTTATTAAATAAAACTTCAACACTTTATTTGTAACCTTATCAGGTCTAATTTACCAATTATACTTCCCCCACTTCTTTTATAACACCCTGGTACCGCAGTGCAGTTATGAGTAGGTCAGCGTCCTTGTCAGCATCTCTCTCCGGTCTTCTGCGTAAAGAAAATGGCGCTGGTGAGTGCTGGATCTGTAATGAGAAGAAGGCTCCATCCCCAAAATGGCGCGGCTCTCCCGAGTTTTTATTATTTATACTGACCTGAGGTAATTTTGTGGAAAACTGTGGGTTTTGCACCCCTGTTTTCCCAGTGATCAGTGTAGGGTTAATAGCAGCTCATAGTGCCCCTCCCACGCTCTGCACCCATGGATGTCAGATCTGAGCCCGCCGGAGCACAGTGTGTCTCAGCTGCACTCCTACCCTGCAAGCCGCCATAAGCACTGGCGACCCGCTTACTAGGCCATCAGCAAAATACTCACTACTCTTCTGGCTCTGTTAGGGGGTGGTGTTTGTGTTGTGGGAGTGAGCGTTCACCTCAGGGGCTTGTGATTAGTACCCTCAGGAGCTCAATGTCCTGTCAGTTGGAGCAGAGAGACATGGAACTCTTTAGGAAGTTGGTTCCTGCTCCCCCCTAAGTCTCACGAAGCAGGGAGGCTGTTGCTAGCAGCCTCCCTGTAATTTAAAACACTTATAAATATTCAGTGCAGGGGTGCCAGCAGTGAGGGAGGTGTCCTCAGTGCAGGAGTTCAGGGGTGATGGCAGTGGTGGCAGTGTGGGTGTTCCAGAAGTGTCCTCAGTGCATGGGTGCTGGTAGTGTCAGCAGTGCGGGAGGTGTCATCAGTCCAGGAGTGCTAGCAATAGGTGTGCCAGTAGTGAGAGAGTGGTGGCAGTGCAGGAGTTGTCCTCATTGCAGGAGTGCTGGCAGCATGGGAGTGCCAGTAGTCTCCTTGGTGCAGAGGTGCCAGCAGTGCAGAGGTGTCCTCAGTGCAGGAATGCTGGCAGTATCCCCAGTGCAGGGGTGCTGGCAGTGTTGGCAGTGCAGGCAGTACCGGCAGTGTCTTTAGTGCAGGGGTGCAGGTGACTTACGTACCTGCTGCAATATTTTCAGCCTGTTAGGTCCTGGCTCTGAAGTCAAACACCCACCCTGGACACGCCTGCATTTCTTTCACCATGCCTGCATTTATCTTACCACTCCCCGAAAACGGCTGCAAATGGTGAGTTGACACCCAGGAATGCCCTCCACCTGTCAATCTTCGTGTGATCGGCACTGGGATTGCTTTTTTCTGTCCCAGTGTCGTTGCCCGGCGACGGCCGTGTGTGCACATAGCAGCCACCGCGCATGCGCAGTAGGGACCCGACCACAGCTGTGTGAACGACAACATGCTGCGATCAAGTCGTAATGATCCCCTAAGTCCAGACCTACTTAGAAACTGCACAACATTTTTTACCATAGAAGGCCTGCACAAGGGATCGCAGCCTTGCTATGGTAAAAAAACAACCCCCATAGGCGGAGATTAGTTGATCACACTGGCTGCAAAAAGCAGCTTCGTGTGATCAACTCGTTTATGAGGCCCTTTATTTGGAAATATTTTATCATTGCAAAATCTTATATGTTCTTTTACTCTGTAGCTTTATTAGGTTTTCCTTAACTTATTATTTAATTTCACTTTAGACTTCATTCACCTCTGTGCTCTGAGCAACATACAGTACCATCCCCCAGCCAGGATAAAATCTGTACTCCCCAAGGAGTCTACTTCAAAGGCCTCTGAGATTTTCACACCTACACAATTAGGAATTAGACTCTAAAGCTGGCCATACTGTACATCAGAATGACCTGATTACAGTGTCTATTTAACAGCAATGTTGGTGGAAAGCTATGTTATGTGATGCACTGGCCACCAAGTGGTGAAACTATGAATTGTCATGCATTGTCATGGCACAACATCATGGCACAACAACACAAGGAATTTATGTCATGCCAAATATACTGCCATGGTACTGTTTTCAGAAAGGTAATAGTGGACACATCTCTATGTTTGTTTGGCAGTGTCCAGGGCCTGACGATAGGAGTGGTAGGTGGTCTTATATGTGAGAAAGTCACTTGGATTCCGAGATTTATGCCACTGGCGTTCTACTTTATGTACAGTTTTTGTAGGTGTCTTGTTGATTTAGAGTGCCACGATTGGCATCTAAGCCTATGTGGAGTGTGATGGGTAGCCGGAGCCACTTTATCAAAGGCTTTCCTTTGAGTTTAGTTCAGGTAGGATACATCAGTCTCAGGAGAGGTAAATTAAGAAATTGGTGAGAGCAGTTGTTGCAGAGAGGGGGAAAGTTTTTGAAAATGTATATTGTTAGTATTTCTTCAGGTTACAGTGGGCTGGCTTGGTTTTATTGTCCTAGAGTTTGGAAGAGATTGAGAAGGTGATGGATATTGCATCCTGACATGCTGCATGTTGTGCTAGGCTGCAACTATTCTCAGCCCTGAAAATAGTCACAGCCTGGAACATCATGCAGCAAGCCAAGTTGCAGCATGCTTCATCACAGCAAAAATGAGCATGGCTTAATCTGAATACCATATTGAGGAAACAATTGAGAAGAGGCAACAGGATAGTTGCGTAGCATCCAAAAATTCAATGTCTTTGCAGTATTGTCAAAAGGTATATAAATAAACATACAGTAAAACAGGCTTACATCCCCTCTCACACAATGGAAACGGCCCAACACCCCTCAAAATCAGTCTACCGTTCTCACAATTGTTATGAATAAGATGATTATAGTGTCCCTGAAGAAGCTGACTAACAAATGAATTTAATAATAAATACATTTTACATAGCTGCTATGATACATTTTTTGGAAAAATCTTTAACTGCCATAAATAATTTCTAAGCATTTGTTGATAAATGTAATATTTTAAACATGACCATTAAGTTTGTTTTAAGCTATAGTCTGTCAAAAATTATCTTTATAGAAATAACAATATATGCAAATGTGACTCTTTATTTCCCTACTATCTTCTGAAAAGATAGTAATATGAATACTTTTTTATGAGCGCAAGTTTTCATTCTTATACTTTCAAGAAAGGACAACCTTTTTCTTAATTGTTCAAAGTTATGCAGATCACTTTTAATGTCAGCAATTTACTGTAGCTATGGTTTCACACAATATTAGTGCTTGTTTTTGCAGCATGGTTATGATTGACAGTAGATTGACCATGCAATATCTAACTCTATTTGATTTGCAGCAATAACAAGTATTTTCCCCTTGGGCTAAATAAATTAAATACAAAATAATTACTTTGGTCAATGCATGCTCTGGTGCTTTGAATAAAGAGCCTAATTCAGACCAGATCGCTGCTCCAAATTTGTTAGCAGTACGGCAAAACCAAGGGCCTAATTCAGACCTGATAATAGTTGTGCTAAATTTAGCACACCTACGATCACATACTCAGACATGCGGGGGGACGCCCCGCATGTCAGGCCCGATCCCTCCACACAAGTACAAAAGCATCGCACAGTGGCGATGCTTTTATAATTGAAGGGTAGCTCCCTGGCAGCGCAGCTCCTGTGCACTGGCAGGGAGCTACCCATTGCTGTGCTGGTCGCAGCGGCTGCATGTGACGTAATGCAGCCGCCGCAGCCCACCCTCGCATGGTACCGTCACGCCTGCGTTGCCCGGACCGCACCGCCTAAATGGTGGGCAAATGCCGCTGGCCCACCCCCTCCCGCCTAGCGACCACCTCTGCGGCACAGGTGCAGTTCAGTCCTGACCGGCTGCTGTGCGAAAACGCACAGCACTGATCAGGTCTGAATTAGGCCCCATGTGCACTGCAGGTGTGGTAGATAAAACATGTGCAGAGAAAGTTAGATTTGGGTAGGTTATTTTATTTCTGTGCAGGGTAAATACTGGCTGCTTTATTTTTATACTGCAATTTAGATAGAAGAATGAACACACCCCACCCAAATCTAACTCTCTCTGCACATGTTATATATGTCCCCCCTGCAGTGCACATGGTTTTGCCCAACTGCTAACAAATTTGCAGCAGCGGTCAGGTCTGAATTAGGCCCAAAGCGAGGTACACATATTAGCAGCAATAACACATCATTTCTACTGATTCAATAAAAAATATATACTTGAAACAATCACCTTTATTCTGCTTTCGAAACCGTACAAATGTCAAAGATATTTTGTCTGCGAGCTCTCATTGGCTAATGAACCGGTGCTCAGTTGAGAAGATACACGCCGCGGCCAGAGACCAAAGTCTGACTGAGCAGCACTGAGGGACGGGACCACGCTGCGCTCTCCTCTCCTTCCCTGACACAGCAGCGGGCTGGCAAGGAGAGGAGGAGTACATCAGCAGCTTTTACCATAATAGCCGCTAGCGGCGACTATGGTGTGTGTGTGAGTGGCGGCCCACGGGTACAGCGTATGGGCGGGTGGTATTCATGTGACCGCCGGTCAGCTGACCGACAGTCACATGACCTCCTCCATGAGCCCGACGGCTCACTATCCCGATGGTCAGCATGCCGACCAACAGGGACTATTTCCACTCGTGGGTGTCCACGACACCCATAGAGTGGGAATAGAACCCGTGGCGACCGCAGCGCGGCGAGCGCAGCGAGCCCGCAAGGGGCTTGCTGCACTCGCCCCTCCCCATCTGGATCCCGGCGTCGGTATGCTGCCGGGATCCCGGCGTCGGTAAGGTGACCGGCGGTCAGGAGTCCACCGGTCACCAGTACTACACCCCGTATGGCTAGATTCTTAATGGTATGCATAACCTGAGCGTACCGCCACACTTGCAGGCCTGGTCTCTTCTATCCAGATCTGTAACTCTATGACTCAGAGCTCCTAGTCGCACCCAGCGTTAGCAAATGAGTCATAAAGTCACAGATCTGGACAAATATATAGGAGATGATTGCTTTATATGTGTCCCTGCAAAAATGCCTATTTGATGAGAAACTATATACTGTATACAATACCATGAGAACAGATTAATATTTGTTATAGTATTATTATATTCTGTTACCTTTGTTTCTATTTTCAAACTTATTGCCATGTTGATGTCAGCGTATACAAAAGGGTTTTGCTACAATGTATACATATTGATACTCAGTCATTTCTGAATCAGCCATTACACTGTTACATTTGTCTTAGTAGCTTAAGTAACTAATCCTAACTACACTACATCATAAATCCCTGGCAAAATCTACCTACCAATTCAAACAAAACAGGAGGTCAGGAATTACTATTGCCACATTTGTGTTACCACTGAATTTTTGTGTCCTTCTCTCCTCATCTATAACACTGTGGTTTTAGGTTTTTTATGTACTTCAGAGTTGATGGAAAAGAATAAACCACAGCAGTTTGGTTGGTAATTATAATTTACAATGTGCATTGTTGAATCCTCTCAAGGAGAATAGAAATTAATTAGCATATTTGTGGTAAATTCAGGTAAATTTCCCAATACTAGGACTTATTACTTGTTAGTATATTTTCACCACATGTACCTTTATACCCACAAACTTTTCTTTGTGTGGGTTAATTCCAACCTTTATAAGTCTAAATTGATGCTATCTGCACAGTTATTTTTTTTTATCTTTAATCTTAATAAAAGTTATGTTTTAAATTATAGGCAGAGTTCCCCAACAAGAGTGTCTTTGCTTTCCTTTGTTATATATTCATCAGTCAAATGATGCAAAGGTGGTTGATGGCCCTATGTAAAGAATATATAAAGGGAGGGGAGTCTTCAGATACTGTTAACATTTTGTAATTACAATAAAAATGAATAGGCCTACTCTGTGTATTAAATTGAAAACAAAAATAATACATTTACAAACAATTCTTTTTGTGGTTTTTCAGTTTCACTGATGACTACTGCCACCACTTGGCCAAGAGAGACATTCATCTTCTGTGAGTGTCTGAAGAACATGCTGAATTGATGTCATGACAACCCATCCTGTCTAAATATTCTAAGAATAGCATGAATTCAACATGCTGTAAACAGACCATGAAGTTTTTCAAAAATGTATATTTCGTATGGCATTTTTAATCTCCTGATTCCTTAAACTGTAAATCAAAGGATTTAAGGTAGGTGTTACTGCTAGGTAAAGTACTGCAAATATTTGGTCAAGTTGCTAAGAGTTGTCTGATGGTGGTCTCATATACATGCAGAGTAAGGTCCCATAAAAAATGAGCAGAATGGTAAGGTGAGAGGTACAGGTAGAGAAAGCTTTCCTCTTTTCTCTCATGGAATGTATGCCTAGAATGCTTGATATTATCTTGGTGTAGGACATTAAAATTAGCAACAAAGGACATAACCCCATAATAATGGCCTCCACTAACATCACAATTTGAAATTGATGAACATCGCCACAAGCAATCCTTGTGAGTATTTTAAGTTCACAAAAAAATTGATTGATGCGAGTAGATTGGCAGAATGATAAATAAGATGCAAATATTGTAATAAAGAGGGAATTAGAAAATCCAGAGATCCAGCAACCTGCCACAAGCAGAGTACACTTCCTCTTCTCCATAAGGAGAATATAATGTAATGGAGAGCAGATCGCAACATATCGATCATATGACATTGTAGTCAGCAAGCAAATTTCTGTACAAGCCAGGAATGTAAAAAAGTACATCTGGGTAAAACATGCTGTGAATGAAACTTTATTATTTCCAGTAATAAATATGTCCAACAGTTTAGGAAGTGAAACAGAGATGTATAACACATCTACAAAGGACAGGCTGCGGAGGAAAAAATACATTGGCTTTTGCAGATGAGTGTCTAAAAAGATGACCACAAATATTATCATGTTCCAAATTAGGCATATAACATAAAGAAAAATAAATATAGCAAATAAGAAAAACTGTTGCTCATCACATGTGTAAAAGGGTGTAATATAGAAGTCAATATTCAGTGTATTATTCTCCATCAGCTGTTCTTTGATTTGGCACGTTTGATTGATTAACGTTGTTTTGATCATTCTGTGTTGGGTAGTAACTGGTAGTAACTCAGTTATAGTGTTCATCCCTGTGTTATATAGCGCTATGGTGTGTGCTGGCATACTCTCTCTCTGTCTCCCCAAAGGGCTTTGTGGGGTCCTGTCCTCTGTCAGAGCATTCCCTGTGTGTGTGCAGTGTGTCGGTACGGCTGTGTCGACATGTTTGATGAGGAGGCTTATGTGGAGGCGGAGCAGATGCCGATAAATGTGATGTCACCCCCTGCGGGGTCGACACCTGAGTGGATGGTTACGTGGAAGGAATTACGCGACAGTGTTGACTCCTTACATAAAAGGTTTGACGACATACCAAATATGGGACAGCCGGCTTCTCAGCCTGTGCCTGCCCAGGCGTCTCAAAAGCCATCAGGGGCTCTAAAACGCCCGCTACCTCAGATGGCAGACACAGATGTCGACACGGATACTGACTCCAGTGTCGACGACGATGAGACTAATGTAACTTCCAATAGGGCCACACGTTACATGATTGAGGCAATGAAAAATGTGTTGCACATTTCTGATGTTACCCCAGGAACCACAAAAAAGGGTATTATGTTTGGAGAGAAAAAACTACCAGTAGTTTTTCCTCCATCTGAGGAATTAAATGAAGTGTGTGAAGAAGCGTGGGCTTCCCCCGATAAGAAACTGGTAATTTCTAAAAGGTTACTAATGACGTACCCTTTCCCGCCAGAGGATAGGTCACGTTGGGAAACATCCCCTAGGGTGGATAAAACGCTCACACGCTTGTCAAAGAAGGTGGCACTACCGTCTCCGGATACGGCCGCCCTAAAGGAGCCTGCTGATAGGAAGCAGGAGGCTATCATGAAGTCTGTATATACACACACAGGTATTATACTGAGACCAGCTATTGCTTCAGCATGGATGTGCAGTGCTGCAGCTGCGTGGTCAGATTCCCTGTCGGAAAATATTGATACCCTAGACAGGGACACTATATTGCTAACTGTAGAGCATATTAAAGACGCAGTCTTATACATGAGAGATGCACAGAGGGATATTTGCCGGCTGGCATCTAAAATAAGTGCAATGTCCATTTCTGCCAGGAGAGGGTTATGGACTCGGCAGTGGACAGGTGATGCAGATTCTAAAAGGCACATGGAAGTTTTGCCTTATAAGGGTGAGGAGTTGTTCGGGGATGGTCTCTCGGACCTCGTTTCCACAGCAACAGCTGGGAAGTCAGCATTTTTACCCCATGTTCCCTCACAGCCAAAGAAAGCACCGTATTATCAGGTACAGTCCTTTCGGCCCCATAAGGGCAAGCGGGTTAAAGGCGCGTCCTTTCTGCCCAGAGGCAGAGGTAGAGGGAAAAAGCTGCAGCATACAGCCAGTTCCCAGGAGCAAAAGTCCTCCCCCTCTTCCTCCAAGTCCACCGCATGACGCTGGGGCTCCACAGGCGGAGCCAGGTACGGTGGGGGCCCGTCTCAAAAACTTCAGCAATCAGTGGGCTCGCTCACGGGTGGATCCCTGGATCCTTCAAGTAGTATCTCAGGGGTACAAGCTGGAATTCGAGACGTCTCCCCCCCGCCGTTTCCTCAAATCTGCCTTGCCAACAACTCCCTCAGGCAGGGAGGCAGTGCTAGAGGCAATTCACAAGCTGTATTCCCAGCAGGTGATAGTCAAGGTGCCCCTCTTTCAACAAGGACGGGGTTACTATTCCACAATGTTTGTGGTACCGAAACCGGATGGTTCAGTGAGACCCATTTTAAATTTGAAATCCTTGAACACATATATAAAAAAATTCAAGTTCAAGATGGAATCGCTCAGGGCGGTTATTGCAAGCCTGGACGAGGGGGATTACATGGTATCACTGGACATCAAGGATGCTTACCTGCATGTCCCCATTTACCATCCTCACCAGGAGTACCTCAGATTTGTGGTACAGGATTGTCATTACCAATTCCAGACGTTGCCGTTTGGTCTATCCACGGCACCGAGGGTATTTACCAAGGTAATGGCCGAAATGATGATACTCCTTCGAAAAAAGGGAGTTTTAATTATCCCGTACTTGGACGATTTCCTGATAAAGGCGAGGTCCAGGGAGCAGTTGTTGGTCGGGGTAGCACTATCTCGGGAGGTGCTACAACAGCACGGTTGGATTCTAAATATTCCAAAGTCACAGCTGGTCCCTACGACACGTCTACTGTTCCTGGGGATGGTTCTGGACACAGAACAGAAAAAAGTGTTTCTCCCGGAGGAGAAGGCCAAGGAGCTGTCATCTCTAGTCAGAGGCCTCCTAAAACCAAAACAGGTGTCAGTGCATCACTGCACGCGAGTCCTCGGAAAAATGGTAGCTTCCTACGAAGCAATTCCATTCGGCAGGTTCCATGCAAGAACTTTTCAGTGGGACCTGTTGGACAACTGGTACGGATCGCATCTTCAGATGCATCGGCTGATAACCCTGTCTCCAAGGACAAGGGTGTCTCTGCTGTGGTGGCTGCAAAGTGCTCATCTTCAAGAGGGCCGCAGATTCGGCATACAGGACTAGGTCCTGGTGACCACGGATGCCAGCCTTTGAGGCTGGGGGGCAGTCACACAGGGAAGAAACTTCCAAGGACTATGGTCAAGTCAGGAGACTTCCCTACACATAAATATTCTGGAACTGAGGGCCATTTTCAATGCCCTAAGTCAGGCAAAACCCCTGCTTCAAAACCAGCCGGTACTGATCCAGTCAGACAACATCACGGCAGTCGCCCATGTAAACCGACAGGGCGGCACAAGAAGCAGGACGGCGATGGCAGAAGCCACAAGGATTCTCCAATGGGCGGAAAATCACGTGTTAGCACTGTCAGCAGTGTTCATTCCGTGAGTGGACAACTGGGAAGCAGACTTCCTCAGCAGGCACGACCTCCACCCGGGAGAGTGGGGACTTCATCCAGAAGTCTTCCAACTGATTGTATACCGTTAGGAAAGGACACAGGTGGACATGATGGCGTCCCGCCTAAACAAAAAGCTAGAAAGATATTGCGCCAGGTCAAGAGACCCTCAGGCGATAGCTGTGGACGCTCTAGTGACACTGAGGGTGTACCGGTCGGTTTATGTGTTCCCTCCTCTTCCTCTCATACCCAAGGTACTGAGGATAATAAGGAGAAGAGGAGTAAGAACTATACTCATTGTTCCGGATTGGCCAAGAAGAGCTTGGTACCCGGAACTTCAAGAAATGATCTCAGAGGACCCATGGCCTCTGCCGCTCAGACAGGACCTGCTGCAGCAGGGGCCCTGTCTGTTCCAAGACTTACCGCGGCTGCATTTGACGGCATGGCGGTTGAACACCGGATCCTGAAGGAAAAGGGCATTCCGGAGGAAGTCATTCCTACGCTGATTAAAGCTAGGAAAGAAGTGACCGCAAACCATTATCACCGTATTTGGCGAAAATATGTTGCGTGGTGTGAGGCCAGGAAGGCCCCAACGGAGGAATTCCAGCTGGGCCGTTTTCTGCACTTCCTACAGTCAGGGGTGACTAGGGGCCTAAAATTGGGTTCCATTAAGGTCCAGATTTCGGCTCTATCGATTTTTTTCCAGAGAGAACTGGCTTCACTACCTGAAGTTCAGACTTTTGTTAAGGGAGTGCTGCATATTCAGCCCCCTTTTGTGCCTCCAGTGGCACCTTGGGATCTCAACGTGGTGTTGGATTTCCTAAGGTCACATTGGTTTGAGCCACTTAAAACCGTGGAATTAAAATATCTCACGTGGAAAGTGGTCATGCTGTTGGCCTTGGCTTCGGCCAGGCGTGTGTCAGAATTGGCGGCTTTGTCATGTAAAAGCCCTTATCTGATTTTCCATATGGATAGGGCAGAATTGAGGACTCGTCCCCAGTTTCTCCCTAAGGTGGTATCAGCCTTTCATTTGAACCAACCTATCGTGGTGCCTGCGGCTACTAAAGACTTGGAGGCTTCCAAGTTGTTGGACGTAGTCAGGGCCCTGAAAATTTATGTTTCCAGGACAGCAAGTGTCAGGAAAACTGACTCGTTGTTTATCCTGTTTGCACCCAACAAGCTGGGTGTTCCTGCTTCAAAGCAGACTATTGCTCGCTGGATCTGTAGTACGATTCAGCTTGCACATTCTGCGGCTGGACTGCCGCATCCTAAATCAGTGAAAGCCCATTCCACGAGGAAGGTGGGCTCTTCTTGGGCGGCTGCCCGAGGGGTCTCGGCTCTACAACTTTGCCGAGCAGCTACTTGGTCGGGGTCAAACACATTTGCTTAATTCTACAAGTTTGAAACCCTGGCTGAGGAGGACCTAGAGTTTGCCCATTCGGTGCTGCAGAGTCATCCGCACTCTCCCGCCCGTTTGGGAGCTTTGGTATAATCCCCATGGTTCTTACGGAGTCCCAGCATCCACTTAGGACGTCAGAGAAAATAAGATTTTACTCACCGGTAAATCTATTTCTCGTAGTCCGTAGTGGATGCTGGGCGCCCATCCCAAGTGCGGATTGTCTGCAATATTTGTATATGGTTATTGTTTAACTAAAGGGTTATTGTTGAGCCATCTGTTGAGAGGCTCAGTTATTGTTCATACTGTTAACTGGGTATAGTATCACGAGTTATACGGTGTGATTGGTGTGGCTGGTATGAGTCTTACCCGGGATTCAAAATCCTTCCTTATTGTGTCAGCTCTTCCGGGCACAGTATCCTAACTGAGGTCTGGAGGAGGGTCATAGAGGGAGGAGCCAGTGCACACCAGGTAGACCAAAAGCTTTCTTTTAGTTGTGCCTAGTCTCCTGCGGAGCCGCTATTCCCCATGGTCCTTACGGAGTCCCAGCATCCACTACGGACTACGAGAAATAGATTTACCGGTGAGTAAAATCTTATTTTTTCAATAATTACCCCTCCAGAGTCGCACATCACCATTTTGCGCATGCGCAGAAGGAAAATCACCAGGAAAATGGCCACTGTCCCATTTTCCCAGAGATCTTGCATGTGCACTAGACTCTGTACAACGCTAGGGTCTCCTAGTGACCCTAGTGCTCAGAGTCTTCTGCTCTGACTTCTAGAGAGGAGGGGGCCCAGATGAAGACTGCTCACAGGGTCCCTCCTCTCTTAGTATGCCCCTGATATTATATATTTTACCAAAGAGCTTTAAACCATACCACTAATCTCCGAACCACAGGACACAGTTTTATTAAAAGCCAAAAATACATGGCATTTCACTACATTTTGGGCAGTTTATACCTTTCCTTTACTAATTTTCATAAATATGATTTTGAATTGGTATACCCCATGCCAGAAGAAAAAAAGTGAGATTTCTGCACTAATTATGACCCAGGTATGTAGTATGGCTGAATAAACATACACCACTCTTTTTGTTAGTAAAAAAGTTTTATTCCTAAATGGCTATGATTCAATATATCTAAAATGCAGACAATATAGCAATATTAATAATTAATCACAAGATGTCTGTTGTAATAATAAGTATCTAATGCGAAAGCCAAAAAAATAGAACTACAAAATGTATATTTAAAAATATTAATGTAAAAAATAAAAATAAAAATTAAGAGTAAAAAATGAAAAATAAAACATAAATATTGGAATAGAAATAGGAAAGTGCAATGTCCCTTTAAGAGAACCCTTGTACTGATATATTACTTAATGGTATACCTCCTTTACAATATCAGTATAAGGGATCTCTTAAAGGGACATTGTACTTTACTATTTCTATTCCAATATTAATTTTTTATTATTCATTTTTTACTCTTATTTTTTATTTTTATTTATTACATCAGTATTTTTAAGTTGTATTTTTTTGCTTTTTGCATTGGATACTTATTGTTACAACAGACATCTTGTGATTAATTATTAATACAGCTGTATTGTCTGCATTTTAGATATATGCTTCATGTATTGAATCATAGTCATTAAGACAAAGCATTTAGATCTGGTGACCAAAATGTTTTTAGGGCTGCCCGTCAAAAATTAAAAAAGGGTATAATAGAGGCAAAAAGGGCCTTTTCTGTTAAACTTGAAAGCAAGTTTAAAAATTATAAAGATGCAAAAAGCTTGTGGAAAGGTATTCAAGACATCTCTGACTACAAAGTTAACAAGAATCCCTCTCATAAAGAGGCTGATAGTTCCCTAGGGGAGACATTAAACATATTTTACTCTCGTTTTGATAGCATGGCTGTTTCCCCTGTTGATTGGGATGGAAATCTGGAGAATGCGGAGCCCCTGGTACTGGATGAATTGTCTGTTAGACGGTGCTTTGCCAGTTCTAAATCAGGTAAGGACCCCGGCCCAGATGGGATTCCGGGAAATGTTATTAAGATATGTGCTGAGCAGTTGGCTGGGATTTTTACTATAATTTTTAACTTTTCCCTTGCCACTTGTCATGTGCCTAGGTGTTTTAAGTCATCTATTATCGTCCCGGTTCCCAAAAATGGTAAGGCCAGTGAGCCAAACGATTACCGACCAATTGCTCTGACATCTCTTATAATGAAGGCCTTTGAAAGATTGGTTATGGGACACATAAAGAAAAATATCCCAGCCAATCTGGATCCTTTTCAATTTGCATATAAAGCAAATAGGTCGACAGATGATGCTGCTATCACCTTGATTCATCGTGTGGCTACCCATCTAGAATCCACATGTTCTTCCGCAAGAATTTTGTTCGTGGATTACAGTTCAGAATTTAATACGCTAATCCCAATATCATTAGTGTCTAAATTATCTCAGTTGGGATTGAATAACTTTGTATGTGGATGGATCTTGGATTTCTTGACTAACAGGCCCTAATCTGTTAGATTGTACAATTCCCTGTCAAGCGAACTTGTAATCAGTACAGGGGTGCCTCAGGGCTGTGCACTGAGTCCCCTGTTGTACTCCCTGTTTACCTACGATTGCCTTTCTAAATCGGAGTCAGTTCACATTATTAAATTTGCCGATGATATCGCAGTTGTAGACTTAATAAGTAAGGATGATGAGTCAGAATATAGATCTGAGGTCGCTAGGTTAGAAGCTTGGAGTCAAACAAATCATTTAATTCTAAACGTAAAAAAAACGAAAGAAATGATTGTAGATTTTAGGAAAACTCACAAGCAGCCCTTTTGTCCTATAGTTGTCAATAACCAGGTTGTGGAGATAGTTGAGTCTTTTAAATTCCTGGGCATTAACATCTCCAATGATCTGTCTTGGGGTACCCATACACGATGTGTTGTTAAAAAAAACCAACAACGCCTGTTTTTACTGAGGAAAATGCGTATGGCGGGAATACGTAAGGAAATTATAGTAAACTTTTATTCAGCCATTTTAGAGAGTGTCCTTACATACGGGATTGTGGTATAGTTTGGAAACTGTACTGCCGTAGAACGTAAGTCCCTTCAGAGAGTGGTTAAAACTGCAAGTAGAGTTATTGGAGTCAGTTTGCCCTGTATTCAGGATATATATGAAAAAAGGCTCCTCACTAAGGTGAGAAGTATTTTGGGAGATTTATCTCATCCTAATGTGGGGATGTTTTCTGTGTTGCCATCTAATAGGCGTTATCGTTCTATTCTTTGTCGGACCAACCGGTTAAGGGGTAGCTTTTTTCCAAAAGCAGTAAATATGTTAAACCGGATAGAACCTAGATAAATTGAAAATTGGGAATGTCTTGGGTTCAGGAGTGCTCTTTTTGTTCTGTTCTCATGGTCTCTGTATATGCTTGCTTTTTAGTTTCGTTGATTGTTCATGCATTTCTTTCTTGAACTATTGATGACAATAAAGTATTATTATTATTATTATTATTAAGGAATAAAACTTTTTTACTAACTATAAGAGTGGTGTATGTTGATTTGGCCATACTACATACGTGGGTCATAATTAGCGCAGAAATCTCACTTTTTTTCTTCTCTGTTTACCACTGGTGAGTCTTTGTTTACAAACACCGCTGTAGGGAATTAGAAGCTGCATATACACATATACATTTTTTTTGCAGCTGAGAAAGTACTTAACTTTTATAACGGTCTAAAAATACTAAGAAAATATAAGCGCCTGAATCATTAGGTTGTTTATACCCTATGCCAGTCTATTCACACTTGTGGCCTGTAGTGCAGCCAGAGTAATCACCAACCATCCAAGATTCCTTCAAAAGTTATGGGAATCACAAGATATGTGTCAACTCTTGTCATTCCTGGATGGTTGTTGTCTGGAAATCTCAAGCCTGATCACTGTTACAGACTGTGTACTCCTTGGGCATGAGCAACACAGTACAGTGATACTGTGATGTTGGAAAGAAGAGGGAGGCAGCATCAGCTGACAGGTAGGAAGAAGACTTGTGACTATGGGGGTAATTCTGAGTTGATCACAGCAGCAAGTATGTTAGCAATTGGGCAAAACCATGTGCACTGCAGGGGGCAGATATAACATTTGCAGAGAGAGTTAGATTTGGGTGGGTTATTTTGTTTCTGTGAAGCGTAAATATTGGCTGCTTTATTTTTACACTGCAATTTAGATTTCAGTTTGAATATACCTCACCCAAATCTAACTCTCTCTGCACATGTAATATCTGTCCCCCCTGCAGTGCACATGGTTTTGCCCAACTAATAACAAATCTGCTGCTGCGATCAACTCAGAATTAGGCCCTATGCAGCATGCAGGCAGACTGAACTGAGTGCTGTGCTAGCCAGGTTTGGATGCAGGCTGCTGTGGAGAGGGAGAAGAGCTGCTTGGACTTGGACTGGAGCATGACAGTAAATCCTCTGTCAGAGTGTGTCTGTGTGATGAATAAGGGCAGACCCAGGGTTACTGGCATAATTTGAATGCTGATGTGCTTACAGTATACAGTATAAAGGGTGGGCTTAGGTTGCACATGAGGATGGGGCTATGGCATATAAGTGGCTACATCAGCTACTGTGAGGATATGTGTGTACCTACCAAGACTTACCGCATTTACAACAACAACAAGCCCTGGTTCAATGCCCAGCTCAGGCAACTTCGTCGAGCCAAAGAGGAGGCCTATAGCAGCGGTGACAGAGCACTATACAACCGTACTAGGAACTCTCTGACTAAAGGAATCAGGCTAGCAAAAAAGCGGTTCTCGGACAAGCTGACAAACGATCTCTCCACCAATGACCCCGTATCTGTATGGAAAGGAATGCAATCCATAACCAACTATAGGAAAACATCAAAGTCCACCACCATGCACCAAGACCTTGCAGATGAACTGAACCACTTTTATTGCAGGTTCGCAAAAGAAGTCCCCTGCAACACAAACAATCACCTCTACGATGCCCCGAACACCGACGGCCAACCCCAGGCACTGCAAGTCACCCAAGAAGAGGTGGAGGCATTGTTCAAAAGGGCCAAAACCAGGAAAGCTCCGGGTCCTGACGGAGTGTCACCATCTGCCCTAAGAGCATGTGCGGGTCAGCTCGCCCCCATATTCACAAAGATCTTCAATAAATCGCTGGAGCTACAGAAAGTCCCTTCCTGCCTCAAAAGGTCTACTATAGTCCCGGTCCCCAAGAAACCCACTATCACGTACCTGAACGACTACAGGCCGATAGCACTGACGTCTGTGGTCATGAAAACGTTTGAGCATCTGGTTTTGAATCACCTGAAAACTGTGACTGGCCCCCAACTAGACCCCCTGCAGTTCGCCTATCGCTCAAATCGGTGTGTCGAGGATGCAGTCAACCTGGGCCTGCACTACATTCTACAGCACCTAGACATTCCTGGTACCTACGCGAGGGTCCTGTTTGTCGATTTCAGCTCGACCTTCAATACAATCGTCCCCAGCATCCTCCACCCCAAATTACTTCGCCTAGGGGTCCCAGAAGCTACCTGTTCCTGGATAATAGACTTCCTGACAGATAGGACACAGGTGGTGAAAGCGGGGGAATTCACCTCTCAAGCGCAATCCATTAGTACAGGGGCCCCTCAGGGCTGTGTCCTCTCACCCCTGCTCTTCTCCCTGTACACAAATGACTGTACCTCAGAGGCGCAATCAGTAAGGATCATAAAATTCGCCGATGACACCACCGTCATCGGCCTCATCAAGGATGGGGACGAATCGGCCTATAGACGGGAAGTAGACCGGCTGGCCCAGTGGTGCATCCACAACAACCTCGAGCTCAACCCCCTCAAAACTGTCGAGATGATAGTGGACTTCAGGAAGAAGTCATCTAGTGCACCTCCGCTAACGATTGCTGACAGTGTGGTATCGCTAGTGGACTCCTTCAAGTTTCTAGGGACCACAATCTCCCAGGACCTTAAATGGGGGTCCAACGCTGACGCCACTGTTGGGAAAGCGCAGCAGAGGTTGTTCTTTCTCAGGCAACTAAGGAAGTTCAACATCCCACAGAAGCTTCTGCTCCTCTTCTACTCCGCGATTGTGGAGTCGGTACTGTGCTCCTCGATACTCGTATGGTACAGCTCCGCCAGCGCGAGGGACAGATGCAGGCTCCAAAAGGTGGTCAGAACCGCAGAGAAGATCATCGGGGCCGACCTTCCCTCAGTCCAGGACCTGTACTTGTCCAGAGCTAAAAAGCGGGCAATGAAGATAGTAAAAGACCAGCTACACCCCGGCCACAGCATGTTTAACTTGCTTCCTTCAGGCAGGCGTTACAGGGCCGTCCCCGCCAGGTCTGCCAGAAGCCTCAAAAGTTTCTTTCCACAAGCGGTCCGCCTGCTGAACTCCTGAACATTGACTGACTAGACGTACATGTAACTCACTTGTGTTCCTACCGTATACCCTATCTGTGTGACTTTGCTTACCCCCCCACCTGCTTATCTGTTACCTACTTGGCTGTTGTAAAGCAAACCGAAGACAAATTCCTAGTATACGCAAGTATACCTGGCCAATAAACCTGATTCTGATTCTGATTCTCTGATGCCACAAAAAAAAGATATGTTTGAGCTCAGGCTGGCATATATGCTCATGGGGAAATCGGAGGCACATATAGAGGTGCACTAAGTGGATCTCGGTTGGTAAATTAAGGTGCAGGAGGGGCCTTTTTATTTTAGTGGAAACACAGTGGCTTGAAATCTGGTAATCAATTGGATGAAATCCTACTGTGGTTTTGACCACTCCCCTGAACAGACCTCATGGTAACACCCCATGTCAGGGAATTGCTTAAACTCTTCATGTTCCCTAATGTGTTCCCAGGGAGAATGCGAGTTCAACATGGCTGCCCTGTACAATATACATAGCAGAATTTGCTTAAAGCCAGCAAATGAACTGACTCTTAGACATTCTCTAATGCACTAGACTAGTGTTTATCAAATTCGGTCCTCTGGACCCCACACAGTTCACGCTTTATAGATCACCCAGCAGGTGCACTGTATCACCAACTGTCACATTTTAAAAATCCACAGGTAACCTGGAAAATATGAACTGTGTTGGGATCGAGTTTAAGAATATGTGCATTAGACTATTAATCATCTGTCAAAGCTCTTACGTCACCATACCATTTTAATCAGAATGGAACAAATGATCTTCATATGAGTCTCTGTGTAATAATTTATAAACAGCGGAGTTCTTTTTATTAGTGCCCATAGTAAACCAAGTGTTTTTAAGGGGCAACCAATAAAATTAGACAATCACCACATACTGTCCCATTAGACCATGACAAAGTTGCAAACATAAAAAATACTGTATATTAGGGTCCCAATATTCATTTTCAGGATAAAAAGCTATGCCATCCATATAATTCAATAACATCTCTTTCTTCTCATCCCAGTTTTAATAATGTTCTTAATTTTCCATTATGCCACAGCAGGGCTGCCAATTGAAATTATGGGGCCCAGGACTGATGAAATAGGCATCCCCCAAAATAAAGGTGGGTGGAGCTACAGTGAGCATGGAGCATCAATTGGAGTGTAAACCATAGCCACACACACTGCCCCCATAGCCACACACAGTGACCCATAGTCTGCCCCCATAGCCAACACACACTACCCCATAGTCTGCCCCCATTCACACACTGACCGATAATCTGCCTCCATAGCCTCACACACTCCATCCTAGTCTGCCCCATAGCTTCCCCCTATAGCAACACCCACTGCCCCATAGACACACACACTACCTCATAGTCTGCCGCCATAGCCACACAGTTCCCCATAGCCTGTCACAGAAACTGCTCCACACAGTGTGACTGGCAACCATGCAGTAAGAGACAGCACTGTGGCATTCAAATTTGCCATTACCAGTGAGCCAATCACAGCTTGTGGACTGGCAGCCAATCAAAAGTGGCCGCTATTGATTGGCTGCCAGTCTGCGTGTCTGTGTACATGGCTGGTTGCTGGTCCACATCTTCTGTCAGGCCCCCCTCTCTGTCCAGGCCTGGGATGCCAGTACCTGCAATACTTCCCGTATGGCAGCCTCGACAAGGGGAGATACATTCATGATATGACTGAGCATAAAAAGACTCATGAATGTAGTTTAATAATTTACTGAATGTTGCAATATTCAGTATTATCTAGCTCCATGACCTGTATGGAAGGCTGCTCCTAACCAGCACTGCTTGTACAGTATGTTACTACAGATGTATCTGTAGCATACACTGCATAAGTAATTAATTTACAGTATGTATGAAGCTACAGGTGCAGGGCTCAGCATTGATGGTTGACTGGGGTGTGCACAGTGTACTCCTGGGTATATAACCCCCATAAACTCTATTAGTGTAGCATTACTCTTTCCATTTTTGTCATTTATAGGTACCTTTACTTTTAGAAGGTTGACAAGTTCATAAACTATAGGTTATCTTCTAATCCTAATAGCATGTTATGGATTTTGTTTTACAGTACTGTATGTTCCAATATAGTCATATCCAAAGAGACTGGATGACCAGTTTCAAATATGTGGATAAAACTTCAAAAATATACTTTGTATAGCTTTATTTATCTCCTTATTCCGTAAACTATAAATCAATGGATTCAAGGTAGGAGTCACTGCTATGTAAAGCACTGAGAATATTTGGTCAAGTTCCTCCGAGTTTTCTGATGGTGGTCTCATATACATGCAGAGTAACGTCCCATAAAAAATGAATAGAACAAGTAGATGAGAGGTACAGGTCGAGAATGCTTTTCTCCTTTGTCCCATGGAGTTCATTCGTAGAATATTTGACACTATCTTAGTGTAGGACATTAGAATGAGTAAAAAAGGACACATTCCCACGAGTAAGGTCTCCACAAATATCATTGATTCAAACACATGAATATCACCACAAGATATCTTTGTGAGTGTTTTAATATCACAAAAAATTTGATTGATTTCTGTAGAACTGCAGAAGGACAAATGTGATGCAAACATTGTAACAAAAAGGGAATTAAAAAATCCAGAGACCCAGCAACCTGCCACAAGCAGAGTACACTTACTAGTCTCCATGAGGAGAGTATAATGTAATGGAAAACAGATTGCAACATATCGATCATATGACATTGTAGTCAGTAAACAATTTTCCGTACAAGCCAGGGATGCAAAAAAGTACAGCTGAGAAAAGCAATCAGTAAATGAAAGTCTATTATTTCCTGTAATAATTATGTCCAACAGTTTAGGAAGTACAACTGAAATGTATAATACATCTACAAAGGACAGGTTCCGTAGGAAAAAATACATTGGTTTTTGTAAGTGAATGTCTAAAAAGATCACTGTAAGTATTATCATGTTCCACACTAAACATATGAGATAAAGAAGAAGAAATGTCGAAAATAATAACTGTTTTCCTTTAGCTTTGGAAAAAGCTATTATATAGAAGTAAGTATTAATCGTATTATTCTCCATCACTTTCTTGGAGACACATTTGTCTATAAGATAAATAAATACATTTCTATGAATTGCAATCTTCACACTTATATTTATGGTAAAATGAGTGAAGTTGTTAGGAAGCCTTCATCATGCATTATATAGAGTCACTTTCTTGCTTCTATCTGCACCCACTTCAAGTTTAAATTTGCAAATTTGGCCAACTACTTCTGCATTTATTTATTTCTTTTTGTTTAACTGCTTTTGTTTGTTTGTTTAATATATATATATATATATATATATATATATGTATGGATACAGGTGCAATCTTTGGAAAGCAGGCACGGCACTCCCAGATTGATAAATAAAGTGTCAGTTTACTTCAACGTTTCGGGGAATATATCCCCGTCTTCAGGAAGCAGTATACTTTATACTGCTTCCTGAAGACGGGGATATATTCCCCGAAACGTTGAAGTAAACTGCTACTTTATTTATCAATCCGGGAGTGCCGTGCCTGCTTTCCAAAGATTGCACCTGTATCAATATATTACTTTGGTAAAGGCACACCAGTGGTTGTTATTGGTGTATGGAGTGCCAGACCTACTTGGGACATATATATATATATATATATATATGCGAAAGCCCTCACTTACTCATTGACTGACTCATCACTAATTCTCTTGCTTCCCGATATGTTAGGAAGCTGAAAGTTAACATAGGTATTCTTCATGTAGGAAATAGGAAAACCAAATAATTAGAATTATAATAAACCTCCCCTAAGGGGATGAAAAGGGGGTTGACATAATGATGACATCATTACCGATGCATGGTTTGCATTGCATGAACGATTACACCCAAATGGACAATCAGATCAAAATTTGGATTGCACTTGCACTGTCATTTTTTACCATATCTACTACGGGGGTGTGGTAGGTCAATCACTATTTGTCGACAATAACTAAGTCAACACCTAGTGAGAACGGTCGATGTGACAAAGGTCAACATGTTTTTTTTTTTTTTGGGGGGGTGTCATTTTATTCGTAGAGTTACCGGGAACCCCAATTAGTGCGCCAGTGCGGGCAGGTTACCGTTCCCAATTGTAGTCCACGTGGATTGTAAACTATGAAAAAGCAACAAAAAAAAGTGAAAAACTCATGTCGACCTTTTCCATGTCGACCTAGAACATGTTGATCTAGTAACCATGTCGACCTAGAAACCATGTCAACCTAAGGCATGTCGACTAACAGTGGTCAACCTAATGCATGTCGACTTAAGTGTGGTCGACCTAGAGACAGGATACCCTGCTATGGGTGCTCCTCGGGCAATGCCAAGAAACATAGATTAATATTTACTTACATTAAGACTTCTCAAATTTACATCTCTATAGATTTACCAAATTTTTAACACTCATTTATATGTACAACCATGAAAATCAGAAACTCATGAGCGATTAATGGGTAGAACAGCTAGCCTTTTATAAAACTGACTTTCTGGTCTGAACTTAGAAACATAGAAACCACTTGGTCCATCTAGTCTGCCCATGTACACTCATACCTATACACTAGGGTTAATTTTTGTCTGTAGCCAATTAACCTACATTATATTTTGGGATTGTGGGAGGAAACTGAGGTACTCAGAGAAAACCATTGCACGTATGTCAAGAGTATACAAACTCCACATAGTTAGGGCCATGGTGGGAATCAAGGCCATGATCTCAGTGCTATGAGGCAGTAATGATAACCATTGCACCATTTGTACTGCCCTCATAGGCACCCCAATAACTAACAAATTTAAAATGAAATGAGAAAAGTTAGAAATACATTGTTTTTATGAAAATTTTGTATAAAAAAATTGTGTTAAGATTTAATACAGGTTGAGTATCCCATTTCCAAATATTCCGAAATACGGAATATTCCGAAATACGGACTTTTTTGAGTGAGACTGAGATAGTGAAACCTTTGTTTTTTGATGGCTCAGTGTACACAAACTTTGTTTAATACTCAAAGTTATTAAAAATATTGTATTAAATGACCTTCAGGCTGTGTGTATAAGGTGTATATGAAACATAAATGAATTGTGGGAATGTACACACACTTTGTTTATTGCACAAAGTTATAAAAAATATTGGCTAAAATTACCTTCAGGCTGTGTGTATAAGGTGTATATGTGACATAAATGCATTCTGTGCTTAGATTTAGGTCCCATCACCATAATATCTCATTATGATATGCAATTATTCCAAAATACAGAAAAATCCCATATCCAAAATTCCTCTGGTCCCAAGCATTTTGGATAAGGGATACTCAACCTGTATAGATTTATTTTAAAATTGAACTAAGTAATACAGGTTGAGTATCCCATATCCAAATATTCCGAAATATGGAATATTCCGAAATACGGACTTTTTTGAGTGAGAGTGAGATAGTGAAACCTTTGTTTTTTGATGGCTCAATGTACACAAACTTTGTTTAATACACAAAGTTATTAAAAATATTGTATTAAATGACCTTCAGGCTGTGTGTATAAGGTGTAAATGAAACATAAATGAATTGTGTGAATGTAGATACACTTTGTTCAATGCACAAAGTTACAAAAAAAAATGGCTAAAATTACCTTCCGGCTGTGTGTATAAGGTGTATATATAACATAAATGCATTCTGTGCTAAGACTTGGGTCCCATCATCATGATATCTCATTAAGGTATGCAATTATTCCAAAATACGGAAAAATCCAATATCCAAAATACCTCAATCTGTATATTTAATTAAAGAAAAAACTTACAGTATATCACCAAATGCGATCATCAGGGAACTCTAACAGCATATCTAGGTCTCCTCACAGAATAACAAGTTAAATAAGTTGTACAGTACCATTTGTTGTTCTTTTAAAATTTGTCAGTCAGTAATAAACACACAAGTGTTCCAGCAAGGAGACATGGAAAATGTGTGCTTTTAGTTATCAATGATGACTGCATTTGAGAAACACTGAATTACACTGTTTAAACAATGTAAAGAAAGATTAAAATAACATGTAACTTTTTATTTTTTAAAGAGCAAATAAACTGTGTAATAAAATTAGGTCCTCTTCAGATAGAACTTTTATGGATCGCCTGTGGTATTTGACAGGCAAAATTAAAAAAATCTGATAAAAAGAAACAATATAATATTATACCTTATAACTGAAGAAACAGTGTATATTAAATGTACACTACAAAAAAAAATTAAATCACAATTATTTTTGCAGGTGGAGCAGATGTAACATGCAGAGAGATTTAGATTTGGGTGAGGTGTGTTCAAACTGAATTCTAAATTGCAGTGTAAAAATGAAGCTGTCTAAAATTTGTGGGCTACATGCAAAAGCAGCCTGTATTTAGCCTGCAAATCTAAATCTTTCTGCACATATTACATCAGCCCCACCTGCAGTGCAACGTGGTTTTGCCCAGATGTGTGCTTTTACCATTACTTACAAACATGGATCCTACCTTATATGCAGCATTTGGCCTTGTTGATACAGAACTAAGCTCTTCTTAGACAGAACAGTGGAACTTTAAATTCTTCCCTTCCATTTTCGTCCACTGATTTTCTTTAATTTGTTTTACGTTTATGTATAGAATTGTGCTTATCTGTTGTCTTCAATTATGAAGAAGAAAAAAATAATAACCAAAAAGAACAAAAGTTTAACAAACAGTTATAAAATAATGCAGATGCTGGCATATGTTAACAGAACACATTTAATAACTACAACTTTTATTATTGTCTGTATAATATTTGTTGCCTGCGGTTCCTGAGGACTGGAGATGGGAAACACTGAAAGAAAGAAAATCAATAATTCACACCATCATTTGTGAACCCTGACCAGTGACCATATAATGTAAGGTTATTGTAGCCTAATAATGTGATCCCATTGCACCCAACAAATTTTAAGGCTGGGTGAATCATGCCCATTGTTACATTGAAACATGCTTTATCTGTTTGTACATTGGTTGAAAGATCATAATGAAAGCCTTATGCAGCCAATACATAAGCCCGCGATAATCGTCGATCCATCAGACATTGGATGAACGGCTATCCATCGGGAAATTAGGAAAAATTAACATATTATAATTTCCTGACTCACTGATACCAAACATATTTTGATTAGATTTGGAGAGTTGGGGAAATCCAACAAGTTAGATTTATTTGATCCCCCCAGCCAGCCATTGGTAGAACAGGGAATTGAGACAATCAGTCGCAGATGTATGGTCCAATTTACTTTTTAATAGCACAAACTGTTGTTTCAGCTATCTGAATACAGTAAGATGCAATCCACTGTACCAAAATTTGCATTTTTTTAATACAGTATCAAGAGACACTATACTGCTGGGCAGGTGAATAAATTATATACTATACAGTATGTAGCTATTTATGTATATAATAAATCTGACATCACAGCTGCATGTGAATTTAAATAAATTATGTTGCATTTTATACTCTCAAAATTAACTTACTGTAGCTTTTCTGCATTTTATAGAACAAACCAAGATAATGAGAAAGGACCAGTACATAGAAGATGAGATAACCAAAGAGAGAAAAATTGACTGCCCTTGGTGGTTTCCCTATTACACATATTATTAAAACATAACTTTTATTAATGCATTAATTCATATAATAAAAACCAGCGAAAAAAGGATAACATTTAGATAGATTCGTGAAAGAAGTCAAGAATATGTTTTTTAAAAAGTTATGCACACTAGATGCCTCTGGAATTTTTATTATTAAATGTATTTCAACTTCAATGAGATGTGTCCATGTTTTCTGTTTGTGCTATCGTCTTGTCATAATGTAACTCCCATTATGGGTCAATTCTGATCTTTTTATTAAACAAGCAAGTAGATATTTTGTATGTCAGGGGAACTCTGTATGTATCAATTTGTATCTGCTGTTTAACAGGGTATTTCCCTGTCTTTACACTATAACAGGGGGGAGATACTGATTTAGAATATCTGTACAGTATACAGAATGCTGTTTTGTTTCTGCTGTATTCCTCAAGATATTTTTCCTGCACTCATTCTGTTGAATTCAAATCAAGTTGACTGTATGAGTTCTAAGCTATACTCATTATACACTCGATCCAGAACAAGGTCCACAGTATTTTGGTTACAATTATATATTTTCATGCAAAATGATACATCAAATATAATCCACTATTAAGGTGATATTTAACGGAGGATATACAAATACTCCAGTTACTATATTTGTATTCACAGTGGGTCTGTATCATATCAATTATATCACTGGTGACATTGTGTATCTCAGATTTATCCAACACCACCATATTCCTATGATGTCTGCAACCAGTATCAGCCGCTCTCAGTATATAAATCAAGTTAATTTAGTCACTTTAGGCCAATAGGAGTTTATAGATATGTACAAAATGATATTGAATTATCATTGCAGTGAAGGATAATATACAGTAGCTGTAATACCTATCTTATTGGGGGGGCACACACAGTGTTCAGCAAGTAGACCTGTGCGACTAGTATCTTTACGACAAAGAAGAAGAGACACAGTTCAGTTAATCACTAAGAAAAAGTTGCAGCAAAAGAACAGGAGAATATTCATTATAGTCAGATCTCAAGAAAATTGGTAAATGTTATCCTGTTACAAATGCATGGCACAAAATACATGTTGCACCAATATCTAATCACATAATTCTAATTTCTATTTATTTATTAAGATTTTTTTTACTAGCTAAAAGAAAAAAATAAAATATGTTCAAAACAGTGCTGGGGAATAAAGAAAGTCTCGGGGTCAAGTCTCAGAGTTTCAGTCTTGAAGGATCCATCCGTTACATTGTGAAAAGCCACTTTAGCAAACAGTTCCCCAATTTATTTTCTTTCTCTTCAATATCCTAAGATCAGATGTGTATGTGAGTTTTAATATTATAGTTAGTTCTCTAGGGAAAAGTTAATAAAGTGAAAAAATACCCTGTGGATTTTCACATTTCTTTCAGATTTATTTTTAAATTCCAACTATTTTAGTTAATTAAAGAGCGTGATCTACAGTACATGTGCATTTTCAATTATTCCCTCACTTGTTATGTTTTTCTTTTTTCAGATGTCAATTTAAAAATGTACCAGTACTAGGAATGTATTACACATTTTCAATGACCTATTTAATGCTTTAGAAATGTATAAAAATGTATGTAATTATTATAAACCATATATAATTATTCACATATTTAAAATTAAACACTATGGGCTAAATGTAATAGCCTGTAAGCTACTGCAGGTGCGGGACTTTGTGCAAGTCTGCCCATATTTTTAAGGTGGAAGTGCCTTTTAAATGATTGCCACTTTAAAAATATGGGCAGACTCACACAAAGTCCCATACCTATGGCAGCTCGCAGGCTGTTACATTTAGGGGGTCATTCTGACCCATTCGCTTGCTGCTTTTTGTCGCAGCTGAGCAAATGGGTCCCTACTGCGCATGCGCCAGCGTCGTAGTGTGCCGGCGCATGCCAGACGGCCGAAGGCTGTAGCAGGGCAGCAATCGCCTCTGCCTGATTGACAGGCAGAGGCGATTACTGAGTAGGAGGGGGCGGAAAGGCGGCATTTTGCCGCTGTTTCGGGGGAGCGGCAACACCAATGCAGGTGTGGCCGGACCGAACAGGGTCGGGCCGCAGCGGCTAACTGACATCACACGCAGCCACTGTGGGCCGGGAAGCGATGAGAAGCTACCGGCCAGCACACTAAAGCTGCGCTGGCTCGGAGCTACTCTTGAAGTGCAAAGGCATGGCCGCTGTGCGATGCCTTTGCACTTCTGTGGGGGGGCCGGTACTGACATGCGTGGCGGACTAGCCCTGTGCTGGGCATCCCCCCACATGTCAGTGTGAATGATCGTAGCTGTGCTAAATTTAGCACAGCTAAAATCAACTCGGAATGACCCCCTTAGCCCTACATGTTTTATTCTGTATCATCATGAATGAGTGAATTAAAACAGTGCGTTACTCACTCTGTAAAGTTGGTGCCTATACCAATCCCCATAGATGGTCAATGTCTGACATTGATGATTTATTATTATAGGAGAATTTCATATTACTGAATCCCATAACACTTCCTCTCTTAATTATGCTTACAAAAGACTGGGTGGTATTCTACAGGTTCACTAGGACATGTCATGAATTCAATAAATCACTTAGCCTCAAAGCAACACAAATAATAAATAAAAAAATTTTTAAATGTGTTTTTTTAATGAATGTATTTATTCATAACATAGTGAAAAGCAAGAGTGCCTACTAGTGTCCAAAAATAAATAATATCACCCAAATGAAAAAATAATGAGAAGACGGCACTACTTATCTGACATGGTACTCTTTGGTCAAGTGATCACCATTAGAATGAAATAAAATAAAAAGCAGAAATGAAACATAGGTGGTCATTCCGAGTTGTTCGCTCTGTAAATTTCTTCGCATCGCAGCGATTTTCCGCTTAGTGCGCATGCGCAATGTTCGCACTGCGACTGCGCCAAGTAAATTTGCTATGCAGTTAGGTATTTTACTCACGGCTTTTTCTTCGTTCAGGCGATCGTAATGTGATTGACAGGAAGTGGGTGTTTCTGGGCGGAAACTGGACGTTTTATGGGCGTGTGGGAAAAAACGCTACCGTTTCTGGGAAAAACGCGGGAGTGGCTGGAGAAACGGAGGAGTGTCTGGGCGAACGCTGGGTGTGTTTATGACGTCAAACCAGGAACGACAAGCACTGAACTGATCGCAGATGCTGAGTAAGTCTGGAGCTAATCTGAAACTGCTAAGAGGTGTGTAATCGCAATTTTGAGAATCTTTCGTTCGCAATTTTAAGAAGCTAAGATTCACTCCCAGAGGGCGGCGGCTTAGCGTGTGCAATGCTGCTAAAAGCAGCTTGCGAGCAAAGAACTCGGAATGAGGGCCATAGTGTCTTCAGGTTTTTACCACTGCAGATTAAATAGAGCAAATACAGTTGTATAAAACCTTTTTAGGGACGTGCATGTCCCAAACTAATAATCCACAGTCAGGGATAATAAAATGTTTAAAAAAAATTAATGAAACAACAATAACATATAGATGGTAGAAAAACAAACATACAAGATAAAAAATATTTGAGCCTATCTGACCAGTAAGAGAGCTCAGGTACAGCAAAACCCAACGAGATTTGTCAATATTCATAATAAATCATGGGGAATGTATTTATTTTACTGCTTACTTTTATAGTATAACCACATACAGTCATGTTTATATTTTTTATCCATAACTCGTAACAAAATAAAATATTACAGATTACAGAAAGGATTCACATACAGCTCTTATAAAGTAAAATAAAATGAAGATTCTGAATATAACAATATACTGTATACAAAAGTAGCCATGCTCATCCAGCCTGCAGTTTGCTGTATTCGCAAGGGTGTTTTTTTTTAAAGTTGTACTTTCAAGGTAAGTGTTCTGTCTTTCTCTAACATTCTAGGGGATACTGGGATGGTATTAGTACCATGGGGGTATAGATTGGGTCCTTTGGCACTTTAAGAAATCTTCAGTGTGTGCTGGCTCCTCCCCTCTATGCCCCACCTGCAGACTCAGTTTAGAAAAATTTGCCCAAGGAGCCGGGTGCATTCTCTGGAACTCCAGAGTGTTTTCTTCAGAAATTTATTTTAGTTGGCCGGCACCAGTCTGCCTGCATCATGGGACTTAGGGGGGGCCATACCAACCTGTTATAGGGTTAATAGTCTGGATCCCACTGACCGGACATAGCTCCTGAAGTGCTGTTTCACATACCCCCAGGATGTGTACACATGCCGACAGCATTCCGCCACCCCTAACAGATGCCGAAGACGCTGATGGTGTGGTGAGTACAGACACCATGGTCCCGGATAACAGGTCCCTGGTGACTGTGGTGGCATAAGGTCGCAGTGGGCATGCAGCTGCATTGCCCGCGCTGGACACCTTCACTGGCTCTAGTACAGAAAGCAGTTGTAACCCCATTTCCTGCAATTTAGGACACAAATGCCAGTATAATACACACAGGGACCTCGCGCCATTACGGGAGCGGGGCTTCCTAGAGAGCAGGACCAGTTTCTCAGAGACGCCATTTCCTGCTGCCTTATACTACAGGCTGCATGCAGGGAAGCGCTGCCCCTCCAGGGATCCTCCAAAAGTCACAATGTATGGTACCAGGGGGATTATAGAAAGGGGGGAGTATCTAAAGATATATATATATATATATATATATATATATATATTGTTAAAGACCAGACATTGTGTGTGCTGGTCTCATCTCCCTCTATATCACTCCATACTGACTGTCTGGGGTTCTGTGCATATTGCTGTGTATTTCACTATCACTGTGTTATTTCACTTTACTGTGTGTGTGTGGGTTCAGCTAATCAGCATGTCTGGTAAAAAGGCTGTGTGTCCATCATGCAACACAAAGTTTTCCCCTTCTCCTGGGGGATCTCTACTATGTACTCAGTGCTCTCTTCCTTCTCAGGGTAGCAGTACACAGGAACCTGAGTGGTTAGAATCATTTAAAGGAATGATTTCTAATATTAATTCTGAACTGGCTACTGCCAGACAAGAAAGACATGTGCTAAAGAAATCTGTGGAGGATTTGTTAGTCAATGCTGCTGACCGTAGACATGCTCCTCAGCCCCCCTGCTGGTCTCACATAAACGCACACTCCCACAATCTGACTCTGAACATGACATGCAAGATTTGGAGGAAGGTGAAGTGGACATAGAAGGAGACAATACTCTGTCTCGGGGTGTAAAAGTCTTAATATATTCTATTAGTGAAGTCCTCAATATACCAGATAAAGAGACAGAACCTGAGCAAGAGTTGTTTTTCAATGTCAAACCAAAATCTACTGCCACATCCCCTGTATTTAAGGAATTAAACACGCTTTTTAAAGAGGCATGGGATAATCCTGACAATAAATTTCAAACCCCTAAGAGGTTGCTGAGTTCATTCCCTTTCCCTTCTGAGGATAGGAACGTATGGGGATCCTTCTGATTGTGGATACCTCAGTGTCCAGGCTATCATGTAAGGTTGTGCTTTCTGTACCTGGTGCTATCTCTCTAAAAGACTCTGGTGACTGTAAGATTGAGACTATACTCAAATCCATTTACACTGCAGTTTGTGTCACACAGGGGCCCACCATTGCATGTGGTTGGATTATAAGAGCCATAGTTAAATGGTCTGGTAATGTCATTGAGGAGTTTGACACCTTACTTCAGGATGAGATCCTGACTCTACTGCACCATGGAGGGTCATTTCGAGTTGATCGCTAGATGAATTTGTTCGCTGCACAGCGATCAGGCTAAAAATCAGCAGTTCTGCGCATGCGTATATATGTGTCGCAATGAGCTCGCGTGATGTACGCGCACAAAGAACGATGTAGTTTTGCACAGGGTCTAGCGATGCATTTCAGTCACACTGCTTGCCGCAGAGTGATTGACATGAAGTGGGTATTTCTGGGTGGCAACTGACCGTTTTCAGGGAGTGTGTGGAAATACGCAAGCGTGCCAGGAAAAATGCAGGTGTGGCTGGGCGAACGCTGGACGGGTCTGTGACATCAAATCCAGAACTGAATAGTCTGAAGTGATCGCAAGCACTGAGTAAGTTTTGAGCTACTCTGAAACTACACAAAATATTTTTGTAGACGCTCTGCAATACAACCATTTGCACTTCTACTAAGCTAAAATACACTCCCAGTGGGTGGCGGCATAGCGTTTGCACGGCTTATAAAACTAGCTAGCGAGCGATCAACTCAGAATGACTCCCCATATCCAGGATGCTGCTAACTCCATGAGTGAGGCAATCAAGGAGATAGGCCTCATTAATGCCCATTCCAAGGATATGGCGGTCTCAGCTCGAAGAGCTCTGTGGCTGTGACAAGGGACAGTGGATGCTGATACAAAAAAAGGCGTGGAAAACCTTCCCTTCATGGGATATGCCCTGTTTGGGGAGGAATTAAACAAGTTGATTTCTCCAACAACGGCAGCTAAGTCCACCCATCTGTCGTCTGCTGCGCCTCCGGCTAGACATCCTTACCCAGCTCCCTCTCTACAGTCCTTTCATGTGGCCAGATTTAGAGGCACCGCTCGGGGTGCCTCAAATGCTGCCAGAGGAAATAGAGGTAAATCTCGCAGAGCAGCTGCTGCTGGATCACAGGACAAGGCTTCACATTCTTCATCCACAAAGCGCTCCACATGACGGTTGGCCCCAGCTGCAGGGGAACTTTCAGGTGGGTGCTTGAATGCAAAATTTCGCCCATATGTGGGCAGAGCACTGCCATGACCCTTGGGTGAGGGATCTCATGTCCCATGGGTACCTGTTAGAATTTCAAGCACTCCCTCCTTACAGATTCTTCAGGTCAGGCTTACATAGTATTTGAGGTTGAATAGAGGCAAATTGCCCATCGTGTTCAACCTGTTTTTTGTTGTGATGATTCTACATACTTGCTAAATAATGTTTTATGACTAGTTTGCAACTATAACTCATGTTACCTCCGGATTAACCACGTTGATATTTTAAGTATTATAACCTTGTATAGCTTTTTCATTCAGAAATGTATCCATTCCTTTTTTAAATCAAATTACAGAGTCCGCCATTACCACCTTCCCTGGCAGGGAATTCCACATCCTGATTGCCCTAACAGTGAAGAACCCTTTCCTCTGTTGCGTTCAGAACTTTCTCTCCTCCAGTTGCAGCGAGTGCCCACATGTCCTTAACTGTGGGGGTCATTCCGAGTTGTTCGCTCGCAAGCGGATTTTAGCAGATTTGCTCATGCTAAGCCGCCGCCTACTGGGAGTGAATCTTAGCATCTTAAAAATGCGAACGATGTAATTGCAATATTGCGATTACACACCTCGTAGCAGTTTCTGAGTAGCTCCAGACTTACTCGGCATCTGCGATCAGTTCAGTGCTTGTCGTTCCTGGTTTGACGTCACAAACACACCCAGCGTTCGCCCAGACACTTCTCCGTTTCTCCGGCCACTCCTGCGTTTTTTCCGGAAACGGTAGCGTTTTTCCCCACACGCCCATAAAACGGCCTGTTTCCGCCCAGTAACACCCATTTCCTGTCAATCACAATACGATCGCCAGAACAATGAAAATGCCGTGAGTAAAATTCCTAAGTGCATAGCAAATTTACTTGGCGCAGTCGCAGTGCGGACATTGCGCATGCGCATTAAGCGGAAAATCGCTGTAATGCGAAGATTTTTACCGAGCGAACAACTCGGAATGACCCCCTGTGTTCTTTTAATAAATAATACCTCTGATAACTCTTTGTGATGTCCCTTTACATATTTGAAGATATTAATAATATCTCCTCTTAGGCGCCTCTTTTCTAGTGTATACATATTTAGCCTAGTAAGTCTTTCCTTATAGTCCAGTCCTTCTATGACTTTAATCAATTTAGTAGCTCACCTTTGAACATTTTCGAGTTCACTGATATCTTTTTTATACAATGATGCCCAAAACTGAACACAATATTCCAGGTGCGGATGTACCAATGCCTTATACACAGGGCCGTCTTTTCGTATGGGCTCAATGGGCTCTTGTCCAAGGGCCCCAGGAGTAAAAGGGCCCTAGACTGATAGCTGAGGGTCCCCTCTTTCCAGGGGTACCAGATTTTTGAAAATCGTCCCTGGGGAACCGGAGATATCCGACTTCAAAGCAGTGGACTGATAAATGAGGAAAGTGCAGGGCGTCCAGGTGGTGACGGCAGTAGATGAAATGAACCGCAGCTTTAGATGTTAGTTAGTGAGATGTCTCTCCCTAACTGTCCCTACCTGCTTTTCAGCAGTACTCTGGCTGGTAGCCTCCATTCTGTGTCCTCCGTGTTGTAGACCGCTGCTACCCGATGCTGTATGATAGCGCTGCCCGATGAGTGAAGCTGGCGTGTCCGTCCTGATGCCGCAAAGTAATAAGCACGCGCCAACGCGTTTCTGGCCGGAGCCCAGAAAATGATGAATATTAAGCCCACTCCACTATCCACCCCTCCCCTGTGTATTAGACACCCCCTACCACCCTGGAAGTCATGTACCAGGGCCCCTTCATTCAGCACAATGCCCCCTTCTACAGTTTAGTGTTCTCCTTCCCGCCCCATCAGTGTAGTGAAGGAGTAAGTAGCAGGAATTATTTCTCCAGGTCCTACATGCTGAGCGAAAGATAGAACGCTCCCTACTGCCCGCGGGACATCAAAGCTGCTGCTGATGGCACCCCCCACTGCTACCGCTGATGTGTGGTAGGGGCCCCAGTGCATTGCTGTGCCCAGGGGCCTACACTGCTGTTAAGACGGCTCTGCTTATACAGTGGCATAATTACATCCGAGTCCCTTGTCTCAGTTCCCCTTTTTATGCACGCTAGCACCTTACATGCATTCTTTACTGCGTTTTGACATTGTGTACGGTTATTAAGCCTATTATCAATGAATACCCTCAAATCTTTTTCCAACTCTGTTTCCCCTAGGCGTTCCCCATTTAATATGTAGAATGCAAGTTTGTTTTTAGTCCCAAAATGCATAACCTTGCATTTGCCTGTATTGAACCTCATTTTCCATTTAGATGCCCAGAGTTCAAGTTTAGATCGATCATTCTGCAAGGACTCCACATCCAATTCTGAATTAATTACCTTACACAGTTTAGTATCATCTGCAAAGATTGACACTGTGCTTTCCACGCCTATTTCCAGCTTCATCTGTTGTAAAAGTTATCTTGCAGGATGCAATTCAAAAACTCCTCCACACACAGGTGATTATTCCGGTGCCTCCTCTACTCAGGAGCAAGGGATTTTACTCAAGCCTATTCGTGGTTCCGAAACCGGACGGTTCGTGTGGCCTATCTTGAACCTCAAATCTCTGAACCCGTATCTACGTGTGTTCAAGTTTAAGATGGAATCTCTCAAAGCGGTGGTTTCTGGTCTGGAGGAAGGGGAATTCCTGGTATCCCTAGATATCAAAGATGCATATCTGCACATCCTGATATGGCCCCCTCTTCAGGCTTATCTCAGATTTGCTATACAGGATCGCCACTTCCAGTTCCAGGCCTTACCCTTTGGCCTATCAACGGCACCTAGGTGGTTCAAAAAAGTTATGGCAGAGATGATCCTGCAACTCCGCATGATGGGATGGAACATAGGGGTACATTTACTAAGCAGTAATAAGAGCAGAGAAGTGAGCCAATGGAGAAATTTCCCCATCAACCAATCAGCAGCTCTGTATAATTTTAAAGTATGCAAATTATAGATGTCACTTCAGTGCTGATGGGTTGCCATGGGCACTTCCCCACTGGCTCACTTTTCCGCTCTTATCACTGCTTAGTAAATGTACCCCATAGTCCCTTATTTGGACGATCTCCTCATAAAGGCAGTGTCCTTGGAGCTTCTGATGACAAGCATCAACTTGACTACATGTCTTCTTACGGGCTCATGTTTTGGATCTGGAATGGTTTTGCCAAAACCACCCTTTCGGGTTTTGGTCTTGGATCTGGATGATTTTCTTAAAAAACATAAAAATAGATTAAATCCCAATATTTGGGGGTAATTTTGATCCTACACTATTATTAACCTCAATAACATTCATCTCCACTCATTTCCAGTCTATTCTGAACACCTCACAATATTGTATTTAAGCCAAAAGGTTGCACCGAGGTACAGTAGCTGGATGACTTTGCTAAGCGACACAAGTGTGCCTCACAAACACCTGGCCCATCCAGGAGTGGCACTCTAGTGTCAGACAGGATGTCACTTTTAAAACCTAGGCCCCAAACAGCACACCATGCAAAGAAGAAAAAGGTGCAATTAGGTAGCTGGATGACTTTGCTAAGCGACACAAGTGTACGGCACAAACACCTGGCCCATCTAGGAGTGGCACAGCAGTGGCAGACAGGATGACAATTTTAAAAACTAGGCCCCAAATAGCACATAATGCAAAGGAAAAAATAGAGGTGTACCCAGGGCGCTGGAGTCTAAGCTAAGTGACACAAGTGTGTGGCACAAACACCTGGCCCATCTAGGAGTGGCACTGCAGTGGCAGACAGGATGGCAGTTTTAAAAACTAGGCCCCAAAGAGCAGGTAATGAAAACAGAAAAATAAGAGGTGCACCAAGGTCACTGGATGACTCAGTGAAGTGACACAAGTGGGCGGCACAAACACCTGGCCTATCTAGGAGTGATAATGAAGTGGCAGACAGGATGGCAGTTTTAAAAACTAGGCCCCAAAGTGCACATGATGCAAAGAAGAATAAGAGGTGCAAGATGGAATTGTCCTTGGGCCCTCCCACCCACCCTTATGTTGTATAAAAAGGACATGCACACTATAGCAAACCAATAATTTCAGTGGCAGGGTCTGCCACATGACTGTGGCTGAAATGATTGGTTTGTTTGGGCCCCCACCAAAAAAGAAGCAATTAATCCCCCCACCAAAAAATAAGCAAATAATTTCTACTTACGCAAACTGGCTCTACAGAGGCAAGATGTCGTCCTCATATTCATCCTCCGATTCCTCTCCCCTTTCATAGTGTACATACTCCACCTCACAGAGTATTAATTCGTCCCCACTGGAATCCACCATCACAGGTCCCTGTGTACTTTCTGAAGGCAATTGCTGGTAAAGGTCTTCCTGGAGGAATTTATAATTCATTTTGATGAACATTATCTTCTCCACATTTTGTAGAATTAACCTCCTATGCCCATCGCTGACACAGTTACCGGCTACACTAAACACTCTTTTGGAGTTCACACTGGAGTGGGGGGGAGGGTCAACTTAGGTAAAATAAAGACAGTTTGTAAAAGGGCCTCTTTTTCCTGCCAGTACACAAACGGAGTGTGTGACATGCCTACTTGGATGCTGTCACCGATATAATCCTCCACCATTCTTTCAATGGTGACAGCATCGTATGCAGTGACAGTAGACATGTCAATAATTGTTGGCAGCTTCTTCAGTCTGTATCAGATGTCAACACTTGCTCCTGACTGCCATGCATCACCACCAGCGGGTGAGCTCAGAAATTGTATCCTTTTCCTTGAAGCCCCAGCTGTGGGAGGAAATGAAGGAGGAGCTGTTGAGGGGTCACGTTCTGCTTGAGTTGACAATTTTCTCACCAGCAGGTCTTTGCACCTCTGCAGACTTGTATCTGCCAGAAAGAGCGATACAATGTAGGCTTTAAACCTAGGATTGAGCACGTTGGCCAAAATGTAGTGCTCGGATTTCAACAGATTGACCACCCTTCAATCCTGGAAAAGGGAATGAAGGGCTCCATCCACAAGTCCAACATACTTAGCGGAATCGCTACATCTTATCTCCTCCTTCAATTTCTCCATCTGCTTCTGCAAAAGCCTGATGAGGGAATAAGCTGACTCAAGCTGGCAGTGTCTGAAATGACGTCACGTGTGGCAAGTTTAAAGGGTTGGATAACCTTGCACAACACGGGTTTCCTTCTCCACTGCACTTGACTCAGATGCATTCCTCCTTCTTTGCCTATATCGTAGGTGGATGTATAGGCTTGAATGGCCTTTTGCTGCTCCTCTATTCTCTGAAGCATATAGTGTTGAATTCCACCTCGTTACCACCTCTTGCTTCAGGTGATGGCAAGGCAGGTTCAGGAGTGTTTGCTGGCACTCCAGTCTTTGGCACAAAGTGGCTGAATATCGAAAGTGGCCCGCAATTTTTTGGGCTACCAACAAGATCTCCTGCAAGCCCCTGTCATTTAAAAAAAAAATATGCACTATACATTAATTGTATGTGCAAAACATGGGATGTGCTGGAATTTGCCCAAACGTAATGCACGCACAATATTGGTGGTGTTGTCAGATATTAGAAATCCCCAGGAGAGTCTAAGTGGGGTAAGCCATTGTCAATGATGTCCCTCAGTTTCCATAAGAGGTTGTCAGCAGTGTGCCTCTTACAGAAACCGGTGATAGCGTAGCCTTCCTTGAAACGAGTTGCCATTTGTGAGATGCTGCTGCTGGTGCCGCTGCTGTTGTTGCTGTGGGAGTCAATACATCTGCCCAGTGGGCTCTCACAGTCATGTAGTCCTTACTTTGCCCTGCTCCACTTGTCCACCTGTCCGTGGTTAAGTGGACACTGGGTACAACAGCATTTTTCAGGACACTGAGGACACTTTTCTTAATGTTCCTTTATTGTCCAGTAATCACTTGCCTAGTGAAGAGGAATCTAGATGGGATTTGGTACTGGGGACACAGTGCATCCATCAATTGTCTAATTCCCACTGCACAAATGGTGGATACTGGATGCACATCTAATACCAGCATAGTTGTTATGACCTCAGTAATCCGCTTTGCAACAGGGTGACTGCTGTCATATTTAATCTTCCTCGTGAAGGACTGTTGGACAGTCAATTGCTTAGTTGAAGTAGTACAAGTGGTCTTGCGACTTCCACTCTGGGATGATAATCAATCCCCAGCAGCAACAACAGCAGCGGCAGCAGTAGGCGTACCACTCTGGGATCTCCTGGAGGAATTTCAGTTAGGAGAGGACTTGTCAGTCATGCCAGTGCTATGGCCTGCAGGACTACTTATGTTACTGACTGAGGAGGAAGTTGACGTTGAGGGAGTTTGTGGTGTGGCATGCAGGAGCTTGGGTACAACAGGAAGAAGGGATTTAGGTGTCAGTGGGCTGCTTGCGTTCTTACTCAAAGTTTCTGAACTTGACAATGACTTCTGATGAATACGCTGCAAGTGACATATAAGGGAGGATGTTCCTTGCTGGTCAACGTTCTTACCCCGACTTATTGCGGATTGACAAAGTCAACACATGTCTTGACACCTGTTGTCTAGATTTGTGGGGAAATAATTCCACACCAAAGAGGTGGCTTTTTTGGTATTTTTCCCAGGCATGACAATGGACTTTCTCATCCCACGAACAACAATTGTCTCCACTGGTGCCTTATTCAAACAAACCCCATCACCATCAGAATCCTCATCGCCAACTTCCTCCTCAGCGCCAGCTACACCAATTTCCTCCTCATCCTATTGTACGTCTACAGTAACATCCTCAATCTCAATATCAGCAACTGGACTGGCAGTGCTCTTCCCAGCACTTGAAGAGGGTGTACAAATGGTGGTAGGAGCCTCCTTTTTCCATACAGTCTTGGGAAGGTCAGGTCTAGACATCGCAACCGCAGACACACTTGGACTCTCCTTGGGGATTTGTAATACCTTTGAATGCACAGCTGTTTTTTCCTGTGCTTTAACAAGCTTATTTTGTTTATTTTTCGAAAGGGAGGAGGGCTTCCATCCTCATGAGAAGATGTGAGCCACCAGTCATGAACATAGGCCAAGGCCTTATTCATTCCTTGCCACTTCGTGTTGTGAATGGCATATTGACAATTTTACATTTCTCATCAGATATTTTTTTATCTGATTATAAATTTTTGCTTCTTGGATTTTACATGTCCTCTAGGACATTAGGCATCGTCCTTAGCAGATGACGTTGATGGAATTGCATCATCAATGTCATGACTGGTGGCAGCAGCTACTCAGCACTAGTACTAGGAAAAGGAAGTGGTTCTCGATGTTCCACTATTTTTTTCTCCAAATTGTTGTTCTCCATTTCACAGGACAGCACCTGTTTATTACAGCAACAGAACGGTACCCCTTCATTTTCAGTAGCAGTGTGCTTTTAATTTGTACACACCTGAAACCACCACAGAGGCTTCAATTCCTGGAGATGACACCGGACACTGTATCTCAGAAAGATTTCCTCCCTATGGAAAATATTTAACGATTCAAGCTATGGTCCGCTCAGTGCTCAGGACACGCAAGATATCGGTGCACTTTTGCATCTGACTACTGAGCAACATGGTGGCCTCCTACGAGGCAATCCAATATGGCAGGTTCTATGCCATCCATTCCAGCTATATCTATTGGACAAGTGGTCGGGTCTCACCTGCACATGCACCAGAGAATATCACTGTCGCCGAAAGCGAGGATCGCCCTGTTATGGTGGCTACAAGTCTCTCACCTTGTGGAGGGTTGGAGTTTCAGAACCAAGTCTTGGACTCTGATGATGACAGATGCAAGCCTCCGCATTTGGGGGGCAGTGACCCAGGGGGCTCAGTTCCAGGGAAGGTGGTTGAGTCAGGAATCTTCCCTCCAGATAAATGTTCTGGTACTCAGGGTGATTTATAATGCCCTTCTACAGGTATCCTCTCTCCTCCAACATCAAGCCATACAGGTACATTCGGACAGTGCCACTGCGGTAGCGTACATAAACTGAAAGGGAGGAACAAAAAGCAGGGCCGTAATACGAGAGAAATGTCAAGAATACTCCTCTGGGCGGAAGCCAATGCAAGGGCCATATCGGCCATATTTATTACGGGAGTGGACAATTGGGAAGCAGCCTTCCTCAGCAGACACCACCTACATCCAGGGAAATGTGGTCTTCACCTGCAGGTGTTTCAACAGCTGGATTAAAGGTGGGGCTGTCCGATGATAGACATTATGGCTTCTTGTCTCGACAAGAAGCTCCGCCGCTACTCTTCCAGAATGAGGGATTGGCAGGTTGTGGAAGTGGATGCTCTGACGGTGCTGTGGACCTACCAGATTGTCTATCTGTTTCCTTTAATCCTCTCATTCCCAGAGTTCTAAAATGGCTCAAACGGGAAAATGTTCAAGCCATTCTAATTGCCCCGGTTTGGCCTGGTATGCGGACCTACTGACAATGTATCTCGAAGAGCCCTGGCCTCTACCGCTTCTCAGGGATCTTCTTCAACGGGGGTTGTTCGTCTATCCAGGATTATTGTGGCTGTGTTTGATGGCTTGGAAGTTGAGAGGCAGATCCTAGCCAGAATGGGTCTTCCGTCAGGACTTATCTCGACTATGGTGAAAGCTCGAAAGGGGGCCACGTGGAAGCATTACCACCGTATCTGGAAAAAGTATGTTTTTTGGTGTGAGGGTAGGAAATATTCTACTGTGGAATTTCACCTATGCTATTTTCTGCTCCTCTTGCAAGCAGGCGTGGATATGGGGCTATGGTTAGGCTCCATCAAGGTTCAGATTCTGGCCCTATTTTCTTCCAGAGACAGCTGGCTTAAATTCTGGAGGTACAGACATTCCTGAGCGGTGTACTTTGCAATCAACTACCCTTTGTCCCTCCCACAGCTCCTTGGGATCTCACGGTGGTCCTGAATTTTCTTCAATCAGATTGGTTTGAACCTTCCTACAAGGTAGAAATAAAATATCTTACTTGCAAGAACATCATGTTTCTGGCTTTATCCTCCACAAGGAGTGTGTTGAAATTGGAGGCCTTATCCTGTAAGTGCCCTTATTTGATATTTCACAAGGATAGGGCGGAGCTCAGGACTTGCCCACAGTTTTTGCAGAAAGTGGTATCGACTTTTCACATTAATCAACCTATTGTGGTTCCGGTGTTGTCTGACACTTCGGTTTCTCCAAAGTCCTTGGACATGGTCCAGGCTTTAAGGATTTATGTCGAATGGACAGCTCATCACAGAAAGTCTGACTCACTTTTTCTCCTTTACGACGCTACCAAGATTGAATGTCCTGCTTCTAAGCAGTACATAGCCTGTTGGCTACGACTGACAATCCAACAGGCTTATTCAGAGTTCTATTCTGGCCCACTCCACTAGATTGGTGGGTTCCTCCTGGGTGGCTGCCCATGGCGTCTTGGCCTTACAGTTATGGTGAGATGCTACTTGGTCTGGTTCGAACACGTTTGTAAAGTTCTATAAGTAAGTCTATTGATACCTTGGCCTTTGATGACCTTCAGTTTGGCCAGGTGGTTTTACAGGGGTCTCAGCACTCTCCCACCCATTCTGGGAGCTTTGGGACTTTCCCATGGTACTAATACCATCCAAGTATCCCCTAGGATGTTAGAGAAAATAGGAATTTAATACCTACCGGTAATTCCTTTTCTCATAGTTCGTAGGGGATACAGAGGCAGAACGGGGTGTGGTGGAGGTGGAATGGGGGTGTGGCTGGTATATTGCAGCATGTAAGCCAAGCCCCCAGCTGTATAATGCTGCTATTACTGGCATAATACTGCAGAGGGCGTGGCTATGATGACTTGATTCAACAAGAATCACGTTATTGACTGCCTTGACCGCCCACTTTACTCGCTAAGTGGGCGGCCGGGCAGGGGGGATACAAGAGAAATTGGGAGACTTGCCTGCTCTTCCGGGTGGCCGAAAGGGTTATCCGATTTTCGGGAGCCTCCCGGCCATTCTGGGAGAGTAGGCAAGTATGACCAATGTTTGGCAGATGGAGTATTTGATCCTATGTCCCTGTACACCCAAGTCTTGTACTTCTATTTGAACAAACACTCCCATGTTTGTTCATTAGTAAATTTCTGTGAAGTATAATTGCTCAAACATTCCCGTGTTTGCCAACTTCTGCAAACACGGAGCTTAGTAAATTTACCCCTAAGTGTATTATTGGTGACGATATAGCCAGTCATTTAGTTATGCTCTATCCATCCACAGCTGTGATATACCAATTACCAAAAGTGCATGAAGATGCTGTGAACCATGGGCCTAATTCAGAGTTGATCGCAACAGCAAATTTGTTAGCAGTTGGGCAGAACCATGACCCTCATTCCGAGTTGATTGCTTGCTAGCAGTTTTTTGCAGTGCTGCGAACAGATAGTCGCCACCTATAGGGGAGTGTGTTTGCTTTGCAAGTGTGCAATCGCATGTGCAGTCGAGCGGCACAAAAAAAGTTTTGTGCCATTTCTGAGTAGCTCAGAACTTACTCCGCCGCTGTGATCACTTCAGCCTGTTCTTGCCCGGAAATTATGTCAGACACCTGCACTGCAAATGCTTGGACATGCCTGCGTTTTTCCAAACACTTGCAGAAAATGGTCAGTTGACACCCACAAATGCCCTCTTCCTGTAAATCTCCTTGCGATCTGCTATGCGAATGTATTCTTCTATCAAATCCTTCGCTCAGAAACGATCCGCTTTGCACCTGTACGAAATGCCTGTGCATTGCGGTGCATATGCATGTGCAGTTCTGAACTGATTGCTGTGCTGTTAAAATCCGCAACATGCAATCAGGTCAGAATGACCCCCCATGTGCACTGCATGGGGGGAAATATAACGTGCAGAGAGAGTTAGATTTGGGTGGGTTATATTGTTTCTTGGCAACCAATGGAGGGACTGACTGAAAGACTCAGCAGATAATGATCATCTTGCTAGGAGGATCAGCCTTGCAGCTGCATTCAAAATAGATTGTAGTGGGAAGACCAGTAAGGAGACTATTGCAATAATCAATGAGGGAGATAATGAGAGCATGGATTAGAGTTTTTGCAGTCTCTTGTGTAAGATAATGATGTGTTTTGGGTATGTCTTTTTAGCTGGATGTAACATGATTTAGAGACAGATTGAATGTGTGGAACAAAGGATAGTTCAGAGTCAAGGATGACAACAAGGCAGTGAGTTTGTGGGGTAGGGTGGATAGTCACATTGTTAACAATTATGGAGATACTGTATGAGGTTGGTAACTACTCTTGTCTGATGGGAATATAATTAATTCTGTTTTGGAAATGTTGATTTTGAGGTGACGAGATTGCATCCAAGATGAAATGGCAGAAAGGCATTCAGTGACACGGACCAATACAGATGGTGATAAATCTGGGGAGGATAGGTAGATTTGAGTATCATCAGCATACAAATGATACTGAAATCCAAAGAAACTGATTAGTGTACCAATATACAGTATAAGGTATAGATTGAGAAAAGCAGAGGACCTAGGACTGAGCCTTCCTGTACTTCAACTGATAGAGGTAGCAAAGAGGAAGTGGATTCAGAGAAGTGAACTCTGAAAGAGCGATTAGAAAGGTCGTATGAGAACTAAGAAAGGTCTGTGTCCTTAAGACTTAGAGATTTTAGTGTTTGTATGAGAAGAGATTTGTCAACAGTGTCAAAAGCAGCAGAGAGATATAGAAGACTATGAACTGAGTAATGGCCTGTCGATCTAGCAGTGACCAGATCATTCACTGCTATGGTCAGTGCTGTCTGTGTGGAGTGTTGGGCATGAAAGCCTGACTAAAGTGGGTCCAATAAGTTATGGGAGTTAAGAAAGTGTGTGAGGCGAGTGTAGGCAAGTCTGTTAAGTAGCTTGGAGAGACATGGGTGCTGAGAGATGGGGCGGTAATTAGAAAGAGTGCTTGAGTCAGAACTTTGTTTTCATGGAGTATGGAGTAATCACTGCATGATTGAACAGAGAAGGGAAGATACCAGTAGAGAGAAAAAGAGAGAGATTACAGATTTTCGTTAAGGTTGGGAGAAGCACAGGAGACAAAGTTTTACTGTAAAGGCATAGGATCAAGTGGAGAGGTAGTTGAGTAGAAGGATGAGAAGAGTGTTGATACTTCATCTTCGCTTGTGGATCAAATGAAGATAAAGTGCCAGAGGGTTCAGTTTGGAAAATTGAGCAGGTCACTGGCTGAGTTAGAGCATAACATTTTATCTTGGATATTATCAATCTTATCCATGTAGTAGAAAGCACGTTCTTGTGCCCTGGGGGGGAAGCGTGGTGGTGAGGGAGGGTAAAGAAATTATTTAAATGTATTAAAAAGTCACTTGGGGTTGGTGGCAAGAGAAGAGATGAGAGATTGGACATACAGATGTGTCCACGATTACCTTTCTGAAAAAAGTTTCATGGCATGCCGTTAACAGCACAAAAAAATATGTCCTGCTGTTTAATACATGGCAGGCCATTGTAAATCGTCTGAAATATAGTGCAGTACCACTTTTCAGACAGCAGGTGGCAGTTTCAGAAACTGAGTAAGCAGAAAGTCTGAAATAATGGCCCTCATTCCGAGTTGATCGCTTGCTAGCTACTTTTTGTAGCCGTGCGAACACATACTGTAGTCGCCGTCTATGGGGGAGTGTATTTTAGCTTTGCAAGTGTGCGAACGCTTGTGCGTCGGAATGATGCAAAAATATTTTTTGAAGTTTCTGAGTAGCTCAGAACTTACTCAGCCGCTGCGATGACTTCAGCCTGTCCGGGCCCAGTTTTGACATCAGACACCAGCCATGCAATTGCCTGGGCATGCCTGCGTTTTTCCAATCAATCCCAAAAAACGTTCAGTTGACACCCAGAAATGCCATCTTCCTGTCAATCACCTCCCGCACTGCTGACACTGCTAGCACCCCTGCATCGAGGACACTTCTGGCACTCCCACACTGCCAACACTGCCAGCACCCCTGAACTCCTGCGCTGAGGACACCTCCCACACTGCCAACACTGCCGGCACCCCTGCACCGAGGACACTTCTGGCACTCCCACACTGCCGGCACCCCTGAAATCCTGCAATGAGGACACCTCCTGCACTGCCGACACTGCCAGCACCCCTGCACTTGGGATACTCCCAGCACTGCCTGTACTGCCAACACTGCCAGTACCCCTGCACAGGGGATACTGCCAGCACTTGCACCCCTGAAATCCTGCAATGAGGACACCTAATATACTGCCAACACTGCCGACACCACTGCACTGGGGATACTGTCAGCACTTCTGCACTGAGGACACCTCCTGCACTGCCAACACTACCGGCACACCTGCACCGAGAGCACTTCTGGCACTCCCACACTGCCGGCACCCCTGAAGTCCTGCAAGGAGGACACCTTATGCACTGCCGACACTGCCAGCACCCCTGCACTGGGGATATTGCCAGAACTCCTGCACGGAGGACACCCCCAGCACTGCAGACACTACCGGCACCGAGGACACTTCTGGCACTCACACACTGCCGGCACCCCTGAACTCCTGCAAAGAGGACACCTCTTGCACTGCCAACACTGCCGGCACCCCTGAACTCCTGCACTGAGTCAACCTCCCACACTACCGACACTGCTGGCACCTCCAGTATTCCCGCACTGCTGCACAGCCAGCTCTGCCAGCACCCCTGCACTGAGGACACCGCTGGCACTGCCCACACTGCCGGCACCCTTGCACTGGGGATACTGCCAGCACTCCTGCACTGAAGCCACCTTCTGCACTGCCGACACCTTTGCACCAAGGACACTATCGGCACTCCCACACTGCTGGCACTCTTTCAATGAGGACACACCCCTGCACTGAGGACACTTCCGGCAATCCCACACTGCCAGCACCCCTGAACTCCTGCAATGAGGATACCTCCAGCACTGCCGACACTATCGCTATAGTCCATACACACATAGCTATTTGTGCTGCATTTCTAAGTGACTCAGTCAAATCACTTAGAAAAGCAGCCCAAATTGCTATGTGTGTGTGTGTGATCGTATGCAGGTCATTCTGATGTATTGTCAACTTTAGAGCCCAATTCCTAATTGTGTAGGTGTGAAAATCTCAGTGTGAGAGGCCTTTGAAGTAGATTCCTTGGGGGTAGAGATACAGTACTGTAACATGTATTCTGGGTGGGGGATGGGGATGGCTAGAGTCCTGGGATTTTAAATGAACAGTGAACTTTTAGCAATTCAAAGCCTCAGTTTATCAATGCAACAATTGAAGTTATTTGTTACTCAGAGCACAGAGGAGAATGAAGTCTAAAGTGACATTAAAGAATAAGTTAAAAAAAAAACTAATAGTAATACAGAGTAATGGAACATATTATGAGATTTTGCATTGATAAAATAAATCCAAATAAAGAGTATAAACATACTGTAAGTTAGACGAAAATGAATGCAATCACTTGGATGCTTTGTACAATCCATACACAATTACAGTATAGCAGAGGTGACTTTACTTTTTTTTAACCAATTTTCAAGATTGCATAACGAATGTAATACTAGGGTTAAGGACATGTTACAGATAAAATATAACAAATTAATTAATTTAAGCAGGTAGTCTAATTTTGATATTTCAAGCATTTGCAGAAAGGATAAGTACGACAGGTAAAGTGCCACTTATGAAAATTCTATGCATTATTCGTTTGCGTACTGTCTTTTTTGATGTGTCGACATATGGCCTGTCAACCAATATTGGTCAACCTAATGACTGTTGACCTTCTTATTCTCACCAATATGACGCATTCCAATTACATGCAGCTGGCTTATCCATTTATTTCTATTATCACTGGCAGCACAGAAAATAAATGGTCTACACAATTATTACAGGTTTCCAATGTAGGTATTTTTTTTTTTCAAAATTTGTTGATGCCATCAATCAGTTGCTCTTTTGTCCTTGGCTTACATTGAGAACGAATATAACTTTTCATTTGAGATCACACTAGCTCGATAGGATTCATGTCCGGTGATCTGTGAAAAGTCAATAAAGGGAGAAAATGTAAAAATCGAATATTTGGCATTTCATGCTTTACAGGAAGCATCAGTCTACAGGAAAAACTGTACTTACTCTGGTGGTGTGCGTTGCCAAATGATGCCTTTTTCCTCTATGAATTTGGCTGAAGCACTATGTTTTGGATCGTTGTCCCGGAACTTTAGATGGCCAGACGACCAATACTTTCTTACATAAGGCACTAAAGTATCATTAATGATCATGGACTGGAAGACGGTTATATCCATGATATCTGACGTAGGACAATAAAAAAAACAGGATTTTATATACGTAACAGTAAATCCTTTTCTCGTAGTCCGTAGAGGATGTTGGGTTCCATATTAGTACCATGGGGCATAGACAGGTACTTGGGAGCCTTTGGCACTTTAAGAATTTAAATGTGTGTGCTGGCTCCTCCCTCTATGCCCCTCCTTTAGACCTCAGTATAGAAACTGTGGCCGAGGAGTCAGTCTACTTCAAGAGAAGTATATTACACAGACAGTGGCGAGATTTATACCAGCTCACACACAATTTATAACCATGCAACCAGCATCTAACATAAAGAAACCATGTTAATTTGCATGAACAAGAGAAGCAACTGCTATCATTACATAACAAGTAACAAATTTGCAGGAAACAGGAGCACTGGACAGGTGCCCAACATCCTCTATGGACTACAAGAAAAGGATTTACTGGTAGGTATATAAAATCCTGTTTTCTCATACATCCTAGAGGATGTTGGGGTCCATATTAGTACCATGGGGATGCACCAAAGCTCCCAATGTGGGAGGGAGAGTGTGGATGTTCCTGCAGAACTGATTGACCAAACTTTAGGTCATCAGAGGCCAAAGTATCAAACTTGTAGAACTTAGCAAACGTGTTTGACCCTGACCAAGTACTGTAGCTGCTCGGCAAAGTGGAAGAGCCAAGACACCCCAGGCAGCAGTCCAGGAAGAGCCCACTTTACAAGTAGAATGGGCCTTCACCGATTTCGGTACCGGAAATCCTGCCGTGGAATAAGCATGCTGGATAGTCAATCTGATCCAGCGAGCAATGGTCTGCTTAGAAGCAGGACACCCAATCTTGTTGGGATCATAAAGCACAAATAATGCTTCCGACTTTCTGTGATGAGCAGTCCTCTTCACATATATCTTCAAAGCCCTGACAATGTCCAAGGACTTTGCTGAAGTCAAAGTTTCAGTAGCCACTGGCACCACAATGGGTTGGTTGGTTGATATGAAAAGCCGACACAACATTAGGAAGTAATTGCTGACGCTTTCTATCCTCATGAAAAATCAAGTACGGGCTCATGTAAGACAAGGCCCCTAGTTCTGCACCCGCCTTGTGGATGAAAAGCCAACAGAGTGACCACCTTCCACGTAAGAAACTTTAAGTCTACCTCTCTTAAAGGTTCAAACCAATCCGATTGCAGGAACTGCAACATAACATTAAGATCCCATGGTGCCGTAGGATGCACATATGATGGTTGTATGTACAGAACCCCTTTCAAGAAAGTTTGAACCTCAGGGAGAGCAGCCAATTGTTTCTGGAAGAAAATGGACAAGGCCAAAATCTGGATCTTGATCGAGCCTAATCATAGGCCCACATCCACACCTGCATGTAGAAATAGAAGTAAATGACCCAGCTGGAACTCCACCATAGGAAATATCTTGGACTCACACAAAGATACATATTTTTTCCAAATGCGATGGTAATGTTTTGACGTTACTCCCTTCCTTGCTTGGATAAGTGTAGGGATAACTTTGTTCGTAATGCCCTTTCAAGCTACAGTAAGATCTGGTGTTCGACCTCCATACCATCAAACGTAGCCACGGTAAGTCTTGATAAAGAACCAGCTCCTGCTGAAGAGGAAGAAGCCATGGAACTTTTATAAGTAACCTGAGAAACTCCAGATATCAAGCTCTCCTTGGCCACTCTAGGGCAATGAGGGTTACCAGAACTTTTTTGTTCCTTTTAGTGGAAGAGGAGGGAACACCTCCACTGACTTGACTGCCCCCGTGTTTAACAGGGAGCCCACTGCCACTGCTTGTGGGTCTGTCGACCTGGAACAATGTTTCCATAACTTCTTGTTGAGATAAGACGTTATTGCATCCTCCTGAGGAGTGCCCCAAAGGTTTTTTTACCCTTGAGGATATCTCCGGAAGGAGGTTCCACTTTTTTGGACAAAGACAGTGTTTGCTGGCTTTTATATCCAGAATGCTTGTTTGAAGAATTGCTTCTTGACTTGAACATCTTCCCTAGAAGTTATCCCCTTATGTGATTGTTTCCCAATCTCTGAGATTTGTTTCCTCGTAGAGGAGGATCCAGGTCTGAATCCTGAACCTGCGTCCATTGAGTAGATGAGGATTTTTCCACCAACAAGGGGTTGAGATTCTGGCTTACGTCAACAGGCATATCCGCTGATGCATCCGAAGATGTGATCTGGACCATTTGTCCTAAAGATTCAGCTGGAAGTACTTGGCCTGGAATCTTCAATTCCCCTATAACTGGGCTGTGAATTATCACTGTACCTTGGGAGATGTTTTTATCTAGATGAGGACTCTCGGCATCTTGGAAAGGCCGAGTAACATCTGGAACCTTAGGTAGGATTGAAGTGGAGGCCAGATGGGATCCAGGTAGAAGCCCGCTAGTGATAGAGACTCCCTTCTGAATTTTAATTTCCTTAATTAAGGGTTCAGCAACTTTGTGTTCTAATTTTCTATGAAAATTTTGCCAGGTGGGAGGCTTTGAAATTTCAAATGATGACCCTGGGGAAACATCTTTGCCCTTTTGGGGTCTAAGTCTCCCCTGACTGAACTCCCAGCCGGGAACCCCAGCATCATGCTGAGGTATTAGGGAGAACAGAGGTTGACTTTTGTTCCTGAGAACCTGCTGCTGCTGGTCTTCTATCTTGTCCTCGACCGCTTCCTCTACCAAAGAAAGGGGTGGAACCTCTGGACCTCTTTGCCTTTGTGCCCCGAAAGGACTGCATTGTCAGAGCAGAGTATGGTTTCCTCACAGGAGATGCTGCAGAAGGAAGAAAAACTGACTTACTCAACGTAGTTTTGGATATCCACGTATCTAAAGCATCCCCAAAAAGTGCCTCCCCTGTGAAGGGGAGAGATTATACACTTTTTTTGGATTCTGTATCCGCTGTCCATTGGTTCAGCCAGAGGCCTCTGCGAGCTGAGATCACCATGGATGATGTTCTTGCAGATATCAGTCCAATGTCTTTCATGGCTTCCACCATGAATCCTGCAGAATCCTTTTATGAGACCTATGGTTAAAACAACATTATCCCTATCTATTGTATCTACTGTAGATGCTCTAGCAAATTTTCATCTAATTTTACAATAGCATTTGAAACCCGTGCACATCCAATAGTGGGCCTAAGGATGGCTCCATTGGCCATGAACATGGATTTGAGAGTGGTCTCAATTTTATGGTCAGCCGGCTCCTTTAATGAAGCTGTACCAGGGATTGGCAGGGTAATCTTTTATTAGCAATCTGAGAAATCATTACCTTTAGAGTCTCTAGTTCTTCAGGCACAGCCCCAGAGGGTTTATCCAACATATTACAATCCTGATTATCTGGCAGGAAATCATCTTAGGTTGACAAATATTCTGCATTACATGAGACATCCTCTTTAGACATGATATTGTGCACTTTCACACATACACAGTCACACAGGGATATGTTAGGAACAGCATCTCCCTAAGAGAATATCAGAGGAACACAGAAATCAGAGCCAGCCAAACACTGCGCTTCTAGAAGCGTTTATTAAATAAAACTTCAGCACTTTATTTGTAACCTTATCAGGTCTAATTTACCAATTATACTTCCCCCACTTCTTTTATAACACCCTGGTACCGCAGTGCAGTTATGAGTAGGTCAGCGTCCTTGTCAGCAGCTCTCTCTTGTCTTCTGCATGAAGAAAATGGCGCTGGTCAGTGCTGGATCTGTAATGAGAAGAAGGCCCCATCCCCAAAATGGCGCGGCTCTCCCGCGTTTTTATTATTTATACTGACCTGAGGTAATTTTGTGGAAAACAGTGGGTTTTGCACCCCTGTTTTCCCAGTGATCAGTGTAGGGTTAATAGCAGCTCAGAGTGCCCCTCCCACGCTCTGCACCCATGGATGTCAGATCTGAGCCCGCCGGAGCACAGTGTGTCTCAGCTGCACTCCTACCCTGCAAGCCGCCATAAGCACTGGCGACCCGCTAACTGGGCCATCAGCAAAATACTCACTACTCTTCTGGCTCTGTTTGGGGGTGGTGTTTGTGTTGTGGGAGTGAGCGTTCACCTCAGGGGCTTGCGATTAGTACCCTCAGGAGCTCATTGTCCTGTCAGTTGGAGCAGAGAGCCATGGAACTCTTTAGGAAGTTGGTTCCTGCTCTCCCCTATGTCTCACGAAGCAGGGAGGCTGTTGCTAGCAGCCTCCCTGTAATTTAAAACACTTATAAATATTCAGTGCAGGGGTGCCAGCAGTGAGGGAGGTGTCCTCAGTGCAGGAGTTCAGGGGTGCTGGCAGTGTTGGCAGTGTGGGTGTGCCAGAAGTGTCCTCAGTGCTTGGGTGCTGGTAGTGTCAGCAGTGCGGGAGGTGTCCTCAGTCCAGGAGTGCTAGCAATAGGTGTGCCAGTAGTGAGGAAGTGTCGGCAGTGCAGGAGTTGTCCTCATTGCAGAAGTGCTGGCAACATGGGAGTGCCAGTAGTGTCCTTGGTGCAGAGGTGCCAGCAGTGCAGAGGTGTCCTCAGTACAGGAATGCTGGCAGTATCCCCAGTGCAGGGGTGCCGGCAGTGTTGGCAGTGCGGGCAGTACCGGCGGTGTCTTCAGTGCAAGGGTGCCGGTGACTTACGCACCTGCTGCAATATTTTCAGCCTGTTAGGTCCTGGCTCTGAAGTCAAACACCCACCCTGGACATGCCTGCATTTCTCTCACCATGCCTGCATTTATCTTACCACTCCCCGAAAACGGCTGCAAATGGTGAGTTGACACCCAGGAATGCCCTCCACCTGTCAATCTTCGTGTGATCGGCACTGGGATTGCTTTTTTCTGTCCCAGTGTCGTTGCCCGGCGACGGCCGTGTGTGCACATAGCAGCCACCGCGCATGCGCAGTAGGGACCCGACCACAGCTGTGTGAACGACAACATGCTGCGATCAAGTCGTAATGATCCCCTAAGTCCAGACCTACTTAGAAGCTGCACAACATTTTTTACCATAGAAGGCCTGCACAAGGGATTGCAGCCTTGCTATGGGAAAAAAACAACCCCCATTGGCGGAGATTAGTTGATCACACTGGCTGCAAAAAGCAGCTTCGAGTGATCAACTCGTTTATGAGGCCCTTTATTTGGAAATATTTTATCATTGCAAAATCTTATATGTTCTTTTACTCTGTAGCTTTATTAGGCTTTCCTTAACTTATTATTTAATTTCACTTTAGACTTCATTCACCTCTGTGCTCTGAGCAACATACAGTACCATCCCCCAGCCAGGATAAAATCTGTACTCCCCAAGGAGTCTACTTCAAAGGCCTCTGAGATTTTCACACCTACACAATTAGGAATTAGACTCTAAAGCTGGCCATACTGTACATCAGAACGACCTGATTACAGTGTCTATTTAACAGCAATGTTGGTGGAAAGCTACGTTATGTGATGCACTGGCCACCCAGTGGTGAAACTATGAATTGTCATGCATTGTCATGGCACAACATCATGGCACAACAACACAAGGAATTTATGTCATGCCAAATATACTGCCATGGTACTGTTTTCAGAAAGGTAATAGTGGACACATCTCTATGTTTGTTTGGCAGTGTCCAGGGCCTGACGATAGGAGTGGTAGGTGGTCTTATATGTGAGAAATTCACTTGGATTCCGAGATTTATGCCACTGGTGTTCTACTTTATGTACAGTTTTTGTAGGTGTCTTGTTGATTTAGAGTGCCACGATTGGCATCTAAGCCTATGTGGAGTGTGATGGGTAGCCGGAGCCACTTTATCAAAGGCTTTCCTTTGAGTTTAGTTCAGGTAGGATACATCAGTCTCAGGAGAGGTAAATTAAGAAATTGGTGAGAGCAGTTGTTGCAGAGAGGGGGAAAGTTTTTGAAAATGTATATTGTTAGTATTTCTTCAGGTTACAGTGGGCTGGCTTGGTTTTATTGTCCTAGAGTTTGGAAGAGATTGAGAAGGTGATGGATATTGCATCCTGACATGCTGCATGTTGTGCTAGGCTGCAACTATTCTCAGCCCTGAAAATAGTCACAGCCTGGAACATCATGCAGCAAGCCAAGTTGCAGCATGCTTCATCACAGCAAAAATGAGCATGGCTTAATCTGAATACCATATTGAGGAAACAATTGAGAAGAGGCAACAGGATAGTTGCGTAGCATCCAAAAATTCAATGTCTTTGCAGTATTGTCAAAAGGTATATAAATAAACATACAGTAAAACAGGCTTACATCCCCTCTCACACAATGGAAACGGCCCAACACCCCTCAAAATCAGTCTACCGTTCTCACAATTGTTATGAATAAGATGATTATAGTGTCCCTGAAGAAGCTGACTAACAAATGAATTTAATAATAAATACATTTTACATAGCTGCTATGATACATTTTTTTGGAAAAATCTTTAACTGCCATAAATAATTTCTAAGCATTTGTTGATAAATGTAATATTTTAAACATGACCATTAAGTTTGTTTTAAGCTATAGTCTGTCAAAAATTATCTTTATAGAAATAACAATATATGCAAATGTGACTCTTTATTTCCCTACTATCTTCTGAAAAGATAGTAATATGAATACTTTTTTATGAGCGCAAGTTTTCATTCTTATACTTTCAAGAAAGGACAACCTTTTTCTTAATTGTTCAAAGTTATGCAGATCACTTTTAATGTCAGCAATTTACTGTAGCTATGGTTTCACACAATATTAGTGCTTGTTTTTGCAGCATGGTTATGATTGACAGTAGATTGACCATGCAATATCTAACTCTATTTGATTTGCAGCAATAACAAGTATTTTCCCCTTGGGCTAAATAAATTAAATACAAAATAATTACTTTGGTCAATGCATGCTCTGGTGCTTTGAATAAAGAGCCTAATTCAGACCAGATCGCTGCTCCAAATTTGTTAGCAGTACGGCAAAACCAAGGGCCTAATTCAGACCTGATCATAGTTGTGCTAAATTTAGCACACCTACGATCACATACTCAGACATGCGGGGGGACGCCCCGCATGTCAGGCCCGATCCCTCCACACAAGTACAAAAGCATCGCACAGTGGCGATGCTTTTATAATTGAAGGGTAGCTCCCTGGCAGCGCAGCTCCTGTGCACTGGCAGGGAGCTACCCGTTGCTGTGCTGGTCGCAGCGGCTGCATGTGACGTAATGCAGCCGCCGCAGCCCACCCTCGCATGGTACCGTCACGCCTGCGTTGCCCGGACCGCACCGCCTAAATGGTGGGCAAATGCCGCTGGCCCACCCCCTCCCGCCTAGCGACCACCTCTGCGGCACAGGTGCAGTTCAGTCCTGACCGGCTGCTGTGCGAAAACGCACAGCACTGATCAGGTCTGAATTAGGCCCCATGTGCACTGCAGGTGTGGTAGATAAAACATGTGCAGAGAAAGTTAGATTTGGGTAGGTTATTTTATTTCTGTGCAGGGTAAATACTGGCTGCTTTATTTTTATACTGCAATTTAGATAGAAGAATGAACACACCCCACCCAAATCTAACTCTCTCTGCACATGTTATATATGTCCCCCCTGCAGTGCACATGGTTTTGCCCAACTGCTAACAAATTTGCAGCAGCGGTCAGGTCTGAATTAGGCCCAAAGCGAGGTACACATATTAGCAGCAATAACACATCATTTCTACTGATTCAATAAAAAATATATACTTGAAACAATCACCTTTATTCTGCTTTCGAAACCGTACAAATGTCAAAGATATTTTGTCTGCGAGCTCTCATTGGCTAATGAACCGGTGCTCAGTTGAGAAGATACACGCCGCGGCCAGAGACCAAAGTCTGACTGAGCAGCACTGAGGGACGGGACCACGCTGCGCTCTCCTCTCCTTCCCTGACACAGCAGCGGGCTGGCAAGGAGAGGAGGAGTACATCAGCAGCTTTTACCATAATAGCCGCTAGCGGCGACTATGGTGTGTGTGTGAGTGGCGGCCCACGGGTACAGCGTATGGGCGGGTGGTATTCATGTGACCGCCGGTCAGCTGACCGACAGTCACATGACCTCCTCCATGAGCCCGACGGCTCACTATCCCGATGGTCAGCATGCCGACCAACAGGGACTATTTCCACTCGTGGGTGTCCACGACACCCATAGAGTGGGAATAGAACCCGTGGCGACCGCAGCGCGGCGAGCGCAGCGAGCCCGCAAGGGGCTTTCTGCACTCGCCCCTCCCCGTCTGGATCCCGGCGTCGGTATGCTGCCGGGATCCCGGCGTCGGTAAGGTGACCGGCGGTCAGGAGTCCGCCGGTCACCAGTACTACACCCCGTATGGCTAGATTCTTAATGGTATGCATAACCTGAGCGTACCGCCACACTTGCAGGCCTGGTCTCTTCTATCCAGATCTGTAACTCTATGACTCAGAGCTCCTAGTCGCACCCAGCGTTAGCAAATGAGTCATAAAGTCACAGATCTGGACAAATATATAGGAGATGATTGCTTTATATGTGTCCCTGCAAAAATGCCTGTTTGATGAGAAACTATATACTGTATACAATACCATGAGAACAGATTAATATTTGTTATAGTATTATTATATTCTGTTACCTTTGTTTCTATTTTCAAACTTATTGCCATGTTGATGTCAGCGTATACAAAAGGGTTTTGCTACAATGTATACATATTGATACTCAGTCATTTCTGAATCAGCCATTACACTGTTACATTTGTCTTAGTAGCTTAAGTAACTAATCCTAACTACACTAAATCATAAATCCCTGGCAAAATCTACCTACCTGTTCAAACAAAACAGGAGGTCAGGAATTACTATTGCCACATTTGTGTTACCACTGAATTTTTGTGTCCTTCTCTCCTCATCTATAACACTGTGGTTTTAGGTTTTTTATGTACTTCAGAGTTGATGGAAAAGAATAAACCACAGCAGTTTGGTTGGTAATTATAATTTACAATGTGCATTGTTGAATCCTCTCAAGGAGAATAGAAATTAATTAGCATATTTGTGGTAAATTCAGGTAAATTTCCCAATACTAGGACTTATTACTTGTTAGTATATTTTCACCACATGTACCTTTATACCCACAAACTTTTCTTTGTGTGGGTTAATTCCAACCTTTATAAGTCTAAATTGATGCTATCTGCACAGTTATTTTTTTTTATCTTTAATCTTAATAAAAGTTATGTTTTAAATTATAGGCAGAGTTCCCCAACAAGAGTGTCTTTGCTTTCCTTTGTTATATATTCATCAGTCAAATGATGCAAAGGTGGTTGATGGCCCTATGTAAAGAATATATAAAGGGAGGGGAGTCTTCAGATACTGTTAACATTTTGTAATTACAATAAAAATGAATAGGCCTACTCTGTGTATTAAATTGAAAACAAAAATAATACATTTACAAACAATTCTTTTTGTGGTTTTTCAGTTTCACTGATGACTACTGCCACCACTTGGCCAAGAGAGACATTCATCTTCTGTGAGTGTCTGAAGAACATGCTGAATTGATGTCATGACAACCCATCCTGTCTAAATATTCTAAGAATAGCATGAATTCAACATGCTGTAAACAGACCATGAAGTTTTTCAAAAATGTATATTTCGTATGGCATTTTTAATCTCCTGATTCCTTAAACTGTAAATCAAAGGATTTAAGGTAGGTGTTACTGCTAGGTAAAGTACTGCAAATATTTGGTCAAGTTGCTAAGAGTTGTCTGATGGTGGTCTCATATACATGCAGAGTAAGGTCCCATAAAAAATGAGCAGAATGGTAAGGTGAGAGGTACAGGTAGAGAAAGCTTTCCTCTTTTCTCTCATGGAATGTATGCCTAGAATGCTTGATATTATCTTGGTGTAGGACATTAAAATTAGCAACAAAGGACATAACCCCATAATAATGGCCTCCACTAACATCACAATTTGAAATTGATGAACATCGCCACAAGCAATCCTTGTGAGTATTTTAAGTTCACAAAAAAATTGATTGATGCGAGTAGATTGGCAGAATGATAAATAAGATGCAAATATTGTAATAAAGAGGGAATTAGAAAATCCAGAGATCCAGCAACCTGCCACAAGCAGAGTACACTTCCTCTTCTCCATAAGGAGAATATAATGTAATGGAGAGCAGATCGCAACATATCGATCATATGACATTGTAGTCAGCAAGCAAATTTCTGTACAAGCCAGGAATGTAAAAAAGTACATCTGGGTAAAACATGCTGTGAATGAAACTTTATTATTTCCAGTAATAAATATGTCCAACAGTTTAGGAAGTGAAACAGAGATGTATAACACATCTACAAAGGACAGGCTGCGGAGGAAAAAATACATTGGCTTTTGCAGATGAGTGTCTAAAAAGATGACCACAAATATTATCATGTTCCAAATTAGGCATATAACATAAAGAAAAATAAATATAGCAAATAAGAAAAACTGTTGCTCATCACATGTGTAAAAGGGTGTAATATAGAAGTCAATATTCAGTGTATTATTCTCCATCAGCTGTTCTTTGATTTGGCACGTTTGATTGATTAACGTTGTTTTGATCATTCTGTGTTGGGTAGTAACTGGTAGTAACTCAGTTATAGTGTTCATCCCTGTGTTATATAGCGCTATGGTGTGTGCTGGCATACTCTCTCTCTGTCTCCCCAAAGGGCTTTGTGGGGTCCTGTCCTCTGTCAGAGCATTCCCTGTGTGTGTGCAGTGTGTCGGTACGGCTGTGTCGACATGTTTGATGAGGAGGCTTATGTGGAGGCGGAGCAGATGCCGATAAATGTGATGTCACCCCCTGCGGGGTCGACACCTGAGTGGATGGTTACGTGGAAGGAATTACGCGACAGTGTTGACTCCTTACATAAAAGGTTTGACGACATACCAAATATGGGACAGCCGGCTTCTCAGCCTGTGCCTGCCCAGGCGTCTCAAAAGCCATCAGGGGCTCTAAAACGCCCGCTACCTCAGATGGCAGACACAGATGTCGACACGGATACTGACTCCAGTGTCGACGACGATGAGACTAATGTAACTTCCAATAGGGCCACACGTTACATGATTGAGGCAATGAAAAATGTGTTGCACATTTCTGATGTTACCCCAGGAACCACAAAAAAGGGTATTATGTTTGGAGAGAAAAAACTACCAGTAGTTTTTCCTCCATCTGAGGAATTAAATGAAGTGTGTGAAGAAGCGTGGGCTTCCCCCGATAAGAAACTGGTAATTTCTAAAAGGTTACTAATGACGTACCCTTTCCCGCCAGAGGATAGGTCACGTTGGGAAACATCCCCTAGGGTGGATAAAACGCTCACACGCTTGTCAAAGAAGGTGGCACTACCGTCTCCGGATACGGCCGCCCTAAAGGAGCCTGCTGATAGGAAGCAGGAGGCTATCATGAAGTCTGTATATACACACACAGGTATTATACTGAGACCAGCTATTGCTTCAGCATGGATGTGCAGTGCTGCAGCTGCGTGGTCAGATTCCCTGTCGGAAAATATTGATACCCTAGACAGGGACACTATATTGCTAACTGTAGAGCATATTAAAGACGCAGTCTTATACATGAGAGATGCACAGAGGGATATTTGCCGGCTGGCATCTAAAATAAGTGCAATGTCCATTTCTGCCAGGAGAGGGTTATGGACTCGGCAGTGGACAGGTGATGCAGATTCTAAAAGGCACATGGAAGTTTTGCCTTATAAGGGTGAGGAGTTGTTCGGGGATGGTCTCTCGGACCTCGTTTCCACAGCAACAGCTGGGAAGTCAGCATTTTTACCCCATGTTCCCTCACAGCCAAAGAAAGCACCGTATTATCAGGTACAGTCCTTTCGGCCCCATAAGGGCAAGCGGGTTAAAGGCGCGTCCTTTCTGCCCAGAGGCAGAGGTAGAGGGAAAAAGCTGCAGCATACAGCCAGTTCCCAGGAGCAAAAGTCCTCCCCCTCTTCCTCCAAGTCCACCGCATGACGCTGGGGCTCCACAGGCGGAGCCAGGTACGGTGGGGGCCCGTCTCAAAAACTTCAGCAATCAGTGGGCTCGCTCACGGGTGGATCCCTGGATCCTTCAAGTAGTATCTCAGGGGTACAAGCTGGAATTCGAGACGTCTCCCCCCCGCCGTTTCCTCAAATCTGCCTTGCCAACAACTCCCTCAGGCAGGGAGGCAGTGCTAGAGGCAATTCACAAGCTGTATTCCCAGCAGGTGATAGTCAAGGTGCCCCTCTTTCAACAAGGACGGGGTTACTATTCCACAATGTTTGTGGTACCGAAACCGGATGGTTCAGTGAGACCCATTTTAAATTTGAAATCCTTGAACACATATATAAAAAAATTCAAGTTCAAGATGGAATCGCTCAGGGCGGTTTTTGCAAGCCTGGACGAGGGGGATTACATGGTATCACTGGACATCAAGGATGCTTACCTGCATGTCCCCATTTACCATCCTCACCAGGAGTACCTCAGATTTGTGGTACAGGATTGTCATTACCAATTCCAGACGTTGCCGTTTGGTCTATCCACGGCACCGAGGGTATTTACCAAGGTAATGGCCGAAATGATGATACTCCTTCGAAAAAAGGGAGTTTTAATTATCCCGTACTTGGACGATTTCCTGATAAAGGCGAGGTCCAGGGAGCAGTTGTTGGTCGGGGTAGCACTATCTCGGGAGGTGCTACAACAGCACGGTTGGATTCTAAATATTCCAAAGTCACAGCTGGTCCCTACGACACGTCTACTGTTCCTGGGGATGGTTCTGGACACAGAACAGAAAAAAGTGTTTCTCCCGGAGGAGAAGGCCAAGGAGCTGTCATCTCTAGTCAGAGGCCTCCTAAAACCAAAACAGGTGTCGGTGCATCACTGCACGCGAGTCCTGGGAAAAATGGTAGCTTCCTACGAAGCAATTCCATTCGGCAGGTTCCATGCAAGAACTTTTCAGTGGGACCTGTTGGACAACTGGTACGGATCGCATCTTCAGATGCATCGGCTGATAACCCTGTCTCCAAGGACAAGGGTGTCTCTGCTGTGGTGGCTGCAAAGTGCTCATCTTCAAGAGGGCCGCAGATTCGGCATACAGGACTAGGTCCTGGTGACCACGGATGCCAGCCTTTGAGGCTGGGGGGCAGTCACACAGGGAAGAAACTTCCAAGGACTATGGTCAAGTCAGGAGACTTCCCTACACATAAATATTCTGGAACTGAGGGCCATTTTCAATGCCCTAAGTCAGGCAAAACCCCTGCTTCAAAACCAGCCGGTACTGATCCAGTCAGACAACATCACGGCAGTCGCCCATGTAAACCGACAGGGCGGCACAAGAAGCAGGACGGCGATGGCAGAAGCCACAAGGATTCTCCAATGGGCGGAAAATCACGTGTTAGCACTGTCAGCAGTGTTCATTCCGTGAGTGGACAACTGGGAAGCAGACTTCCTCAACAGGCACGACCTCCACCCGGGAGAGTGGGGACTTCATCCAGAAGTCTTCCAACTGATTGTATACCGTTAGGAAAGGACACAGGTGGACATGATGGCGTCCCGCCTCAACAAAAAGCTAGAAAGATATTGCGCCAGGTCAAGAGACCCTCAGGCGATAGCTGTGGACGCTCTAGTGACACTGAGGGTGTACCGGTCGGTTTATGTGTTCCCTCCTCTTCCTCTCATACCCAAGGTACTGAGGATAATAAGGAGAAGAGGAGTAAGAACTATACTCATTGTTCCGGATTGGCCAAGAAGAGCTTGGTACCCGGAACTTCAAGAAATGATCTCAGAGGACCCATGGCCTCTGCCGCTCAGACAGGACCTGCTGCAGCAGGGGCCCTGTCTGTTCCAAGACTTACCGCGGCTGCGTTTGACGGCATGGCGGTTGAATACCGGATCCTGAAGGAAAAGGGCATTCCGGAGGAAGTCATTCCTACGCTGATTAAAGCTAGGAAAGAAGTGACCGCAAACCATTATCACCGTATTTGGCGAAAATATGTTGCGTGGTGTGAGGCCAGGAAGGCCCCAACGGAGGAATTTCAGCTGGGCCGTTTTCTGCACTTCCTACAGTCAGGGGTGACTATGGGCCTAAAATTGGGTTCCATTAAGGTCCAGATTTCGGCTCTATCGATTTTTTTCCAGAGAGAACTGGCTTCACTACCTGAAGTTCAGACTTTTGTTAAGGGAGTGCTGCATATTCAGCCCCCTTTTGTGCCTCCAGTGGCACCTTGGGATCTCAACGTGGTGTTGGATTTCCTAAGGTCACATTGGTTTGAGCCACTTAAAACCGTGGAATTAAAATATCTCACGTGGAAAGTGGTCATGCTGTTGGCCTTGGCTTCGGCCAGGCGTGTGTCAGAATTGGCGGCTTTGTCATGTAAAAGCCCTTATCTGATTTTCCATATGGATAGGGCAGAATTGAGGACTCGTCCCCAGTTTCTCCCTAAGGTGGTATCAGCCTTTCATTTGAACCAACCTATCGTGGTGCCTGCGGCTACTAAAGACTTGGAGGCTTCCAAGTTGTTGGACGTAGTCAGGGCCCTGAAAATTTATGTTTCCAGGACAGCAAGTGTCAGGAAAACTGACTCGTTGTTTATCCTGTTTGCACCCAACAAGCTGGGTGTTCCTGCTTCAAAGCAGACTATTGCTCGCTGGATCTGTAGTACGATTCAGCTTGCACATTCTGCGGCTGGACTGCCGCATCCTAAATCAGTGAAAGCCCATTCCACGAGGAAGGTGGGCTCTTCTTGGGCGGCTGCCCGAGGGGTCTCGGCTCTACAACTTTGCCGAGCAGCTACTTGGTCGGGGTCAAACACATTTGCTTAATTCTACAAGTTTGAAACCCTGGCTGAGGAGGACCTAGAGTTTGCCCATTCGGTGCTGCAGAGTCATCCGCACTCTCCCGCCCGTTTGGGAGCTTTGGTATAATCCCCATGGTTCTTACGGAGTCCCAGCATCCACTTAGGACGTCAGAGAAAATAAGATTTTACTCACCGGTAAATCTATTTCTCGTAGTCCGTAGTGGATGCTGGGCGCCCATCCCAAGTGCGGATTGTCTGCAATATTTGTATATGGTTATTGTTTAACTAAAGGGTTATTGTTGAGCCATCTGTTGAGAGGCTCAGTTATTGTTCATACTGTTAACTGGGTATAGTATCACGAGTTATACGGTGTGATTGGTGTGGCTGGTATGAGTCTTACCCGGGATTCAAAATCCTTCCTTATTGTGTCAGCTCTTCCGGGCACAGTATCCTAACTGAGGTCTGGAGGAGGGTCATAGAGGGAGGAGCCAGTGCACACCAGGTAGACCAAAAGCTTTCTTTTAGTTGTGCCTAGTCTCCTGCGGAGCCGCTATTCCCCATGGTCCTTACGGAGTCCCAGCATCCACTACGGACTACGAGAAATAGATTTACCGGTGAGTAAAATCTTATTTTTTCAATAATTACCCCTCCAGAGTCGCACATCACCATTTTGCGCATGCGCAGAAGGAAAATCACCAGGAAAATGGCCACTGTCCCATTTTCCCAGAGATCTTGCATGTGCACTAGACTCTGTACAACGCTAGGGTCTCCTAGTGACCCTAGTGCTCAGAGTCTTCTGCTCTGACTTCTAGAGAGGAGGGGGCCCAGATGAAGACTGCTCACAGGGTCCCTCCTCTCTTAGTATGCCCCTGATATTATATATTTTACCAAAGAGCTTTAAACCATACCACTAATCTCCGAACCACAGGACACAGTTTTATTAAAAGCCAAAAATACATGGCATTTCACTACATTTTGGGCAGTTTATACCTTTCCTTTACTAATTTTCATAAATATGATTTTGAATTGGTATACCCCATGCCAGAAGAAAAAAAGTGAGATTTCTGCACTAATTATGACCCAGGTATGTAGTATGGCTGAATAAACATACACCACTCTTTTTGTTAGTAAAAAAGTTTTATTCCTAAATGGCTATGATTCAATATATCTAAAATGCAGACAATATAGCAATATTAATAATTAATCACAAGATGTCTGTTGTAATAATAAGTATCTAATGCGAAAGCCAAAAAAATAGAACTACAAAATGTATATTTAAAAATATTAATGTAAAAAATAAAAATAAAAATTAAGAGTAAAAAATGAAAAATAAAACATAAATATTGGAATAGAAATAGGAAAGTGCAATGTCCCTTTAAGAGAACCCTTGTACTGATATATTACTTAATGGTATACCTCCTTTACAATATCAGTATAAGGGATCTCTTAAAGGGACATTGTACTTTACTATTTCTATTCCAATATTAATTTTTTATTATTCATTTTTTACTCTTATTTTTTATTTTTATTTATTACATCAGTATTTTTAAGTTGTATTTTTTTGCTTTTTGCATTGGATACTTATTGTTACAACAGACATCTTGTGATTAATTATTAATACAGCTGTATTGTCTGCATTTTAGATATATGCTTCATGTATTGAATCATAGTCATTAAGACAAAGCATTTAGATCTGGTGACCAAAATGTTTTTAGGGCTGCCCGTCAAAAATTAAAAAAGGGTATAATAGAGGCAAAAAGGGCCTTTTCTGTTAAACTTGAAAGCAAGTTTAAAAATTATAAAGATGCAAAAAGCTTGTGGAAAGGTATTCAAGACATCTCTGACTACAAAGTTAACAAGAATCCCTCTCATAAAGAGGCTGATAGTTCCCTAGGGGAGACATTAAACATATTTTACTCTCGTTTTGATAGCATGGCTGTTTCCCCTGTTGATTGGGATGGAAATCTGGAGAATGCGGAGCCCCTGGTACTGGATGAATTGTCTGTTAGACGGTGCTTTGCCAGTTCTAAATCAGGTAAGGACCCCGGCCCAGATGGGATTCCGGGAAATGTTATTAAGATATGTGCTGAGCAGTTGGCTGGGATTTTTACTATAATTTTTAACTTTTCCCTTGCCACTTGTCATGTGCCTAGGTGTTTTAAGTCATCTATTATCGTCCCGGTTCCCAAAAATGGTAAGGCCAGTGAGCCAAACGATTACCGACCAATTGCTCTGACATCTCTTATAATGAAGGCCTTTGAAAGATTGGTTATGGGACACATAAAGAAAAATATCCCAGCCAATCTGGATCCTTTTCAATTTGCATATAAAGCAAATAGGTCGACAGATGATGCTGCTATCACCTTGATTCATCGTGTGGCTACCCATCTAGAATCCACATGTTCTTCCGCAAGAATTTTGTTCGTGGATTACAGTTCAGAATTTAATACGCTAATCCCAATATCATTAGTGTCTAAATTATCTCAGTTGGGATTGAATAACTTTGTATGTGGATGGATCTTGGATTTCTTGACTAACAGGCCCTAATCTGTTAGATTGTACAATTCCCTGTCAAGCGAACTTGTAATCAGTACAGGGGTGCCTCAGGGCTGTGCACTGAGTCCCCTGTTGTACTCCCTGTTTAACTACGATTGCCTTTCTAAATCGGAGTCAGTTCACATTATTAAATTTGCCGATGATATCGCAGTTGTAGACTTAATAAGTAAGGATGATGAGTCAGAATATAGATCTGAGGTCGCTAGGTTAGAAGCTTGGAGTCAAACAAATCATTTAATTCTAAACGTAAAAAAAACGAAAGAAATGATTGTAGATTTTAGGAAAACTCACAAGCAGCCCTTTTGTCCTATAGTTGTCAATAACCAGGTTGTGGAGATAGTTGAGTCTTTTAAATTCCTGGGCATTAACATCTCCAATGATCTGTCTTGGGGTACCCATACACGATGTGTTGTTAAAAAAAACCAACAACGCCTGTTTTTACTGAGGAAAATGCGTATGGCGGGAATACGTAAGGAAATTATAGTAAACTTTTATTCAGCCATTTTAGAGAGTGTCCTTACATACGGGATTGTGGTATAGTTTGGAAACTGTACTGCCGTAGAACGTAAGTCCCTTCAGAGAGTGGTTAAAACTGCAAGTAGAGTTATTGGAGTCAGTTTGCCCTGTATTCAGGATATATATGAAAAAAGGCTCCTCACTAAGGTGAGAAGTATTTTGGGAGATTTATCTCATCCTAATGTGGGGATGTTTTCTGTGTTGCCATCTAATAGGCGTTATCGTTCTATTCTTTGTCGGACCAACCGGTTAAGGGGTAGCTTTTTTCCAAAAGCAGTAAATATGTTAAACCGGATAGAACCTAGATAAATTGAAAATTGGGAATGTCTTGGGTTCAGGAGTGCTCTTTTTGTTCTGTTCTCATGGTCTCTGTATATGCTTGCTTTTTAGTTTCGTTGATTGTTCATGCATTTCTTTCTTGAACTATTGATGACAATAAAGTATTATTATTATTATTATTATTATTAAGGAATAAAACTTTTTTACTAACTATAAGAGTGGTGTATGTTGATTTGGCCATACTACATACGTGGGTCATAATTAGCGCAGAAATCTCACTTTTTTTCTTCTCTGTTTACCACTGGTGAGTCTTTGTTTACAAACACCGCTGTAGGGAATTAGAAGCTGCATATACACATATACATTTTTTTTGCAGCTGAGAAAGTACTTAACTTTTATAACGGTCTAAAAATACTAAGAAAATATAAGCGCCTGAATCATTAGGTTGTTTATACCCTATGCCAGTCTATTCACACTTGTGGCCTGTAGTGCAGCCAGAGTAATCACCAACCATCCAAGATTCCTTCAAAAGTTATGGGAATCACAAGATATGTGTCAACTCTTGTCATTCCTGGATGGTTGTTGTCTGGAAATCTCAAGCCTGATCACTGTTACAGACTGTGTACTCCTTGGGCATGAGCAACACAGTACAGTGATACTGTGATGTTGGAAAGAAGAGGGAGGCAGCATCAGCTGACAGGTAGGAAGAAGACTTGTGACTATGGGGGTAATTCTGAGTTGATCACAGCAGCAAGTATGTTAGCAATTGGGCAAAACCATGTGCACTGCAGGGGGCAGATATAACATTTGCAGAGAGAGTTAGATTTGGGTGGGTTATTTTGTTTCTGTGAAGCGTAAATATTGGCTGCTTTATTTTTACACTGCAATTTAGATTTCAGTTTGAATATACCTCACCCAAATCTAACTCTCTCTGCACATGTAATATCTGTCCCCCCTGCAGTGCACATGGTTTTGCCCAACTAATAACAAATCTGCTGCTGCGATCAACTCAGAATTAGGCCCTATGCAGCATGCAGGCAGACTGAACTGAGTGCTGTGCTAGCCAGGTTTGGATGCAGGCTGCTGTGGAGAGGGAGAAGAGCTGCTTGGACTTGGACTGGAGCATGACAGTAAATCCTCTGTCAGAGTGTGTCTGTGTGATGAATAAGGGCAGACCCAGGGTTACTGGCATAATTTGAATGCTGATGTGCTTACAGTATACAGTATAAGGGGTGGGCTTAGGTGGCACATGAGGATGGGGCTATGGCATATAAGTGGCTACATCAGCTACTGTGAGGATATGTGTGTACCTACCAAGACTTACCGCATTTACAACAACAACAAGCCCTGGTTCAATGCCCAGCTCAGGCAACTTCGTCGAGCCAAAGAGGAGGCCTATAGCAGCGGTGACAGAGCACTATACAACCGTACTAGGAACTCTCTGACTAAAGGAATCAGGCTAGCAAAAAAGCGGTTCTCGGACAAGCTGACAAACGATCTCTCCACCAATGACCCCGTATCTGTATGGAAAGGAATGCAATCCATAACCAACTATAGGAAAACATCAAAGTCCACCACCATGCACCAAGACCTTGCAGATGAACTGAACCACTTTTATTGCAGGTTCGCAAAAGAAGTCCCCTGCAACACAAACAATCACCTCTACGATGCCCCGAACACCGACGGCCAACCCCAGGCACTGCAAGTCACCCAAGAAGAGGTGGAGGCATTGTTCAAAAGGGCCAAAACCAGGAAAGCTCCGGGTCCTGACGGAGTGTCACCATCTGCCCTAAGAGCATGTGCGGGTCAGCTCGCCCCCATATTCACAAAGATCTTCAATAAATCGCTGGAGCTACAGAAAGTCCCTTCCTGCCTCAAAAGGTCTACTATAGTCCCGGTCCCCAAGAAACCCACTATCACGTACCTGAACGACTACAGGCCGATAGCACTGACGTCTGTGGTCATGAAAACGTTTGAGCGTCTGGTTTTGAATCACCTGAAAACTGTGACTGGCCCCCAACTAGACCCCCTGCAGTTCGCCTATCGCTCAAATCGGTGTGTCGAGGATGCAGTCAACCTGGGCCTGCACTACATTCTACAGCACCTAGACATTCCTGGTACCTACGCGAGGGTCCTGTTTGTCGATTTCAGCTCGACCTTCAATACAATCGTCCCCAGCATCCTCCACCCCAAATTACTTCGCCTAGGGGTCCCAGAAGCTACCTGTTCCTGGATAATAGACTTCCTGACAGATAGGACACAGGTGGTGAAAGCGGGGGAATTCACCTCTCAAGCGCAATCCATTAGTACAGGGGCCCCTCAGGGCTGTGTCCTCTCACCCCTGCTCTTCTCCCTGTACACAAATGACTGTACCTCAGAGGCGCAATCAGTAAGGATCATAAAATTCGCCGATGACACCACCGTCATCGGCCTCATCAAGGATGGGGACGAATCGGCCTATAGACGGGAAGTAGACCGGCTGGCCCAGTGGTGCATCCACAACAACCTCGAGCTCAACCCCCTCAAAACTGTCGAGATGATAGTGGACTTCAGGAAGAAGTCATCTAGTGCACCTCCGCTAACGATTGCTGACAGTGTGGTATCGCTAGTGGACTCCTTCAAGTTTCTAGGGACCACAATCTCCCAGGACCTTAAATGGGGGTCCAACGCTGACGCCACTGTTGGGAAAGCGCAGCAGAGGTTGTTCTTTCTCAGGCAACTAAGGAAGTTCAACATCCCACAGAAGCTTCTGCTCCTCTTCTACTCCGCGATTGTGGAGTCGGTACTGTGCTCCTCGATACTCGTATGGTACAGCTCCGCCAGCGCGAGGGACAGATGCAGGCTCCAAAAGGTGGTCAGAACCGCAGAGAAGATCATCGGGGCCGACCTTCCCTCAGTCCAGGACCTGTACTTGTCCAGAGCTAAAAAGCGGGCAATGAAGATAGTAAAAGACCAGCTACACCCCGGCCACAGCATGTTTAACTTGCTTCCTTCAGGCAGGCGTTACAGGGCCGTCCCCGCCAGGTCTGCCAGAAGCCTCAAAAGTTTCTTTCCACAAGCGGTCCGCCTGCTGAACTCCTGAACATTGACTGACTAGACGTACATGTAACTCACTTGTGTTCCTACCGTATACCCTATCTGTGTGACTTTGCTTACCCCCCCACCTGCTTATCTGTTACCTACTTGGCTGTTGTAAAGCAAACCGAAGACAAATTCCTAGTATACGCAAGTATACCTGGCCAATAAACCTGATTCTGATTCTGATTCTGATTCTCTGATGCCACAAAAAAAAGATATGTTTGAGCTCAGGCTGGCATATATGCTCATGGGGAAATCGGAGGCACATATAGAGGTGCACTAAGTGGATCTCGGTTGGTAAATTAAGGTGCAGGAGGGGCCTTTTTATTTTAGTGGAAACACAGTGGCTTGAAATCTGATAATCAATTGGATGAAATCCTACTGTGGTTTTGACCACTCCCCTGAACAGACCTCATGGTAACACCCCATGTCAGGGAATTGCTTAAACTCTTCATGTTCCCTAATGTGTTCCCAGGGAGAATGCGAGTTCAACATGGCTGCCCTGTACAATATACATAGCAGAATTTGCTTAAAGCCAGCAAATGAACTGACTCTTAGACATTCTCTAATGCACTAGACTAGTGTTTATCAAATTCGGTCCTCTGGACCCCACACAGTTCACGCTTTATAGATCACCCAGCAGGTGCACTGTATCACCAACTGTCACATTTTAAAAATCCACAGGTAACCTGGAAAATATGAACTGTGTTGGGATCGAGTTTAAGAATATGTGCATTAGACTATTAATCATCTGTCAAAGCTCTTACGTCACCATACCATTTTAATCAGAATGGAACAAATGATCTTCATATGAGTCTCTGTGTAATAATTTATAAACAGCGGAGTTCTTTTTATTAGTGCCCATAGTAAACCAAGTGTTTTTAAGGGGCAACCAATAAAATTAGACAATCACCACATACTGTCCCATTAGACCATGACAAAGTTGCAAACATAAAAAATACTGTATATTAGGGTCCCAATATTCATTTTCAGGATAAAAAGCTATGCCATCCATATAATTCAATAACATCTCTTTCTTCTCATCCCAGTTTTAATAATGTTCTTAATTTTCCATTATGCCACAGCAGGGCTGCCAATTGAAATTATGGGGCCCAGGACTGATGAAATAGGCATCCCCCAAAATAAAGGTGGGTGGAGCTACAGTGAGCATGGAGCATCAATTGGAGTGTAAACCATAGCCACACACACTGCCCCCATAGCCACACACAGTGACCCATAGTCTGCCCCCATAGCCAACACACACTACCCCATAGTCTGCCCCCATTCACACACTGACCGATAATCTGCCTCCATAGCCTCACACACTCCATCCTAGTCTGCCCCATAGCTTCCCCCTATAGCAACACCCACTGCCCCATAGACACACACACTACCTCATAGTCTGCCGCCATAGCCACACAGTTCCCCATAGCCTGTCACAGAAACTGCTCCACACAGTGTGACTGGCAACCATGCAGTAAGAGACAGCACTGTGGCATTCAAATTTGCCATTACCAGTGAGCCAATCACAGCTTGTGGACTGGCAGCCAATCAAAAGTGGCCGCTATTGATTGGCTGCCAGTCTGCGTGTCTGTGTACATGGCTGGTTGCTGGTCCACATCTTCTGTCAGGCCCCCCTCTCTGTCCAGGCCTGGGATGCCAGTACCTGCAATACTTCCCGTATGGCAGCCTCGACAAGGGGAGATACATTCATGATATGACTGAGCATAAAAAGACTCATGAATGTAGTTTAATAATTTACTGAATGTTGCAATATTCAGTATTATCTAGCTCCATGACCTGTATGGAAGGCTGCTCCTAACCAGCACTGCTTGTACAGTATGTTACTACAGATGCATCTGTAGCATACACTGCATAAGTAATTAATTTACAGTATGTATGAAGCTACAGGTGCAGGGCTCAGCATTGATGGTTGACTGGGGTGTGCACAGTGTACTCCTGGGTATATAACCCCCATAAACTCTATTAGTGTAGCATTACTCTTTCCATTTTTGTCATTTATAGGTACCTTTACTTTTAGAAGGTTGACAAGTTCATAAACTATAGGTTATCTTCTAATCCTAATAGCATGTTATGGATTTTGTTTTACAGTACTGTATGTTCCAATATAGTCATATCCAAAGAGACTGGATGACCAGTTTCAAATATGTGGATAAAACTTCAAAAATATACTTTGTATAGCTTTATTTATCTCCTTATTCCGTAAACTATAAATCAATGGATTCAAGGTAGGAGTCACTGCTATGTAAAGCACTGAGAATATTTGGTCAAGTTCCTCCGAGTTTTCTGATGGTGGTCTCATATACATGCAGAGTAACGTCCCATAAAAAATGAATAGAACAAGTAGATGAGAGGTACAGGTCGAGAATGCTTTTCTCCTTTGTCCCATGGAGTTCATTCGTAGAATATTTGACACTATCTTAGTGTAGGACATTAGAATGAGTAAAAAAGGACACATTCCCACGAGTAAGGTCTCCACAAATATCATTGATTCAAACACATGAATATCACCACAAGATATCTTTGTGAGTGTTTTAATATCACAAAAAATTTGATTGATTTCTGTAGAACTGCAGAAGGACAAATGTGATGCAAACATTGTAACAAAAAGGGAATTAAAAAATCCAGAGACCCAGCAACCTGCCACAAGCAGAGTACACTTACTAGTCTCCATGAGGAGAGTATAATGTAATGGAAAACAGATTGCAACATATCGATCATATGACATTGTAGTCAGTAAACAATTTTCCGTACAAGCCAGGGATGCAAAAAAGTACAGCTGAGAAAAGCAATCAGTAAATGAAAGTCTATTATTTCCTGTAATAATTATGTCCAACAGTTTAGGAAGTACAACTGAAATGTATAATACATCTACAAAGGACAGGTTCCGTAGGAAAAAATACATTGGTTTTTGTAAGTGAATGTCTAAAAAGATCACTGTAAGTATTATCATGTTCCACACTAAACATATGAGATAAAGAAGAAGAAATGTCGAAAATAATAACTGTTTTCCTTTAGCTTTGGAAAAAGCTATTATATAGAAGTAAGTATTAATCGTATTATTCTCCATCACTTTCTTGGAGACACATTTGTCTATAAGATAAATAAATAAATTTCTATGAATTGCAATCTTCACACTTATATTTATGGTAAAATGAGTGAAGTTGTTAGGAAGCCTTCATCATGCATTATATAGAGTCACTTTCTTGCTTCTATCTGCACCCACTTCAAGTTTAAATTTGCAAATTTGGCCAACTACTTCTGCATTTATTTATTTCTTTTTGTTTAACTGCTTTTGTTTGTTTGTTTGTTTAATATATATATATATATATATATATATGTATGGATACAGGTGCAATCTTTGGAAAGCAGGCACGGCACTCCCAGATTGATAAATAAAGTGTCAGTTTACTTCAACGTTTCGGGGAATATATCCCTGTCTTCAGGAAGCAGTATACTTTATACTGCTTCCTGAAGACGGGGATATATTCCCCGAAACGTTGAAGTAAACTGCTACTTTATTTATCAATCCGGGAGTGCTGTGCCTGCTTTCCAAAGATTGCACCTGTATCAATATATTACTTTGGTAAAGGCACACCAGTGGTTGTTATTGGTGTATGGAGTGCCAGACCTACTTGGGACATATATATATATATATATATATATGCGAAAGCCCTCACTTACTCATTGACTGACTCATCACTAATTCTCTTGCTTCCCGATATGTTAGGAAGCTGAAAGTTAACATAGGTATTCTTCATGTAGGAAATAGGAAAACTAAATAATTAGAATTATAATAAACCTCCCCTAAGGGGATGAAAAGGGGGTTGACATAATGATGACATCATTACCGATGCATGGTTTGCATTGCATGAACGATTACACCCAAATGGACAATCAGATCAAAATTTGGATTGCACTTGCACTGTCATTTTTTACCATATCTACTACGGGGGTGTGGTAGGTCAATCACTATTTGTCGACAATAACTAAGTCAACACCTAGTGAGAACGGTCGATGTGACAAAGGTCAACATGTTTTTTTTTTTTTTTGGGGGGGGGTCATTTTATTCGTAGAGTTACCGGGAACCCCAATTAGTGCGCCAGTGCGGGCAGGTTACCGTTCCCAATTGTAGTCCACGTGGATTGTAAACTATGAAAAAGCAACAAAAAAAGTGAAAAACTCATGTCGACCTTTTCCATGTCGACCTAGAACATGTTGATCTAGTAACCATGTCGACCTAGAAACCATGTCAACCTAAGGCATGTCGACTAACAGTGGTCAACCTAATGCATGTCGACTTAAGTGTGGTCGACCTAGAGACAGGATACCCTGCTATGGGTGCTCCTCGGGCAATGCCAAGAAACATAGATTAATATTTACTTACATTAAGACTTCTCAAATTTACATCTCTATAGATTTACCAAATTTTTAACACTCATTTATATGTACAACCATGAAAATCAGAAACTCATGAGCGATTAATGGGTAGAACAGCTAGCCTTTTATAAAACTGACTTTCTGGTCTGAACTTAGAAACATAGAAACCACTTGGTCCATCTAGTCTGCCCATGTACACTCATACCTATACACTAGGGTTAATTTTTGTCTGTAGCCAATTAACCTACATTATATTTTGGGATTGTGGGAGGAAACTGAGGTACTCAGAGAAAACCATTGCACGTATGTCAAGAGTATACAAACTCCACATAGTTAGGGCCATGGTGGGAATCAAGGCCATGATCTCAGTGCTATGAGGCAGTAATGATAACCATTGCACCATTTGTACTGCCCTCATAGGCACCCCAATAACTAACAAATTTAAAATGAAATGAGAAAAGTCAGAAATACATTGTTTTTATGAAAATTTTGTATAAAAAAATTGTGTTAAGATTTAATACAGGTTGAGTATCCCATATCCAAATATTCCGAAATACGGAATATTCCGAAATACGGACTTTTTTGAGTGAGACTGAGATAGTGAAACCTTTGTTTTTTGATGGCTCAGTGTACACAAACTTTGTTTAATACTCAAAGTTATTAAAAATATTGTATTAAATGACCTTCAGGCTGTGTGTATAAGGTGTATATGAAACATAAATGAATTGTGGGAATGTACACACACTTTGTTTATTGCACAAAGTTATAAAAAATATTGGCTAAAATTACCTTCAGGCTGTGTGTATAAGGTGTATATGTGACATAAATGCATTCTGTGCTTAGATTTAGGTCCCATCACCATAATATCTCATTATGATATGCAATTATTCCAAAATACAGAAAAATCCCATATCCAAAATTCCTCTGGTCCCAAGCATTTTGGATAAGGGATACTCAACCTGTATAGATTTATTTTAAAATTGAACTAAGTAATACAGGTTGAGTATCCCATATCCAAATATTCCGAAATATGGAATATTCCGAAATACGGACTTTTTTGAGTGAGAGTGAGATAGTGAAACCTTTGTTTTTTGATGGCTCAATGTACACAAACTTTGTTTAATACACAAAGTTATTAAAAATATTGTATTAAATGACCTTCAGGCTGTGTGTATAAGGTGTAAATGAAACATAAATGAATTGTGTGAATGTAGATACACTTTGTTCAATGCACAAAGTTACAAAAAAAAATGGCTAAAATTACCTTCCGGCTGTGTGTATAAGGTGTATATATAACATAAATGCATTCTGTGCTAAGACTTGGGTCCCATCATCATGATATCTCATTAAGGTATGCAATTATTCCAAAATACGGAAAAATCCGATATCCAAAATACCTCAATCTGTATATTTAATTAAAGAAAAAACTTACAGTATATCACCAAATGCGATCATCAGGGAACTCTAACAGCATATCTAGGTCTCCTCACAGAATAACAAGTTAAATAAGTTGTACAGTACCATTTGTTGTTCTTTTAAAATTTGTCAGTCAGTAATAAACACACAAGTGTTCCAGCAAGGAGACATGGAAAATGTGTGCTTTTAGTTATCAATGATGACTGCATTTGAGAAACACTGAATTACACTGTTTAAACAATGTAAAGAAAGATTAAAATAACATGTAACTTTTTATTTTTTAAAGAGCAAATAAACTGTGTAATAAAATTAGGTCCTCTTCAGATAGAACTTTTATGGATCGCCTGTGGTATTTGACAGGCAAAATTAAAAAAATCTGATAAAAAGAAACAATATAATATTATACCTTATAACTGAAGAAACAGTGTATATTAAATGTACACTACAAAAAAAAATTAAATCACAATTATTTTTGCAGGTGGAGCAGATGTAACATGCAGAGAGATTTAGATTTGGGTGAGGTGTGTTCAAACTGAATTCTAAATTGCAGTGTAAAAATGAAGCTGTCTAAAATTTGTGGGCTACATGCAAAAGCAGCCTGTATTTAGCCTGCAAATCTAAATCTTTCTGCACATATTACATCAGCCCCACCTGCAGTGCAACGTGGTTTTGCCCAGATGTGTGCTTTTACCATTACTTTCAAACATGGATCCTACCTTATATGCAGCATTTGGCCTTGTTGATACAGAACTAAGCTCTTCTTAGACAGAACAGTGGAACTTTAAATTCTTCCCTTCCATTTTCGTCCACTGATTTTCTTTAATTTGTTTTACGTTTATGTATAGAATTGTGCTTATCTGTTGTCTTCAATTATGAAGAAGAAAAAAATAATAACCAAAAAGAACAAAAGTTTAACAAACAGTTATAAAATAATGCAGATGCTGGCATATGTTAACAGAACACATTTAATAACTACAACTTTTATTATTGTCTGTATAATATTTGTTGCCTGCGGTTCCTGAGGACTGGAGATGGGAAACACTGAAAGAAAGAAAATCAATAATTCACACCATCATTTGTGAACCCTGACCAGTGACCATATAATGTAAGGTTATTGTAGCCTAATAATGTGATCCCATTGCACCCAACAAATTTGAAGGCTGGATGAATCATGCCCATTGTTACATTGAAACATGCTTTATCTGTTTGTACATTGGTTGAAAGATCATAATGAAAGCCTTATGCAGCCAATACATAAGCCCGCGATAATCGTCGATCCATCAGACATTGGATGAACGGCTATCCATCGGGAAATTAGGAAAAATTAACATATTATAATTTCCTGACTCACTGATACCAAACATATTTTGATTAGATTTGGAGAGTTGGGGAAATCCAACAAGTTAGATTTATTTGATCCCCCCAGCCAGCCATTGGTAGAACAGGGAATTGAGACAATCAGTCGCAGATGTATGGTCCAATTTACTTTTTAATAGCACAAACTGTTGTTTCAGCTATCTGAATACAGTAAGATGCAATCCACTGTACCAAAATTTGCATTTTTTTAATACAGTATCAAGAGACACTATACTGCTGGGCAGGTGAATAAATTATATACTATACAGTATGTAGCTATTTATGTATATAATAAATCTGACATCACAGCTGCATGTGAATTTAAATAAATTATGTTGCATTTTATACTCTCAAAATTAACTTACTGTAGCTTTTCTGCATTTTATAGAACAAACCAAGATAATGAGAAAGGACCAGTACATAGAAGATGAGATAACCAAAGAGAGAAAAATTGACTGCCCTTGGTGGTTTCCCTATTACACATATTATTAAAACATAACTTTTATTAATGCATTAATTCATATAATAAAAACCAGCGAAAAAAGGATAACATTTAGATAGATTCGTGAAAGAAGTCAAGAATATGTTTTTTAAAAAGTTATGCACACTAGATGCCTCTGGAATTTTTATTATTAAATGTATTTCAACTTCAATGAGATGTGTCCATGTTTTCTGTTTGTGCTATCGTCTTGTCATAATGTAACTCCCATTATGGGTCAATTCTGATCTTTTTATTAAACAAGCAAGTAGATATTTTGTATGTCAGGGGAACTCTGTATGTATCAATTTGTATCTGCTGTTTAACAGGGTATTTCCCTGTCTTTACACTATAACAGGGGGGAGATACTGATTTAGAATATCTGTACAGTATACAGAATGCTGTTTTGTTTCTGCTGTATTCCTCAAGATATTTTTCCTGCACTCATTCTGTTGAATTCAAATCAAGTTGACTGTATGAGTTCTAAGCTATACTCATTATACACTCGATCCAGAACAAGGTCCACAGTATTTTGGTTACAATTATATATTTTCATGCAAAATGATACATCAAATATAATCCACTATTAAGGTGATATTTAACGGAGGATATACAAATACTCCAGTTACTATATTTGTATTCACAGTGGGTCTGTATCATATCAATTATATCACTGGTGACATTGTGTATCTCAGATTTATCCAACATCACCATATTCCTATGATGTCTGCAACCAGTATCAGCCGCTCTCAGTATATAAATCAAGTTAATTTAGTCACTTTAGGCCAATAGGAGTTTATAGATATGTACAAAATGATATTGAATTATCATTGCAGTGAAGGATAATATACAGTAGCTGTAATACCTATCTTATTGGGGGGGCACACACAGTGTTCAGCAAGTAGACCTGTGCGACTAGTATCTTTACGACAAAGAAGAAGAGACACAGTTCAGTTAATCACTAAGAAAAAGTTGCAGCAAAAGAACAGGAGAATATTCATTATAGTCAGATCTCAAGAAAATTGGTAAATGTTATCCTGTTACAAATGCATGGCACAAAATACATGTTGCACCAATATCTAATCACATAATTCTAATTTCTATTTATTTATTAAGATTTTTTTTACTAGCTAAAAGAAAAAAATAAAATATGTTCAAAACAGTGCTGGGGAATAAAGAAAGTCTCGGGGTCAAGTCTCAGAGTTTCAGTCTTGAAGGATCCATCCGTTACATTGTGAAAAGCCACTTTAGCAAACAGTTCCCCAATTTATTTTCTTTCTCTTCAATATCCTAAGATCAGATGTGTATGTGAGTTTTAATATTATAGTTAGTTCTCTAGGGAAAAGTTAATAAAGTGAAAAAATACCCTGTGGATTTTCACATTTCTTTCAGATTTATTTTTAAATTCCAACTATTTTAGTTAATTAAAGAGCGTGATCTACAGTACATGTGCATTTTCAATTATTCCCTCACTTGTTATGTTTTTCTTTTTTCAGATGTCAATTTAAAAATGTACCAGTACTAGGAATGTATTACACATTTTCAATGACCTATTTAATGCTTTAGAAATGTATAAAAATGTATGTAATTATTATAAACCATATATAATTATTCACATATTTAAAATTAAACACTATGGGCTAAATGTAATAGCCTGTAAGCTACTGCAGGTGCGGGACTTTGTGCAAGTCTGCCCATATTTTTAAGGTGGAAGTGCCTTTTAAATGATTGCCACTTTAAAAATACGGGCAGACTCACACAAAGTCCCATACCTATGGCAGCTCGCAGGCTGTTACATTTAGGGGGTCATTCTGACCCATTCGCTTGCTGCTTTTTGTCGCAGCTGAGCAAATGGGTCCCTACTGCGCATGCGCCAGCGTCGTAGTGTGCCGGCGCATGCCAGACGGCCGAAGGCTGTAGCAGGGCAGCAATCGCCTCTGCCTGATTGACAGGCAGAGGCGATTACTGAGTAGGAGGGGGCGGAAAGGCGGCATTTTGCCGCTGTTTCGGGGGAGCGGCAACACCAATGCAGGTGTGGCCGGACCGAACAGGGTCGGGCCGCAGCGGCTAACTGACATCACACGCAGCCACTGTGGGCCGGGAAGCGATGAGAAGCTACCGGCCAGCACACTAAAGCTGCGCTGGCTCGGAGCTACTCTTGAAGTGCAAAGGCATGGCCGCTGTGCGATGCCTTTGCACTTCTGTGGGGGGGCCGGTACTGACATGCGTGGCGGACTAGCCCTGTGCTGGGCATCCCCCCACATGTCAGTGTGAATGATCGTAGCTGTGCTAAATTTAGCACAGCTAAAATCAACTCGGAATGACCCCCTTAGCCCTACATGTTTTATTCTGTATCATCATGAATGAGTGAATTAAAACAGTGCGTTACTCACTCTGTAAAGTTGGTGCCTATACCAATCCCCATAGATGGTCAATGTCTGACATTGATGATTTATTATTATAGGAGAATTTCATATTACTGAATCCCATAACACTTCCTCTCTTAATTATGCTTACAAAAGACTGGGTGGTATTCTACAGGTTCACTAGGACATGTCATGAATTCAATAAATCACTTAGCCTCAAAGCAACACAAATAATAAATAAAAAAAATTTTAAATGTGTTTTTTTAATGAATGTATTTATTCATAACATAGTGAAAAGCAAGAGTGCCTACTAGTGTCCAAAAATAAATAATATCACCCAAATGAAAAAATAATGAGAAGACGGCACTACTTATCTGACATGGTACTCTTTGGTCAAGTGATCACCATTAGAATGAAATAAAATAAAAAGCAGAAATGAAACATAGGTGGTCATTCCGAGTTGTTCGCTCTGTAAATTTCTTCGCATCGCAGCGATTTTCCGCTTAGTGCGCATGCGCAATGTTCGCACTGCGACTGCGCCAAGTAAATTTGCTATGCAGTTAGGTATTTTACTCACGGCTTTTTCTTCGTTCAGGCGATCGTAATGTGATTGTCAGGAAGTGGGTGTTTCTGGGCGGAAACTGGACGTTTTATGGGCGTGTGGGAAAAAACGCTACCGTTTCTGGGAAAAACGCGGGAGTGGCTGGAGAAACGGAGGAGTGTCTGGGCGAATGCTGGGTGTGTTTATGACGTCAAACCAGGAACGACAAGCACTGAACTGATCGCAGATGCCGAGTAAGTCTGGAGCTAATCTGAAACTGCTAAGAGGTGTGTAATCGCAATTTTGAGAATCTTTCGTTCGCAATTTTAAGAAGCTAAGATTCACTCCCAGAGGGCGGCGGCTTAGCGTGTGCAATGCTGCTAAAAGCAGCTTGCGAGCAAAGAACTCGGAATGAGGGCCATAGTGTCTTCAGGTTTTTACCACTGCAGATTAAATAGAGCAAATACAGTTGTATAAAACCTTTTTAGGGACGTGCATGTCCCAAACTAATAATCCACAGTCAGGGATAATAAAATGTTTAAAAAAAATTAATGAAACAACAATAACATATAGATGGTAGAAAAACAAACATACAAGATAAAAAATATTTGAGCCTATCTGACCAGTAAGAGAGCTCAGGTACAGCAAAACCCAACGAGATTTGTCAATATTCATAATAAATCATGGGGAATGTATTTATTTTACTGCTTACTTTTATAGTATAACCACATACAGTCATGTTTATATTTTTTATCCATAACTCGTAACAAAATAAAATATTACAGATTACAGAAAGGATTCACATACAGCTCTTATAAAGTAAAATAAAATGAAGATTCTGAATATAACAATATACTGTATACAAAAGTAGCCATGCTCATCCAGCCTGCAGTTTGCTGTATTCGCAAGGGTGTTTTTTTTTAAAGTTGTACTTTCAAGGTAAGTGTTCTGTCTTTCTCTAACATCCTAGGGGATACTGGGATGGTATTAGTACCATGGGGGTATAGATTGGGTCCTTTGGCACTTTAAGAAATCTTCAGTGTGTGCTGGCTCCTCCCCTCTATGCCCCACCTGCAGACTCAGTTTAGAAAAATTTGCCCAAGGAGCCGGGTGCATTCTCTGGAACTCCAGAGTGTTTTCTTCAGAAATTTATTTTAGTTGGCCGGCACCAGTCTGCCTGCATCATGGGACTTAGGGGGGGCCATACCAACCTGTTATAGGGTTAATAGTCTGGATCCCACTGACCGGACATAGCTCCTGAAGTGCTGTTTCACATACCCCCAGGATGTGTACACATGCCGACAGCATTCCGCCACCCCTAACAGATGCCGAAGACGCTGATGGTGTGGTGAGTACAGACACCATGGTCCCGGATAACAGGTCCCTGGTGACTGTGGTGGCATAAGGTCGCAGTGGGCATGCAGCTGCATTGCCCGCGCTGGACACCTTCACTGGCTCTAGTACAGAAAGCAGTTGTAACCCCATTTCCTGCAATTTAGGACACAAATGCCAGTATAATACACACAGGGACCTCGCGCCATTACGGGAGCGGGGCTTCCTAGAGAGCAGGACCAGTTTCTCAGAGACGCCATTTCCTGCTGCCTTATACTACAGGCTGCATGCAGGGAAGCGCTGCCCCTCCAGGGATCCTCCAAAAGTCACAATGTATGGTACCAGGGGGATTATAGAAAGGGGGGAGTATCTAAAGATATATATATATATATATATATATATATATTGTTAAAGACCAGACATTGTGTGTGCTGGTCTCATCTCCCTCTATATCACTCCATACTGACTGTCTGGGGTTCTGTGCATATTGCTGTGTATTTCACTATCACTGTGTTATTTCACTTTACTGTGTGTGTGTGGGTTCAGCTAATCAGCATGTCTGGTAAAAAGGCTGTGTGTCCATCATGCAACACAAAGTTTTCCCCTTCTCCTGGGGGATCTCTACTATGTACTCAGTGCTCTCTTCCTTCTCAGGGTAGCAGTACACAGGAACCTGAGTGGTTAGAATCATTTAAAGGAATGATTTCTAATATTAATTCTGAACTGGCTACTGCCAGACAAGAAAGACATGTGCTAAAGAAATCTGTGGAGGATTTGTTAGTCAATGCTGCTGACCGTAGACATGCTCCTCAGCCCCCCTGCTGGTCTCACATAAACGCACACTCCCACAATCTGACTCTGAACATGACATGCAAGATTTGGAGGAAGGTGAAGTGGACATAGAAGGAGACAATACTCTGTCTCGGGGTGTAAAAGTCTTAATATATTCTATTAGTGAAGTCCTCAATATACCAGATAAAGAGACAGAACCTGAGCAAGAGTTGTTTTTCAATGTCAAACCAAAATCTACTGCCACATCCCCTGTATTTAAGGAATTAAACACGCTTTTTAAAGAGGCATGGGATAATCCTGACAATAAATTTCAAACCCCTAAGAGGTTGCTGAGTTCATTCCCTTTCCCTTCTGAGGATAGGAACGTATGGGGATCCTTCTGATTGTGGATACCTCAGTGTCCAGGCTATCATGTAAGGTTGTGCTTTCTGTACCTGGTGCTATCTCTCTAAAAGACTCTGGTTACTGTAAGATTGAGACTATACTCAAATCCATTTACACTGCAGTTTGTGTCACACAGGGGCCCACCATTGCATGTGGTTGGATTATAAGAGCCATAGTTAAATGGTCTGGTAATGTCATTGAGGAGTTTGACACCTTACTTCAGGATGAGATCCTGACTCTACTGCACCATGGAGGGTCATTTCGAGTTGATCGCTAGATGAATTTGTTCGCTGCACAGCGATCAGGCTAAAAATCAGCAGTTCTGCGCATGCGTATATATGTGTCGCAATGAGCTCGCGTGATGTACGCGCACAAAGAACGATGTAGTTTTGCACAGGGTCTAGCGATGCATTTCAGTCACACTGCTTGCCGCAGAGTGATTGACATGAAGTGGGTATTTCTGGGTGGCAACTGACCGTTTTCAGGGAGTGTGTGGAAATACGCAAGCGTGCCAGGAAAAATGCAGGTGTGGCTGGGCGAACGCTGGACGGGTCTGTGACATCAAATCCAGAACTGAATAGTCTGAAGTGATCGCAAGCGCTGAGTAAGTTTTGAGCTACTCTGAAACTACACAAAATATTTTTGTAGACGCTCTGCAATACAACCATTTGCACTTCTACTAAGCTAAAATACACTCCCAGTGGGTGGCGGCATAGCGTTTGCACGGCTTATAAAACTAGCTAGCGAGCGATCAACTCAGAATGACTCCCCATATCCAGGATGCTGCTAACTCCATGAGTGAGGCAATCAAGGAGATAGGCCTCATTAATGCCCATTCCAAGGATATGGCGGTCTCAGCTCGAAGAGCTCTGTGGCTGTGACAAGGGACAGTGGATGCTGATACAAAAAAAGGCGTGGAAAACCTTCCCTTCATGGGATATGCCCTGTTTGGGGAGGAATTAAACAAGTTGATTTCTCCAACAACGGCAGCTAAGTCCACCCATCTGTCGTCTGCTGCGCCTCCGGCTAGACATCCTTACCCAGCTCCCTCTCTACAGTCCTTTCATGTGGCCAGATTTAGAGGCACCGCTCGGGGTGCCTCAAATGCTGCCAGAGGAAATAGAGGTAAATCTCGCAGAGCAGCTGCTGCTGGATCACAGGACAAGGCTTCACATTCTTCATCCACAAAGCCCTCCACATGACGGTTGGCCCCAGCTGCAGGGGAACTTTCAGGTGGGTGCTTGAATGCAAAATTTCGCCCATATGTGGGCAGAGCACTGCCATGACCCTTGGGTGAGGGATCTCATGTCCCATGGGTACCTGTTAGAATTTCAAGCACTCCCTCCTTACAGATTCTTCAGGTCAGGCTTACATAGTATTTGAGGTTGAATAGAGGCAAATTGCCCATCGTGTTCAACCTGTTTTTTGTTGTGATGATTCTACATACTTGCTAAATAATGTTTTATGACTAGTTTGCAACTATAACTCATGTTACCTCCGGATTAACCACGTTGATATTTTAAGTATTATAACCTTGTATAGCTTTTTCATTCAGAAATGTATCCATTCCTTTTTTAAATCAAATTACAGAGTCCGCCATTACCACCTTCCCTGGCAGGGAATTCCACATCCTGATTGCCCTAACAGTGAAGAACCCTTTCCTCTGTTGCGTTCAGAACTTTCTCTCCTCCAGTTGCAGCGAGTGCCCACATGTCCTTAACTGTGGGGGTCATTCCGAGTTGTTCGCTCGCAAGCGGATTTTAGCAGATTTGCTCATGCTAAGCCGCCGCCTACTGGGAGTGAATCTTAGCATCTTAAAAATGCGAACGATGTAATTGCAATATTGCGATTACACACCTCGTAGCAGTTTCTGAGTAGCTCCAGACTTACTCGGCATCTGCGATCAGTTCAGTGCTTGTCGTTCCTGGTTTGACGTCACAAACACACCCAGCGTTCGCCCAGACACTCCTCCGTTTCTCCGGCCACTCCTGCGTTTTTTCCGGAAACGGTAGCGTTTTTCCCCACATGCCCATAAAATGGCCTGTTTCCGCCCAGTAACACCCATTTCCTGTCAATCACATTACGATCGCCAGAACAATGAAAATGCCGTGAGTAAAATTCCTAAGTGCATAGCAAATTTACTTGGCGCAGTCGCAGTGCGGACATTGCGCATGCACATTAAGCGGAAAATCGCTGCGATGCGAAGATTTTTACCGAGCGAACAACTCGGAATGACCCCCTGTGTTCTTTTAATAAATAATACCTCTGATAACTCTTTGTGATGTCCCTTTACATATTTGAAGATATTAATAATATCTCCTCTTAGGCGCCTCTTTTCTAGTGTATACATATTTAGCCTAGTAAGTCTTTCCTTATAGTCCAGTCCTTCTATGACTTTAATCAATTTAGTAGCTCACCTTTGAACATTTTCGAGTTCACTGATATCTTTTTTATACAATGATGCCCAAAACTGAACACAATATTCCAGGTGCGGATGTACCAATGCCTTATACACAGGGCCGTCTTTTCGTATGGGCTCAATGGGCTCTTGTCCAAGGGCCCCAGGAGTAAAAGGGCCCTAGGCTGATAGCTGAGGGTCCCCTCTTTCCAGGGGTACCAGATTTTTGAAAATCGTCCCTGGGGAACCGGAGATATCCGACTTCAAAGCAGTGGACTGATAAATGAGGAAAGTGCAGGGCGTCCAGGTGGTGACGGCAGTAGATGAAATGAACCGCAGCTTTAGATGTTAGTTAGTGAGATGTCTCTCCCTAACTGTCCCTACCTGCTTTTCAGCAGTACTCTGGCTGGTAGCCTCCATTCTGTGTCCTCCGTGTTGTAGACCGCTGCTACCCGATGCTGTATGATAGCGCTGCCCGATGAGTGAAGCTGGCGTGTCCGTCCTGATGCCGCAAAGTAATAAGCACGCGCCAACGCGTTTCTGGCCGGAGCCCAGAAAATGATGAATATTAAGCCCACTCCACTATCCACCCCTCCCCTGTGTATTAGACACCCCCTACCACCCTGGAAGTCATGTACCAGGGCCCCTTCATTCAGCACAATGCCCCCTTCTACAGTTTAGTGTTCTCCTTCCCGCCCCATCAGTGTAGTGAAGGAGTAAGTAGCAGGAATTATTTCTCCAGGTCCTACATGCTGAGCGAAAGATAGAACGCTCCCTACTGCCCGCGGGACATCAAAGCTGCTGCTGATGGCACCCCCCACTGCTACCGCTGATGTGTGGTAGGGGCCCCAGTGCATTGCTGTGCCCAGGGGCCTACACTGCTGTTAAGACGGCTCTGCTTATACAGTGGCATAATTACATCCGAGTCCCTTGGCTCAGTTCCCCTTTTTATGCACGCTAGCACCTTACATGCATTCTTTACTGCGTTTTGACATTGTGTACGGTTATTAAGCCTATTATCAATGAATACCCTCAAATCTTTTTCCAACTCTGTTTCCCCTAGGCGTTCCCCATTTAATATGTAGAATGCAAGTTTGTTTTTAGTCCCAAAATGCATAACCTTGCATTTGTCTGTATTGAACCTCATTTTCCATTTAGATGCCCAGAGTTCAAGTTTAGATCGATCATTCTGCAAGGACTCCACATCCAATTCTGAATTAATTACCTTACACAGTTTAGTATCATCTGCAAAGATTGACACTGTGCTTTCCACGCCTATTTCCAGCTTCATCTGTAGTAAAAGTTATCTTGCAGGATGCAATTCAAAAACTCCTCCACACACAGGTGATTATTCCGGTGCCTCCTCTACTCAGGAGCAAGGGATTTTACTCAAGCCTATTCGTGGTTCCGAAACCGGACGGTTCGTGTGGCCTATCTTGAACCTCAAATCTCTGAACCCGTATCTACGTGTGTTCAAGTTTAAGATGGAATCTCTCAAAGCGGTGGTTTCTGGTCTGGAGGAAGGGGAATTCCTGGTATCCCTAGATATCAAAGATGCATATCTGCACATCCTGATATGGCCCCCTCTTCAGGCTTATCTCAGATTTGCTATACAGGATCGCCACTTCCAGTTCCAGGCCTTACCCTTTGGCCTATCAACGGCACCTAGGTGGTTCAAAAAAGTTATGGCAGAGATGATCCTGCAACTCCGCATGATGGGATGGAACATAGGGGTACATTTACTAAGCAGTAATAAGAGCAGAGAAGTGAGCCAATGGAGAAATTTCCCCATCAACCAATCAGCAGCTCTGTATAATTTTATAGTATGCAAATTATAGATGTTACTTCAGTGCTGATGGGTTGCCATGGGCACTTCCCCACTGGCTCACTTTTCCGCTCTTATCACTGCTTAGTAAATGTACCCCATAGTCCCTTATTTGGACGATCTCCTCATAAAGGCAGTGTCCTTGGAGCTTCTGATGACAAGCATCAACTTGACTACATGTCTTCTTACGGGCTCATGTTTTGGATCTGGAATGGTTTTGCCAAAACCACCCTTTCGGGTTTTGGTCTTGGATCTGGATGATTTTCTTAAAAAACATAAAAATAGATTAAATCCCAATATTTGGGGGTAATTTTGATCCTACACTATTATTAACCTCAATAACATTCATCTCCACTCATTTCCAGTCTATTCTGAACACCTCACAATATTGTATTTAAGCCAAAAGGTTGCACCGAGGTACAGTAGCTGGATGACTTTGCTAAGCGACACAAGTGTGCCTCACAAACACCTGGCCCATCCAGGAGTGGCACTCTAGTGTCAGACAGGATGTCACTTTTAAAACCTAGGCCCCAAACAGCACACCATGCAAAGAAGAAAAAGGTGCAATTAGGTAGCTGGATGACTTTGCTAAGCGACACAAGTGTACGGCACAAACACCTGGCCCATCTAGGAGTGGCACAGCAGTGGCAGACAGGATGACAATTTTAAAAACTAGGCCCCAAATAGCACATAATGCAAAGGAAAAAATAGAGGTGTACCCAGGGCGCAGGAGTCTAAGCTAAGTGACACAAGTGTGTGGCACAAACACCTGGCCCATCTAGGAGTGGCACTGCAGTGGCAGACAGGATGGCAGTTTTAAAAACTAGGCCCCAAAGAGCAGGTAATGAAAACAGAAAAATAAGAGGTGCACCGAGGTCACTGGATGACTCAGTGAAGTGACACAAGTGGGCGGCACAAACACCTGGCCTATCTAGGAGTGATAATGAAGTGGCAGACAGGATGGCAGTTTTAAAAACTAGGCCCCAAAGTGCACATGATGCAAAGAAGAATAAGAGGTGCAAGATGGAATTGTCCTTGGGCCCTCCCACCCACCCTTATGTTGTATAAAAAGGACATGCACACTATAGCAAACCAATAATTTCAGTGGCAGGGTCTGCCACATGACTGTGGCTGAAATGATTGGTTTGTTTGGGCCCCCACCAAAAAAGAAGCAATTAATCCCCCCACCAAAAAATAAGCAAATAATTTCTACTTACGCAAACTGGCTCTACAGAGGCAAGATGTCGTCCTCATATTCATCCTCCGATTCCTCTCCCCTTTCATAGTGTACATACTCCACCTCACAGAGTATTAATTCGTCCCCACTGGAATCCACCATCACAGGTCCCTGTGTACTTTCTGAAGGCAATTGCTGGTAAAGGTCTTCCTGGAGGAATTTATAATTCATTTTGATGAACATTATCTTCTCCACATTTTGTAGAATTAACCTCCTATGCCCATCGCTGACACAGTTACCGGCTACACTAAACACTCTTTTGGAGTTCACACTGGAGTGGGGGGGAGGGTCAACTTAGGTAAAATAAAGACAGTTTGTAAAAGGGCCTCTTTTTCCTGCCAGTACACAAACGGAGTGTGTGACATGCCTACTTGGATGCTGTCACCGATATAATCCTCCACCATTCTTTCAATGGTGACAGCATCGTATGCAGTGACAGTAGACATGTCAATAATTGTTGGCAGCTTCTTCAGTCTGTATCAGATGTCAACACTTGCTCCTGACTGCCATGCATCACCACCAGCGGGTGAGCTCAGAAATTGTATCCTTTTCCTTGAAGCCCCAGCTGTGGGAGGAAATGAAGGAGGAGCTGTTGAGGGGTCACGTTCTGCTTGAGTTGACAATTTTCTCACCAGCAGGTCTTTGCACCTCTGCAGACTTGTATCTGCCAGAAAGAGCGATACAATGTAGGCTTTAAACCTAGGATTGAGCACGTTGGCCAAAATGTAGTGCTCGGATTTCAACAGATTGACCACCCTTCAATCCTGGAAAAGGGAATGAAGGGCTCCATCCACAAGTCCAACATACTTAGCGGAATCGCTACATCTTATCTCCTCCTTCAATTTCTCCATCTGCTTCTGCAAAAGCCTGATGAGGGAATAAGCTGACTCAAGCTGGCAGTGTCTGAAATGACGTCACGTGTGGCAAGTTTAAAGGGTTGGATAACCTTGCACAACACGGGTTTTATTCTCCACTGCACTTGACTCAGATGCATTCCTCCTTCTTTGCCTATATCGTAGGTGGATGTATAGGCTTGAATGGCCTTTTGCTGCTCCTCTATTCTCTGAAGCATATAGAGTGTTGAATTCCACCTCGTTACCACCTCTTGCTTCAGGTGATGGCAAGGCAGGTTCAGGAGTGTTTGCTGGCACTCCAGTCTTTGGCACAAAGTGGCTGAATATCGAAAGTGGCCCGCAATTTTTTGGGCTACCAACAAGATCTCCTGCAAGCCCCTGTCATTTAAAAAAAAAAATCTGCACCATACATTAATTGTATGTGCAAAACATGGGATGTGCTGGAATTTGCCCAAATGTAATGCACGCACAATATTGGTGGTGTTGTCAGATATTAGAAATCCCCAGGAGAGTCTAAGTGGGGTAAGCCATTGTCAATGATGTCCCTCAGTTTCCATAAGAGGTTGTCAGCAGTGTGTCTCTTACAGAAACCGGTGATAGAGTAGCCTTCCTTGAAACGAGTTGCCATTTGTGAGATGCATGCTACTGGTGCCGCTGCTGTTGTTGCTGTGGGAGTCAATACATCTGCCCAGTGGGCTCTCACAGTCATGTAGTCCTTACTTTGCCCTGCTCCACTTGTCCACCTGTCCGTGGTTAAGTGAACACTGGGTACAACAGCATTTTTCAGGACACTGAGGACACTTTTCTTAATGTTCCTTTATTGTCCAGTAATCACTTGCCTAGTGAAAAGGAATCTAGATGGGATTTGGTACTGGTGACACAGTGCATCCATCAATTGTCTAATTCCCACTGCACAAATGGTGGATACTGGATGCACATCTAACACCAGCATAGTTGTTATGACCTCAGTAATCCGCTTTGCAACAGGGTGACTGCTGTCATATTTAATCTTCCTCGTGAAGGACTGTTGGACAGTCAATTGCTTAGTTGAAGTAGTACAAGTGGTCTTACGACTTCCACTCTGGGATGACAATCAATCACCAGCAGCAACAACAGCAGCGGCAGCAGTAGGCGTACCACTCTGGGATCTCCTGGAGGAATTTCAGTTAGGAGAGGACTCGTCAGTCATGCCAGTGCTATGGCCTGCAGGACTACTTATGTTACTGACTGAGGAGGAAGTTGATGTTGAGGGAGTTGGTGGTGTGGCATGCAGGAGCTTGGGTACAACAGGAAGAAGGGATTTAGGTGTCAGTGGGCTGCTTGCGTTCTTACTCAAAGTTTCTGAACTTGACAATGACTTCTGATGAATACGCTGCAAGTGACATATAAGGGAGGATGTACCTTGCTGGTCAACGTTCTTACCCCGACTTATTGCGGATTGACAAAGTCAACACATGTCTTGACACCTGTTGTGTAGATTTGTGGGGAAATAATTCCACACCAGAGAGGTGGCTTTTTTGGTATTTTGCCCAGGCATGACAATAGACTTTCTCATCCCACGAACAACAATTGTCTCCACTGGTGCCTTATTCAAACAAACCCCATCACCATCAGAATCCTCATCGCCAACTTCCTCCTCAGCGCCAGCTACACCAATTTCCTCCTCATCCTATTGTACGTCTACAGTAACATCCTCAATCTCAATATCAGCAACTGGACTGGCAGTGCTCTTCCCAGCACTTGAAGAGGGTGTACAAATGGTGGTAGGAGCCTCCTTTTTCCATACAGTCTTGGGAAGGTCAGGTCTAGACATCGCACCCGCAGACACACTTGGACTCTCCTTGGGGATTTGTAATACCTTTGAATGCACAGCTGTTTTTTCCTGTGCTTTAACAAGCTTATTTTGTTTATTTTTCGAAAGGGAGGAGGGCTTCCATCCTCATGAGAAGCTGTGAGCCACCAGTCATGAACATAGGCCAAGGCCTTATTCATTCCTTGCCACTTCGTGTTGTGAATGGCATATTGACAATTTTACGTTACTCATCAGATATTTTCTTATCTGATTATAAATTTTTGCTTCTTGGATTTTACATGTCCTCTAGGACATTAGGCATCGTCCTTAGCAGATGACGTTGATGGAATTGCATCATCAATGTCATGACTGGTGGCAGCAGCTACTCAGCACTAGTACTAGGAAAAGGAAGTGGTTCTCGATGTTCCACTATTTTTTTCTCCAAATTGTTGTTCTCCATTTCACAGGACAGCACCTGTTTATTACAGCAACAGAACAGTACCCCTTCATTTTCAGTAGCAGTGTGCTTTTAATTTGTACACACCTGAAACCATCACAGAGGCTTCAGTTCCTGGAGATGACACTGGACACTGTATCTCAGAAAGATTTCCTCCCTATGGAAAAATATTTAACGATTCAAGCTATGGTCCGCTCAGTGCTCAGGACACGCAAGATATCGGTGCACTTTTGCATCTGACTACTGAGCAACATGGTGGCCTCCTACGAGGCAATCCAATATGGCAGGTTCTTTGCCATCCATTCCAGCTATATCTATTGGACAAGTGGTCGGGTCTCACCTGCACATGCACCAGAGAATATCACTGTCGCCGAAAGCGAGGATCGCCCTGTTATGGTGGCTACAAGTCTCTCACCTTGTGGAGGGTTGGAGTTTCAGAACCTAGTCTTGGACTCTGATGATGACAGATGCAAGCCTCCGCATTTGGGGGGCTGTGACCCAGGGGGCTCAGTTCCAGGGAAGGTGGTTGAGTCAGGAATCTTCCCTCCAGATAAATGTTCTGGTACTCAGGGTGATTTATAATGCCCTTCTACAGGTATCCTCTCTCCTCCAACATCAAGCCATACAGGTACATTCGGACAATGCCACTGCGGTAGCGTACATAAACTGAAAGGGAGGAACAAAAAGCAGGGCCGTAATACGAGAGAAATGTCAAGAATACTCCTCTGGGCGGAAGCCAATGCAAGGGCCATATCGGCCATATTTATTACGGGAGTGGACAACTGGGAAGCAGCCTTCCTCAGCAGACACGACCTACATCCAGGGAAATGTGGTCTTCACCTGCAGGTGTTTCAACAGCTGGATTAAAGGTGAGGCTGTCCGATGATAGACATTATGGCTTCTTGTCTCGACAAGAAGCTCCGCCGCTACTCTTCCAGAACGAGGGATTGGCAGGTTGTGGAAGTGGATGCTCTGACGGTGCTGTGGACCTACCAGATTGTCTATCTGTTTCCTTTAATCCTCTCATTCCCAGAGTTCTAAAATGGCTCAAACGGGAAAATGTTCAAGCCATTCTAATTGCCCCGGATTGGCCTGGTATGCGGACCTACTGACAATGTATCTCGAAGAGCCCTGGCCTCTACCGCTTCTCAGGGATCTTCTTCAACGGGGGTTGTTCGTCTATCCAGGATTATTGTGGCTGTGTTTGATGGCTTGGAAGTTGAGAGGCAGATCCTAGCCAGAATGGGTCTTCCGTCAGGACTTATCTCGACTATGGTGAAAGCTCGAAAGGGGGCCACGTGGAAGCATTACCACCGTATCTGGAAAAAGTATGTTTTTTGGTGTGAGGGTATGAAATATTCTACTGTGGAATTTCACCTATGCTATTTTCTGCTCCTCTTGCAAGCAGGCGTGGATATGGGGCTATGGTTAGGCTCCATCAAGGTTCAGATTCTGGCCCTATTTTCTTCCAGAGACAGCTGGCTTAAATTCTGGAGGTACAGACATTCCTGAGTGGTGTACTTTGCAATCAACTACCCTTTGTCCCTCGCACAGCTCCTTGGGATCTCACGGTGGTCCTGAATTTTCTTCAATCAGATTGGTTTGAACCTTCCTACAAGGTAGAAATAAAATATCTTACTTGCAAGAACATCATGTTTCTGGCTTTATCCTCCACAAGGAGTGTGTTGAAATTGGAGGCCTTATCCTGTAAGTGCCCTTATTTGATATTTCACAAGGATAGGGCAGAGCTCAGGACTTGCCCACAGTTTTTGCAGAAAGTGGTATCGACTTTTCACATTAATCAACCTATTGTGGTTCCGGTGTTGTCTGACACTTCGGTTTCTCCAAAGTCCTTGGACATGGTCCAGGCTTTAAGGATTTATGTCGAATGGACAGCTCATCACAGAAAGTCTGACTCACTTTTTCTCCTTTACGACGCTACCTAGATTGAATGTCCTGCTTCTAAGCAGTACATAGCCTGTTGGCTACGACTGACTATCCAACAGGCTTATTCAGAGTTCTATTCAGGCCCACTCCACTAGATTGGTGGGTTCCTCCTGGGTGGCTGCCCATGGCGTCTTGGCCTTACAGTTATGGTGAGATGCTACTTGGTCTGGTTCGAACACGTTTGTAAAGTTCTATAAGTAAGTCTATTGATACCTTGGCCTTTGATGATCTTCAGTTTGGCCAGGTGGTTTTACAGGGGTCTCAGCACTCTCCCACCCATTCTGGGAGCTTTGGGACTTCCCCATGGTACTAATACCATCCAAGTATCCCCTAGGATGTTAGAGAAAATAGGAATTTAATACCTACCGGTAATTCCTTTTCTCATAGTTCCTGGGGGATACAGAGGTGGAACGGGGTGTGGTGGAGGTGGAATGGGGGCGTGGCTGGTATATTGCAGCATGTAAGCCAAGCCCCCAGCTGTGTAATGCTGCTATTACTGGCATAATACTGCAGAGGGCATGGCTATGATGACTTGATTCAACAAGAATCACGTTATTGACTGCCTTGACCGCCCACTTTACTCGCTAAGTGGACGGCCGGGCAGGGGGGATACAAGAGAAATTGGGAGACTTGCCTGCTCTTCCGGGTGGCCGAAAGGATTTATCCAATTTTCGGGAGCCTCCCGGCCATTCTGGGAGAGTAGGCAAGTATGACCAATGTTTGGCAGATGGAGTATTTGATCCTATGTCCCTGTACACCCAAGTCTTGTACTTCTATTTGAACAAACACTCCCATGTTTGTTCATTAGTAAATTTCTGTGAAGTATAATTGCTCAAACATTCCCGTGTTTGCCAACTTCTGCAAACACGGAGCTTAGTAAATTTACCCCTAAGTGTATTATTGGTGACGATATAGCCAGTCATTTAGTTATGCTCTATCCATCCACAGCTGTGATATACCAATTACCAAAAGTGCATGAAGATGCTGTGAACCATCGGCCTAATTCAGAGTTGATCGCAACAGCAAATTTGTTAGCAGTTGGGCAGAACCATGACCCTCATTCCGAGTTGATTGCTTGCTAGCAATTTTTCGCAGTGCTGCGAACAGATAGGTGCCACCTATAGGGGAGTGTATGTTTGCTTTGCAAGTGTGCAATCGCATGTGCAGTCGAGCGGCACAAAAAAGTTTTGTGCCATTTCTGAGTAGCTCAGAACTTACTCAGCCGCTGTGATCACTTCAGCCTGTTCTTGCCCGGAAATTATGTCAGACACCTGCACTGCAAATGCTTGGACATGCCTGCGTTTTTCCAAACACTTGCAGAAAATGGTCAGTTGACACCCACAAATGCCCTCTTCCTGTAAATCTCCTTGCGATCTGCTATGCGAATGTATTCTTCTATCAAATCCTTCGCTCAGAAACGATCTGCTTTGCACCTGTACGAAATGCCTGTGCATTGCGGTGCATATGCATGTGCAGTTCTGAACTGATTGCTGTGCTGTTAAAATCCGCAACATGCAATCAGGTCAGAATGACCCCCCATGTGCACTGCATGGGGGGAGATATAACGTGCAGAGAGAGTTAGATTTAAGTGGGTTATATTGTTTCTTGGCAACCAATGGAGGACTGACTGAAAGACTCAGCAGATAATGATCATCTTGCTAGGAGGATCAGCCTTGCAGCTGCATTCAAAATAGATTGTAGTGGGAAGACCAGTAAGGAGACTATTGCAATAATCAATGAGGGAGATAATGAGAGCATGGATTAGAGTTTTTGCAGTCTCTTGTGTAAGATAAGGATTTGTTTTGGGTATGTCTTTTTAGCTGGATGTAACATGATTTAGAGACAGATTGAATGTGTGGAACAAAGGATAGTTCAGAGTCAAGGATGACAACAAGGCAGTGAGTTTGTGGGGTAGGGTGGATAGTCACATTGTTAACAATTATGGAGATACTGTATGAGGTTGGTAACTACTCTTGTCTGATGGGAATATAATTAATTCTGTTTTGGAAATGTTGAGTTTGAGGTGACGAGATTGCATCCAAGATGAAATGGCAGAAAGGCATTCAGTGACACGGACCAATACAGATGGTGATAAATCTGGGGAGGATAGGTAGATTTGAGTATCATCAGCATACAAATGATACTGAAATCCAAAGAAACTGATTAGTGTACCAATATACAGTATAAGGTATAGATTGAGAAAAGCAGAGGACCTAAGACTGAGCCTTGCTGTACTCCAACTGATAGAGGTAGCAAAGAGGAAGTGGATTCAGAGAAGTGAACTCTGAAAGAGCGATTAGAAAGGTAATATGAGAACAAAGAAAGGTCTGTGTCCTTAAGACTTAGGGATTTTAGTGTTTGTATGAGAAGAGATTTGTCAACAGTGTCAAAAGCAGCAGAGAGATATAGAAGACTATGAACTGAGTAATGGCCTTTCAATCTAGCAGTGACCAGATCATTCACTACTTTGGTCAGTGCTGTCTGTGTGGAGTGTTGGGCATGAAAGCCTGACTAAAGTGGGTCCAATAAGTTATGGGAGTTAAGAAAGTGTGTGAGGCGAGTGTAGGCAAGTCTGTCAAGTAGCTTGGAGAGACATGGGTGCTGAGAGATGGGGCGGTAATTAGAAAGAGTGCTTGAGTCAGAATTTTGTTTTTATGGAGTATGGAGTAATCACTGCATGATTGAACAGAGAAGGGAAGATACCAGTAGAGAGAAAAAGAGAGAGATTACAGATTTTCGTTAAGGTTGGGAGAAGCACAGGAGACAAAGTTTTACTGTAAAGGCATAGGGTCAAGTGGAGAAGTAGTTGAGTAGAAGGATGAGAAGAGTGTTGATACTTCATCTTCACTTGTGGATCAAACGAAGATAAAGTGCCAGTTTGGAAAATTGAGCAGGTCACTGGCTGAGTTAGAGCATAACATTTTATCTTGGATATTATCAATCTTATCCATGTAGTAGAAAGCACGTTCTTGTGCCCTGGGGGGGAAGCGTGGTGGTGAGGGAGGGTAAAGAAATTATTTAAATGTATTAAAAAGTCACTTGGGGTTGGTGGCAAGAGAAGAGATGAGAGATTGGACATACAGATGTGTCCACGATTACCTTTCTGAAAAAAGTTTCATGGCATGCCGTTAACAGCACAAAAATTGTCCTGCTGTTTAATACATGGCAGGCCATTGTAAATCGTCTGAAATATAGTGCAGTACCACTTTTCAGACAGCAGGTGGCAGTTTCAGAAACTGAGTAAGCAGAAAGTCTGAAATAATGGCCCTCATTCCGAGTTGATCGCTTGCTAGCTACTTTGTGTAGCCGTGCGAACACATACTGTAGTCGCCGTCTATGGGGGAGTGTATTTTAGCTTTGCAAGTGTGCGAACGCTTGTGCGGCGGAATGATGCAAAAATATTTTGTGAAGTTTCTGAGTAGCTCAGAACTTACTCAGCCGCTGCGATGACTTCAGCCTGTCCGGGCCCAGTTTTGACATCAGACACCAGCCATGAAATTGCCTGGGCACGCCTGCGTTTTTCCAATCAATCCCAAAAAATGTTCAGTTGACACCCAGAAATGCCATCTTCCTGTCAATCACCTCCCGCACTGCTGACACTGCTAGCACCCCTGCATCGAGGACACTTCTGGCACTCCCACACTGCCAACACTGCCAGCACCCCTGAACTCCTGCGCTGAGGACACCTCCCACACTGCCAACACTGCCGGCACCCCTGCACCGAGGACACTTCTGGCACTCCCACACTGCCGGCACCCCTGAACTCCTGAAATGAGGACACCTCCTGCACTGCCGACACTGCCAGCACCCCTGCACTTGGGATACTGCCAGCACTGCCTGCACTGCCAACACTGCCAGTACCCCTGCACTGGGGATACTGCCAGCACTTCTGCAATGAGGACACCTCATGTACTGCCAACACTGCCAACACCACTGCACTGGGGATACTGTCAGCACTCCTGCACTGAGGACACCTCCTGCACTGCCAACACTACCGGCACACCTGCACCGAGAGCACTTCTGGCACTCCCACACTGCCGGCACCCCTGAAGTCCTGCAAGGAGGACACCTTATGCACTGCCGACACTGCCAGCACCCCTGCACTGGGGATATTGCCAGAACTCCTGCACGGAGGACACCCCCAGCACTGCCGACACTACCGGCACCGAGGACACTTCTGGCACTCACACACTACCGGCACCCCTGAACTCCTGCAAGGAGGACACCTCTTGCACTGCCAACACTGCCGGCACCCCTGAACTCCTGCACTGAGGAAACCTCCCACACTACCGACACTGCTGGCACCTCCAGTATTCCCGCACTGCTGCACAGCCAGCTCTGCCAGCACCCCTTCACTGAGGACACCGCTGGCACTGCCCACACTGCCGGCACCCTTGCACTGGGGATACTGCCAGCACTCCTGCACTGAAGCCACCTTCTGCACTGCCGACTCCTCTGCACCAAGGACACTATCGGCACTCCCACATTGCTGGCACTCTTTCAATGATGACACACCCCTGCACTGAGGACACTTCCGGCAATCCCAAACTGCCGGCACCCCTGAACTCCTGCAATGAGGACACCTCCAGCACTGCCGACACTATCGCTATAGTCCATACACACATAGCTATTTGTGCTGAATTTCTAAGTGACTCAGTCAAATCACTTAGAAAAGCAGCCCAAATTGCTATGTGTGTGTGTGTGATCGTATGCAGGTCATTCTGATGTATTGCCAACTTTAGAGCCCAATTCCTAATTGTGTAAGTGTGAAAATCTCAGTGTGAGAGGCCTTTGAAGTAGATTCCTTGGGGGTAGAGATACAGTACTGTAACATGTATTCTGGGTGGGGGATGGGGATGGCTAGAGTCCTGGGATTTGAAATGAACAGTGAACTTTTAGCAATTCAAAGCCTCAGTTTATTAATGCAATAATTGGAGTTATTTGTTACTCAGAGCACAGAAGAGAATGAAGTCTAAAGTGACATTAAAGAATAAGTTAAAAAAAAAACTAATAGTAATACAGAGTAATGGAACATATTATGAGATTTTGCATTGATAAAATAAATCCAAATAAAGAGTATAAACATACTGTAAGTTAGACAAAAATGAATGCAATCACTTGGATGCGTTGTACAATCCATACACAATTACAGTATAGCAGAGGTGACTTTACTTTTTTTTAACCAATTTTCAAGATTGCATAACGAATGTAATACTAGGGTGAAGGACATGTTACAGATAAAATATAACAAATTAATTAATTTAAGCAGGAGGTCTAATTTTGATATTTCAAGCATTTGCAGAAAGGATAAGTACGACAGGTAAAGTGCCACTTATGAAAATTCTATGCATTATTCGTTTGCGTACTGACTTTTTTGATGTGTCGACATATGGCCTGTCAACCAATATTGGTCAACCTAATGACTGTTGACCTTCTTATTCTCACCAATATGACGCATTCCAATTACATGCAGCTGGCTTGTCCATTTATTTCTATTATCACTGGCAGCACAGAAAATAAATGGTCTACACAATTATTACAGGTTTCCAATGTAAGTATTTTTTTTTCCAAAATTTGTTGATGCCATCAATCAGTTGCTCTTTTGTCCTTGGCTTACATTGAGAACGAATATAACTTTTCATTTGAGATCACACTAGCTCGATAGGATTCATGTCCGGTGATCTGTGAAAAGTCAATAAAGGGAGAAAATGTAAAAATCGAATATTTGGCATTTCATGCTTTACAGGAAGCATCAGTCTACAGGAAAAACTGTACTTACTCTGGTGGTGTGCGTTGCCAAATGATGCCTTTTTCCTCTATGAATTTGGCTGAAGCACTATGTTTTGGATCGTTGTCCCGGAACATTAGATGGCCAGACGACCAATACTTTCTTACATAAGGCACTAAAGTATCATTAATGATCATGGACTGGAAGACGGTTATATCCATGATATCTGACGTAGGACAATAAAAAAAAACAGGATTTTATATACGTAACGGTAAATCCTTTTCTCGTAGTCCGTAGAGGATGTTGGGTTCCATATTAGTACCATGGGGCATAGACAGGTACTTGGGAGCCTTTGGCACTTTAAGAATTTAAATGTGTGTGCTGGCTCCTCCCTCTATGCCCCTCCTTTAGACCTCAGTATAGAAACTGTGGCCGAGGAGACAGTCTACTTCAAGAGAAGTATATTACACAGACAGTGGCGAGATTTATACCAGCTCACACACAATTTATAACCATGCAACCAGCATCTAACATAAAGAAACCATGCCAATTTGCATGAACAAGGGCAGCAACTGCTATCATTACATAACAAGTAACAAATTTGCAGGAAACAGGAGCACTGGACAGGTCCCTAACATCCTCTATGGACTACAAGAAAAGGATTTACTGGTAGGTATATAAAATCCTGTTTTCTCATACGTCCTAGAGGATGTTGGAGTCCATATTAGTACCATGGGGATGTACCAAAGCTCCCAATGTGGGAGGGAAAGTGTGGATGTTCCTGCAGAACTGATTGACCAAACTTTAGGTCATCAGAGGCCAAAGTATCAAACTTGTAGAACTTAGCAAACGTGTTTGACCCTGACCAAGTACTGTAGCTGCTCGGCAAAGTGGAAGAGCCGAGACACCCCAGGCAGCAGCCCAGGAAGAGCCCACTTTACAAGTAGAATGGGCCTTCACCGATTTCGATACCAGAGATCCTGCCGTGGAATAAGCATGCTGGATAGTCAATCTGATCCAGCGAGCAATGGTCTGCTTAGAAGCAGGACACCCAATCTTGTTGGGATCATAAAGCACAAATAATGCTTCCGACTTTCTGTGACGAGCAGTCCTCTTCACATATATCTTCAAAGCCCTGACAATGTCCAAGGACTTTGCTGAAGTCAAAGTGTCAGTAGCCACTGGCACCACAATGGGTTGGTTGGTTGATATGAAAAGCCGACACAACATTAGGAAGTAATTGCTGACGCTTTCTATCCTCATGAAAAATCAAGTAGGGGCTCATGTAAGACAAGGCCCCTAGTTCTGCACCCGCCTTGTGGATGCCAAAGCCAACAGAGTGACCACCTTCCACGTAAGAAACTTTAAGTCTACCTCTCTTAAAGGTTCAAACCAATCCGATTGCAGGAACTGCAACATAACATTAAGATCCCATGGTGCCGTAGGATACACATATGATGGTTGTATGTGCAGAACCCCTTTCAAGAAAGTTTGAACCTCAGGGAGAGCAGCCAATTGTTTCTGGAAGAAAATGGACAAAGCCAAAATCTGGATCTTGATCGAGCCTAATCATAGGCCCACATCCACACCTGCATGTAGAAATAGAAGTAAATGACCCAGCTGGAACTCCACCGTAGGAAATATCTTGGACTCACACAAAGATACATATTTTTTCCAAATGCGATGGTAATGTTTTGACGTTACTCCCTTCCTTGCTTGGATAAGTGTAGGGATAACTTTGTTCGTAATGCCCTTTCAAGCTACAGTAAGATCTGGTGTTCGACCTCCATACCATCAAATGTAGCCGCGGTAAGTCTTGATAAAGAACCAGCTCCTGCTGAAGAGGAAGAAGCCATGGAACTTTTATAAGTAACCTGAGAAACTCCAGATATCAAGCTCTCCTTGGCCACTCTAGGGCAATGAGGGTTACCAGAACTTTTTTGTTCCTTTTAGTGGAAGAGGAGGGAACACCTCCACTGACTTGACTGCCCCCGTGTTTAACAGGGAGCCCACTGCCACTGCTTGTGGGTCTGTCGACCTGGAACAATGTTTCCATAACTTCTTGTTGAGATAAGACGTTATTGCATCCTCCTGAGGAGTGCCCCAAAGGTTTTTTACCCTTGAGGATATCTCCGGAAGGAGGTTCCACTTTTTTGGACAAAGACAGTGTTTGCTGGCTTTTATATCCAGAATGCTTGTTTGAAGAATTGCTTCTTGACTTGAACATCTTCCCTAGAAGTTCTCCCCTTATGTGATTGTTTCCCAATCTCTGAGATTTGTTTCCTCGTAGAGGAGGATCCAGGTCTGAATCCTGAACCTGCGTCCATTGAGTAGATGAAGATTTTTCCACCAACAAGGGGTTGAGATTCTGGCTTACATCAACAGGCATATACGCTGATGCATCCGAAGATGTGATCTGGACCATTTGTCCTAAAGATTCAGCTGGAAGTACTTGGCCTGGAATCTTCGATTCCCCTATAACTGGGCTGTGAATTATCACTGTACCTTGGGAGATGTTTTTATCTAGATGAGGACTCTCGGCATCTTGGAAAGGCCGAGTAACATCTGGAACCTTAGGTAGGATTGAAGTGGAGGCCAGATGGGATCCAGGTAGAAGCCCGCTAGTGATAGAGACTCCCTTCTGAATTTTAATTTCCTTAATTAAGGGTTCAGCAACTTTGTGTTCTAATTTTCTATGAAAATTTTGCCAGGTGGGAGCTTTTGAAATTTCAAATGATGACCCTGGGCAAACATCTTTGCCCTTTTGGGGTCTAAGTCTCCCCCTGACTGAACTCCCAGCCGGGAAACCCAGCATCATGCTGAGGTATTAGGGAGAACAGAGGTTGACTTTTGTTCCTGAGAACCTGCTGCTGCTGGTCTTCTATCTTGTCCTCGACCGCTTCCTCTACCAAAGAAAGTGGTGGAACCTCTGGACCTCTTTGCCTTTGTGCCCCAAAAGGACTGCATTGTCAGAGCAGAGTATGGTTTCCTCACAGGAGATGCTGCAGAAGGAAGAAAAACTGACTTACTCAATGTAGTTTTGGATATCCACGTATCTAAAGCATCCCCAAAAAGTGCCTCCCCTGTGAAGGGGAGAGATTATACACTTTTTTTGGATTCTGTATCCGCTGTCCATTGGTTCAGCCAGAGGCCTCTGCGAGCTGAGATCACCATGGATGATGTTCTTGCAAGATATCAGTCCAATGTCTTTCATGGCTTCCACCATGAATCCTGCAGAATCCTTTTATGAGACCTATGGTTAAAACAACATTAGCCCTATCTATTGTATCTACTGTAGATGCTCTAGCAAATTTTCAGACCATTTTACAATAGCAGTTGAAACCCATGCACACGCAATAGTGGGCCTAAGGATGGCTCCATTGGCCATGAACATGGATTTGAGAGTGGTCTCAATTTTATGGTCAGCCGGCTCCTTTAATGAAGCTGTGCCAGGGATTGGCAGGGTAATCTTGTATTAGCAATCTGAGAAATCATTACCTTTAGAGTCTCTAGTTCTTCAGGCTCAGCCCTCAGCCCCAGAGGGTTTATCCAACATATTACAATCCTGATTATCTGGCAGGAAATCATCTAAGGTTGACAAATATTCTGCATTACATGAGACATCCTCTTTAGACATGATATTGTGCACTTTCACACATACACAGTCACACAGGGATATGTTAGGAACAGCATCTCCCTAAGAGAATATCAGAGGAACACAGAAATCAGAGCCAGCCACACACTGCGCTTCTAGAAGCGTTTATTAAATAAAACTTCAGCACTTTATTTGTAACCTTATCTGGTCTAATTTACCAATTATACTTCCCCCACTTCTTTTATAACACCCTGGTACCGCAGTGCAGTTATGAGTAGGTCAGCGTCCTTGTCAGCAGCTCTCTCCTGTCTTCTGCATGAAGAAAATGGCGCTGGTCAGTGCTGGATCTGTAATGAGAAGTAGGCCCCATCCCCAAAATGGCGCGGCTCTCCCGCGTTTTTATTATTTATACTGACCTGAGGTAATTTTGTGGAAAACACTGTTTTCCCAGTGATCAGTGTAGGGTTAATAGCAGCTCAGAGTGCCCCTCCCACGCTCTGCACCCATGGATGTCAGATCTGAGCCCGCCGGAGCACAGTGTGTCTCAGCTGCACTCCTACCCTGCAAGCCGCCATAAGCACTGGCGACCCGCTAACTGGGCCATCAGCAAAATACTCACTACTCTTCTGGCTCTGTTTGGGGGTGGTGTTTGTGTTGTGGGAGTGAGCGTTCACCTCAGGGGCTTGCGATTAGTACCCTCAGGAGCTCATTGTCCTGTCAGTTGGAGCAGAGAGCCATGGAACTCTTTAGGAAGTTGGTTCCTGCTCCCCCCTAAGTCTCACGAAGCAGGGAGGCTGTTGCTAGCAGCCTCCCTGTAATTTAAAACACTTATAAATATTCAGTGCAGGGGTGCCAGCAGTGAGGGAGGTGTCCTCAGTGCAGGAGTTCAGGGGTGCTGGCAGTGTTGGCAGTGTGGGTGTGCCAGAAGTGTCCTCAGTGCATGGGTGCTGGTAGTGTCAGCAGTGCGGGAGGTGTCCTCAGTCCAGGAGTGCTAGCAATAGGTGTGCCAGTAGTGAGGAAGTGTCGGCAGTGCAGGAGTTGTCCTCATTGCAGAAGTGCTGGCAACATGGGAGTGCCAGTAGTGTCCCTGGTGCAGAGGTGCCAGCAGTGCAGAGGTGTCCTCAGTACAGGAATGCTGGCAGTATCCCCAGTGCAGGGGTTCCGGCAGTGTTGGCAGTGCGGGCAGTACCGGCGGTGTCTTCAGTGCAAGGGGGCCGGTGACTTACGCACCTGCTGCAATATTTTCAGCCTGTTAGGTCCTGGCTCTGACGTCAAACACCCACCCTGGACACGCCTGCGTTTCTCTCACCATGCCTGCATTTATCTTACCACTCCCCGAAAATGGCTGCAAATAGTGAGTTGACACCCAGGAATGCCCTCCACCTGTCAATCTTCGTGTGTTTGGCACTGGGATTGCTTTTTTCTGTCCGAGTGTCATTGCCCGGCAACGGCCGTGTGTGCACATAGCAGCCACCGCGCATGCGCAGTAGGGACCCGACCACAGCTGTGTGAACGACAACATGCTGCGATCAGGTCATAATGATCCCCTAAGTCCAGACCTACTTAGAAACTGCACAACATTTTTTACCATATAAGGCCTGCACAAGGGATTGCAGCCTTGCTATGGGAAAAAAACAACCCCCATAGGCGGAGATTAGTTGATCACACTGGCTGCAAAAAGCAGCTTCGTGCGATCAACTCGTTTATGAGGCCCTTTATTTGGAAATATTTTATCATTGCAAAATCTTATATGTTCTTTTACTCTGTAGCTTTATTAGGTTTTCCTTAACTTATTATTTAATTTCACTTTAGACTTCATTCACCTCTGTGCTCTGAGCAACATACAGTACCATCCCCCAGCCAGGATAAAATCTGTACTCCCCAAGGAGTCTACTTCAAAGGCCTCTGAGATTTTCACACCTACACAATTAGGAATTAGACTCTAAAGCTGGCCATACTGTACATCAGAACGACCTGATTACAGTGTCTACTTAACAGCAATATTGGTGGAAAGCTACGTTATGTGATGCACTGGCCACCCAGTGGTGAAACTATGAATTGTCATGCATTGTCTTGGCACAACATCATGGCACAACAACACAAGGAATTTATTTCATGCCAAATATACTTCCATGGTACTGTTTTCAGAAAGGTAATAGTGGACACATCTCTATGTTTGTTTGGCAGTGTCCCTGGCCTGACGATAGGAGTGGTAGGTGGTCTTATATGTGAGAAAGTCACTTGGATTCCGAGATTTATGCCACTGACGTTCTACTTTATGTACAGTTTTTGTAGGTGTCTTGTTGATTTAGAGTGCCACGATTGGTATCTAAGCCTATGTGGAGTGTGATGGGTAGCCGGAGCCACTTTATCAAGGGCTTTCCTTTGAGTTTAGTTCAGGTAGGATATATCAGTCTCAGGAGCGGTAAATTAAGAAATTAGTGAGAGCAGTTGTTGCAGAGAGGGGGAAAGTTTTTGAAAATGTATATTGTTAGTATTTCTTCAGGTTACAGTGGGCTTGCTTGGTTTTATTGTCCTAGAGTTTGGAAGAGATTGAGAAGGTGATGGATATTGCATCCTGACATGCTGCATGGTGTGCTAGGCTGCAACTATTCTCAGCCCTGAAAATAGTCACAGCCTGGAACATCATGCAGCAAGCCAAGTTGCAGCATGCTTCATCACAGCAAAAATGAGCATGGCTTAATCTGAATACCATATTGAGCAAACAATTGAGAAGAGGCAACAGGATAGTTGTGTAGCATCCAAAAATTCAATGTCTTTGCAGTATTGTCAAAAGGTATATAAATAAACATACAGTAAAACAGGCTTACATCCCCTCTCACACAATGGAAACGGCCCAACACCCCTCAAAATCAGTCTACCGTTCTCACAATTGTTATGAATAAGATGATTATAGTGACCCTGAAGAAGCTGACTAACAAATTAATTTAATAATAAATGCATTTTACATAGCTGCTATGATACATTTTTTGGAAAAATCTTTAACTGCCATAAATAATTTCTAAGCATTTGTTGATAAATGTAATATTTTAAACATGACCATTAAGTTTGTTTTAAGCTATAGTCTGTCAAAAATGATCTTTATAGAAATAACAAAGGCCCTCATTCCGAGTTGTTCGCTCGTTCTTTTTCATCGCATCGCAGTGAAAATCCGCTTAGTACGCATGCGCAAAGTTCGCACTGCGACTGCGCCAAGTACCTTTACTATGAAGAAAGTATTTTTACTCACGGCTTTTTCTTCGCTCCGGCGATCGTAATGTGATTGACAGGAAATGGGTGTTACTGGGCGGAAACACGGCGTTTCAGGGGTGTGTGGCTGAAAACGCTACCGTTTCCGGAAAAAACGCAGGAGTGGCCGGAGAAACGGTGGGAGTGCCTGGGCGAACGCTGGGTGTGTTTGTGACGTCAACCAGGAACGACAAGCACTGAACTGATCGCACAGGCAGAGTAAGTCTGGAGCTACTCTGAAACTGCTAAGTAGTTAGTAATCGCAATATTGCGAATACATCGGTCGCAATTTTAAGAAGCTAAGATTCACTCCCAGTAGGCGGCGGCTTAGCGTGTGTAACTCTGCTAAATTCGCCTTGCGACCGATCAACTCGGAATGAGGGCCAATATATGCAAATGTGACTCTTTATTTCCCTACTTTCTTCTGAAAAGATAGTAATATGAATACTTTTTTATGAGCGCAAGTTTTCATTCTTATACTTTCAAGAAAGGACAACCTTTTTCTTAATTGTTCAAAGTTATGCAGATCACTTTTAATGGCAGCAATTTACTGTAGCTATGGTTTTACACAATATTAGTGCTTGTTTTTGCAGCATGGCTATGATTGAAAGTAGATTGACCATGCAATATCTAACTCTATTTGATTTGCAGCAATAACAAGTATTTTCCCCTTGGGCTAAATAAATTAAATACAAAATAATTACTTTGGTCAATGCATGCCCTGTTGCTTCGAATAAAGAGCCTAATTCAGACCAGATCGCTGCTCCAAATTTGTTAGCAGTACGGCAAAACCAAGGGCCTAATTCAGACCTGATCATAGTTGTGCTAAATTTAGCACACCTATGATCACATACTCAGACATGCGGGGGGACGCCCCGCATGTCAGGCCCAATCCCTCAACACAAGTACAAAAGCATCGCACAGTGGCGATGCTTTTATAATTGAAGGGTAGCTCCCTGGCAGCGCAGCTCCTGTGCACTGGCAGGGAGCGACCCGTTGCTGTGCTGGTCGCAGCGGCTGCATGTGACGTAATGCAGCCGCCGCAGCCCACCCTCGCATGGTACTGTCACGCCTGCGTTGCCCGGACCGCACCGCCTAAATGGTGGCCAAATGCCGCTGGCCCACCCCCTCCCGCCTAGCGGCCACCTCTGCGGCACAGATGCAGTTCAGACCTGACCGGCTGCTGTTTTCGCACAGCACTGATCAGGTCTGAATTAGGCCCCATGTGCACTGCAGGTGTGGTAGATAAAACATGTGCAGAGAAAGTTAGATTTGGGTAGGTTATTTTATTTCTGTGCAGGGTAAATACTGGCTGCTTTATTTTTTTTGCTGCAATTTAGATAGCAGATTGAACACACCCCACCCAAATCTAACTCTCTCTGCACATGTTATATATGTCCCCCCTGCAGTGCACATGGTTTTGCCCAACTGCTAACAAATTTGCAGCAGCGGTCAGGTCTGAATTAGGCCCAAAGTGAGGTACACATATTAGCAGCAATAACACATCATTTCTACTGATTCAATAAAAATTATATACTTGAAACAATCACCTTTATTCTGCTTTCGAAACCGTACAAATGTCAAAGATATTTTGTCTGCGAGCTCTCATTGGCTAATGAACCGGTGCTCAGTTGAGAAGATACACGCCACGGCCAGAGACCAAAGTCTGACTGAGCAGCACTGAGGGACGGGACCACGCTGCGCTCTCCTCTCCTTCCCTGACACAGCAGCGGGCTGGCAAGGAGAGGAGGAGTACATCAGCAGCTTTTACCATAATAGCCGCTAGCGGCGACTACGATGTGTGTGTGTTAGTGGCGGCCCACGGGTACAGCGTATGGGCGGGTGGTATTCATGTGACCGCCGGTCAGCTGACCGACAGTCACATGACCTCCTCCGTGAGCCCGACGGCTCACTATCCCGATGGTCGGCATGCCGACCAACAGGGACTATTTCCACTTGTGGGTGTCCACGACACCCATAGAGTGGGAATAGAACCCGTGGCGACCGCAGGTCGCCACCGAGCCCGCAGCGCGGCGAGCGCAGCGAGCCCGCAAGGGGCTTGCTGCACTCGCCCCTCCCCGTCTGGATCCCGGCGTCGGTATGCTGCCGGGATCCCGGCGTCGGTAAGGTGACCGGCGGTCAGGAGTCCGCCGGTCACCAGTACTACACCCCGTATGGGCGGCTAGATTCTTAATGGTATGCATAACCTGAGCGTACCGCCACACTTGCAGGCCTGGTCTCTTCTATCCAGATCTGTAACTCTATGACTCAGAGCTCCTAGTCGCGCCCAGCGTTAGCAAATGAGTCATAGAGTCACAGATCTGGACAAATATATAGGAGATGATTGCTTTATATGTGTCCCTGCAAAAATGCCTGTTTGATGAGAAACTATATACTGTATACAATACCATGAGAACAGATTAATATTTGTTATAGTATTATTATATTCTGTTACCTTTGTTTCTATTTTCAAACTTATTGCCATGTTGATGTCAGCGTATACAAAAGGGTTTTGCTACAATGTATACATATTGATACTCAGTCATTTCTGAATCAGCCATTACACTGTTACATTTGTCTTAGTAGCTTAAGTAACTAATCCTAACTACACTACATCATAAATCCCTGGCAAAATCTACCTACCTGTTCAAACAAAACAGGAGGTCAGGAATTACTATTGCCACATTTGTGTTACCACTGAATTTTTGTGTCCTTCTCTCCTCATCTATAACACTGGTTTTGGGTTTTTTATGTACTTCAGAGTTGATGGAAAAGAATAAACCACAGCAGTTTGGTTGGTAATTATAATTTACAATGTGCATTGTTGAATCCTCTCAAGGAGAATAGAAATTAATTAGCATATTTGTGGTAAATTCAGGTAAATTTCCCAATACTAGGACTTATTACTTGTTAGTATATTTTCACCACATGTACCTTTATACCCACAAACTTTTCTTTGTGTGGGTTAATTCCAACCTTTATAAGTCTAAATTGATGCTATCTGCACAGTTATTTTTTTTTATCTTTAATCTTAATAAAAGTTATGTTTTAAATTATAGGCAGAGTTCCCCAACAAGAGTGTCTTTGCTTTCCTTTGTTATATATTCATCAGTCAAATGATGCAAAGGTGGTTGATGGCCCTATGTAAAGAATATATAAAGGGAGGGGAGTCTTCAGATACTGTTAACATTTTGTAATTACAATAAAAATGAATAGGCCTACTCTGTGTATTAAATTGAAAACAAAAATAATACATTTACAAACAATTCTTTTTGTGGTTTTTCAGTTTCACTGATGACTACTGCCACCACTTGGCCAAGAGAGACATTCATCTTCTGTGAGTGTCTGAAGAACATGCTGAATTGATGTCATGACAACCCATCCTGTCTAAATATTCTAAGAATAGCATGAATTCAACATGCTGTAAACAGACCATGAAGTTTTTCAAAAATGTATATTTCGTATGGCATTTTTAATCTCCTGATTCCTTAAACTGTAAATCAAAGGATTTAAGGTAGGTGTTACTGCTAGGTAAAGTACTGCAAATATTTGGTCAAGTTGCTCTGAGTTGTCTGATGGTGGTCTCATATACATGCAGAGTAAGGTCCCATAAAAAATGAGCAGAATGGTAAGGTGAGAGGTACAGGTAGAGAAAGCTTTCCTCTTTTCTCTCATGGAATGTATGCCTAGAATGCTTGATATTATCTTGGTGTAGGACATTAAAATTAGCAACAAAGGACATAACCCCATAATAATGGCCTCCACTAACATCACAATTTGAAATTGATGAACATCGCCACAAGCAATCCTTGTGAGTGTTTTAAGTTCACAAAAAAATTGATTGATGCGAGTAGATTGGCAGAATGATAAATAAGATGCAAATATTGTAATAAAGAGGGAATTAGAAAATCCAGAGATCCAGCAACCTGCCACAAGCAGAGTACACTTCCTCTTCTCCATAAGGAGAATATAATGTAATGGAGAGCAGATCGCAACATATCGATCATATGACATTGTAGTCAGCAAGCAAATTTCTGTACAAGCCAGGAATGTAAAAAAGTACATCTGGGTAAAACATGCTGTGAATGAAACTTTATTATTTCCAGTAATAAATATGTCCAACAGTTTAGGAAGTGAAACAGAGATGTATAACACATCTACAAAGGACAGGCTGCGGAGGAAAAAATACATTGGCTTTTGCAGATGAGTGTCTAAAAAGATGACCACAAATATTATCATGTTCCAAATTAGGCATATAACATAAAGAAAAATAAATATAGCAAATAAGAAAAACTGTTGCTCATCACATGTGTAAAAGGGTGTAATATAGAAGTCAATATTCAGTGTATTATTCTCCATCAGCTGTTCTTTGATTTGGCACGTTTGATTGATTAACGTTGTTTTGATCATTCTGTGTTGGGTAGTAACTGGGAGGTGGGAGCCACAACAGAATCCTTATATTGTGCATACCTCCATAATACGGTGTCAATATATATATATATATATATATATATATATATATATATGTATATATATGCATAAGATATTGATGCACCAAGAGGTGCTTACATGCGTCTTATTCGTGTGTGCAATCTTCTAAAAATTATTATGTCCGTCTGGAAAAGGTCTGACATAATACATTATATCTTGATTTAAGGATTTACATCACAAAGACTAGCAATGTGAATGAGTGTGTACAGACTTTTTATATACACTGTAGAGAAGGCTAACATGCTTAAATAATGATGAAAGACAGTGCATATATGCAAATATCACAATTCAGGGCAATCATTTCAGATGCTACTTGTTTGTGTGTTTTTGCTTTGACACTTTGAAAAAATATATGCTTTTCATTTGGATTGCACTTTACAAAGACATGTAATCTTCTGCCTTGAGACGTGATTGATATCTGAGTGCCGCCTTACCGGGAAGTATATTGTGGGCCTATGCGGGCTTGCTTCTAGGAGGGCACCGGAGCAGATGCATATTTAATGGGAGTGCTGCCCTAATTGTGGTGGTATATATATATATATATATATATATGCATAAGATGCGCTCGGATTGAAGAGTGCAGTAGAACCTACCATTAATTTATACACCAGCCAATGGACTGGAATAATTATCATTGGAAAAAATGATGAGATCACCAAAGAATTAACATATAATCTTCATGTGTCACAAATTTTGGTAGGTACAGTACATCAAATTTGCAAAGGATATTAGAAAATGTATGTTCATATAACTATTACACTAATAGGTGCACTGTTTCCAGGTAAATGGTTTATACAGGTTGCAAAAAACAAGATTAGGGTTCTTGAAATGTGCGCAAGGCAGCTTTAACCGATATAAATTGTCTAGCAGGATGCCACCCCACCCCGAAAAGACAGAAATTTCACAAGAAAAAAGAAAATTTTTACAGTATAAGCGCCTTAGTGATAAGTAGAATAAATACAATATATACGTCCCGGGACGTATATATTATATTTATATTCTACTTATCACTATGGCGCTTATACTGTAAAAATTGTCTTTTTTCTTGTGAAGGTTTATACAGGTTATTACTATACAACAGCCAAGCAGGTAACAGATAAGCAGGTGATGGGGGCAAGTAAAGTCATACAGATAGATATACTAATGGTGACACAAATGAGGTACATGTACATCTAGTCAGTCAATGTTCAGGAGTTTAGCAGGCGGACCGCTTTGGGAAAGAAACTTTTGAGGCTTCTAGTGGACCCGACAGAGATGGCCCTGTAACGCATGTCTGAAGGAAGTAAGTTAAACATGTTGTGGCCAGGGTGTAGCTGGTCCTTTACTATCTTCATTGCCCACTTTTTAGCTCTGGACAGGTACAGGTCCTGGACTGAGGGAAGGTTGGCCCCGATGATCTATTCTGCGGTTCTGACCACATTTTTAAACCTGCATCTGTCCCTCATGCTGGCGGAGCCGTACCATACCAGTATCGAGAAGCACAGTACCGACGATACAATCATGGAGTAGACGAGGTGCAGAAGCTTCTGTGGGATGTTGAACTTCCTTAGTTGCCTGAGGAAGAACACATACACACAAACAGTTAAAACAAAAATACTGATGCACCAAGAGGTGCTTACATGCGTCTTATTCTTGTGTGCAATCTTCTAAAAATTATTATGTCCGTCTGGAAAAGGTCTGACATAATACATTATATCTTGATTTAAGGATTTACATCACAAAGACTAGCAATGTGAATGAGTGTGTACAGACTTTTTTATACACTGTAGAGAAGGCTAACATGCTTAAATAATGACGAAAGACAGTGCAAATATGCAAATATCACAATTCAGGGCAATCATTTCAGATGCTACTTGTTTGTGTGTTTTTGCTTTGACACTTTGAAAAAATATATGCTTTTCATTTAGATTGCACTTTACAAAGCCATGCTATATTTTACTATACTGTAAGTCATAGATTAGTGAAATAGCAAAAAGAGAGGTACTTACCTTTACTAACATAAAAACTGACTTTTAGCACTTGGTTAAAAGAAAATTACATTAGGTGCTTTACTAGATACTGTAGGTACAGTGGAACTATTATTGTGTTTTTAGTTAAACACATATTCCTTATATAGTGGCAGCATTTTCCATTTCCAATTGGGAACAAAATAGTAGTAAAACAAGGCTGGCTAATAACAGAAAGACAAAGAGGTAAGAGAGTCCTACTTGCAAGATTACAATCTATACACAATTGACTTGAGTTCAGTGTATATATAGCTATTAAAGGAAAGGAGAAGACTCCAGAGATTAATTTAATTGAAAGAAAATGTATTCTGAAATAAAATTATGTAAATCCCAATGTTTTAATTAAAAGGTGAACATGTGTTGCTTTGGTTCATTTCTATACTATTAACTAGAAATCTATCTACTGTAACTAAGTTTTCAAAACTTTTATTGATAAAGGTTCAATAATTACAGATTTAATTTGGTGTATTAAAATAAACCCTTAATAAAATCATGTTTAGTCATTACCCTCTGAAGACTGTAAGCCAAGCAATGCGGTAGACACTGCAGTTCTAACATTCTAAACGTCAACTAGCATGTTTTCTCTAATCTTCAGTGACAGATATTCTGATTACAGCAGTGTTTATTAGAGATGAGTGGGTCCCACCCAAACATTGTGATCCGAGGCGGGATCTGAATCCGGCATGGGATTTCCCACCTAAATCAGATCCCAAAACCAGACAAAACGCCATCTTCCCACTGTCGGAAAAACACACGTTTTGGATTTGGATATATATATATATATGTTTTTGTGCTATACCCCAGTGTACTATACTGTTGTTTTTCTGTGACACTGCCTGTCAGGCCACAGTGTATCATACACATATTGTGTGATACTGTAGGTGGTCCATCCTCAGGCATGCTTTGATGTACAAAAAGGGGTGCTGCATTCATTCAGGGGTTCTCTGTCAAACTAGGGTAGCAACCCCAGTGTAAAAAAGAAATAAAGCATAAAAAAGAATTGGACAAAACAAAATTTATATATATATATATATATATATATATATATATATATGTATACAAATCAGCCGGCAATCGCTATTATCAATCACCATGCCCCGGTCCAATCATCCGAAAATTCTCCAGCAGCATTCCAGGGCTGGGACTCCATGATATGTGATATGCCTCCCGGCGTGGAGCGCAAGCAGCCTGGGATGCTGTGGCAACCAGGTTAGGCTGGGACCCGGAAGTGTAGTACATGATGTATCTGGCTGCGGGAGTGCGGCGGGAGATGCGGAGGATCATGCTGCTGGCCTAGAGGTATTTTTAGTGGGGTGGTATTCGTGTGACCACCGGTCAGCTGACCGCCAGTCACATGACCTCCTCCACCAGCCCGATGGCTCACTATCCCGATGGTTGGCATGCCGACCAACAGGGACTATTTCCACTCGTGGGTGTCCACGACACCCATAGAGTGGGAATAGAACCCGTGGGAATAGAACCCGTGGCGTGTCGAGCGCAGCGAGCCACAAGGGGGTTGCTGCACCCGCCCCTCCCCACCGGGATCCCGGCATCGGTATGCTGCCGGGATCCCAGCGTCGGTAAGCTGACCGACGGTCTCCTGACCGCCGGTCAGCAGTACTACACCCTTTTCAGTGGGTAAGTTGTTCCATTTATGTGAAACAAAAATAGGGTGAAATCGAAATGTGGCGCTCCTAGCAAACTGCGTGTATGGGGAAAAGGCTATGATAATATATCATAGAGTGACAGGAGTAGTATCAACAGTATACATCCCTGATTACCACTTGTATCTTCAGCATATAAAATAGGTTCCTACGTATTCTTTAGAGTACTCCTTCTCCTGATTAATTTCCTCTCCAGATGATCATAAAATAGAGGAAATAAAGGCAGGATAGTGCAAAAACGTTTTTTAATACGACAATAAAACACATAAAAATTCCATGAAATCCAATCCCATAAAAATTGACACACAAGTGACAAGGGGAACACCAGCAGGCAAAGGAGATGTAATTACCAGAAATTATGGGAACCTTGCGAGTCCCCAAATTCGCATGGATGTAAAACGATGTTCCAGGCAGTCTCCCGGGTTAAAGGCTCCCTGGATATGGTAATTCCTTTCTCCAACTGCCGTTTGGATGGTCACCTGTCCTTCACCAACGCGTTTCAGGTCCGTTCCAGACCCTTTTTCAAGGTAAGTGTGTCATACATAAAACATCCCTGTTATTTATACAAGAAACCACCAATGATATGTCCATCAGCTGTGTGAAGATGGCCGCCTCCATGATGTTATCCACGGTTGTCCTAACAACCGTTCCTACCATCCGGTCACGTGACACTAAATGAAACTGTTCGGCGCATCGTCCCGCCGCCACGTTGTTGTCCGCGGTTGTCCTGGTAACCGCTACTCCCATCGGGTCATATGACGCTCACTGTGATGATCCCACGTGAAGTCCCGCGAGAGAATCTTCTTCCTTAATTGTTCTAGTGTCCCGTTCTCTATGTAGGCGGCACTTCCGCCCTTGCTTGTTCGTGCGATATACATCACTTCCGCCCTCACCAGGAAAAATGTATTGGTTATATCCGGACGGAGTGTTGTAACCAGGCAACCATAACATCTTCAACTTTGTTCATATTAAAGCCCGTCATCATTCAAATAATGCCCAATCTCAACCATAATATGATGTCACTGCAGGGAGAATAATAGGGCTTTTAATGCATATCCCTAGTTTGCATATGTGCATAAAAAAACATGTACATAAAAAACAAACACAATAATACAAAAAATACATCAGAATACAAAAATACAAAAAATACATCAGAATAAAAAATAATAAAAACCCCAAACGTATAGTGTAAATGGTGTTTATGTGGGCCTAAAAAGAAGGGGAGAGATAAAAGCTAAACTGAGGATCCTACAGAAACCATTTCAGTTCAAAGTCTAAATTCAACCCACTGGGTTGCAGTGTATTATATTTATAAATAAGTTCCATCTCTGCTTTGGCTAAACGTTTGGAAGTATCCTTCTGTCGGCGACCGCATTCTATTCTCTTGATACCTACGAATCTGATGATGTGTTTGGGGTCACAATTATGATGTTTTTTAAAATGGCTGGACAACGCATGGGTGTCCAGCCCCCTTCTAATATTCCTTAGGTGTTCGCTCACCCTTATTTTCAGTTGTCTAGAAGTCCGTCCAATATAGAATAAATGACATGAGCACTCAATGGCATACACCACATTTTTAACGTTGCATGTTATAAAATCTCGTATATCGTGGGTTATCTCATTAATAATAAGATGTTCCAATTTCTTTCCACTGTCTGTGGTTATTTCCCTGCAACCAATGCAGGAACCACATCGATGGAAACCCTTAGTGCTCCTAATGCCTTCCTTTTTGATTGGAGGAAGGTCGCTTTTTACCAAGGAATTCTTAAGATTGGGAGCTCTTCTATATATAAACACAGGGTGTTCCGGTAGAACCTCCTTCAAAATAGGATCTTTTTGAAGAATTGCCCAATGTTTCTTAAAGGATTTTTCCAAAGCTTTATGTTGTACACTATAACCGGTAATAAAAGCATACTCAAACTTATTTGTTGTTTGTGCAATCTCTCTATTATTTAAAAGGGTTTTCCTATCAAGTTTTATAACATCATTCTTTACTGTGTTTAATCTGGCCCTCTCATATCCACAAAATTGGAATTTGGTTTCTAACTGATCCAATTGATCTTTACAAACAGCTTCTTCGGAACAATTCCGTTTAATCCGTTTGAATTGGCTATTTGGAATTGATTCAAGCCAATTCCTGTGGTGACAGCTGTTTCTGTCAATGTAGGTTTGAGAGTCGGTCGGTTTAGTAAAAGTTTTAGTGCACAGAACGCCATCCTTAATATACAAGGTGACATCTAAATAGTTAACCTCCATATTGCTAATATTAAAGGTAAGTTCAATACCGCAAGGGTTTCGGTTAAGGTAACCACAAAAATTGTCCAGTTCTTCCCTGTCACCCTTCCACAGAAAGATGACATCGTCTATGTACCGTTTCCAGGACACCAGGTTTGCCCCAAATGGGTTGGGTCCCCAAACAAAGTCGGTTTCCCACTTCCCCATAAAAATATTGGCGTAACTTGGGGCAAACCTGGTGCCCATGGCAGTGCCTACTCTCTGTAAGAAATAGTCACCATCAAACATGAAATAATTGTTCTCCAAAATGAAGCGTACACTATCAATAATGAAATTTTGAGTATTGATCTCTAAATCACTTCTACTCAAGTAATCAACCACTGCTCCTACACCCATCTGATGGTCTATGATAGTGTACAGAGATTTAACATCAGCGGTCACCATATACATGTCACTCTCCCACGTAACAATAGAAAGGAAATTTAACAGATCTTTTGTGTCTTGTAAATGGGATCTGTTATTCATAACCAAAGGTTGTAGATAGTAATCAACCATTTCGGATAGATTAGCCGTCACTGATTCAATACCTGAGACTATAGGTCTCCCAGGTGGATGCTGCGCATCCTTATGAACCTTTGGTAGGAGATATATTACCGGGACCATGGGGTCTCTATTGATGATGAACTCCTGTTCTTTTTTTGTTAGGACATTTAAGTCTCCATGGGTTTTAATTAATTCTTCTAACTTCCCCTGGGTTCTGGTTGTAGGATCTGTCCTCAATTTTTGATAGGTGTCCTTATCACTTAAATGTTTTTCTACTTCTTGGATATACCAACACCTGTCCATCACCACTACCCCACCGCCCTTATCTGCTGGTTTGATGATTAATTCTTGGTTGTTTTTAAGTTGTTTCAAAGCTTCCCTTTCTTTCATTGTGAGGTTGCACTTGACCCCTGTACTTTTTATACTTTTTAAATCATCCTGTACTAGGGTGGAGAAGGTCTCCATAAAATTACCCTTCACATACTGTGGATAAAAAATGGATCTCGGTTTAAACGGAGTATTTGCTTCTGTATCAATAGTACCAAGATCCTCTGTATTCTCTTTCGTAAGAAAGAATTTCTTAAGACATAGTTTTCTGACAAACTTGTGTATGTCCACAAAAGTACAGAATTTGTTAATGGAGGTAGTCGGGGCATATTTCATCCCTTTCTCCAAAACTCTTATCTCGTAACTAGAAAGAGTGTGAGAACTGATATTAAAAATCTTAGATTTGCCTCCTTCTATTATCATTTGAGGAATGTCTTCTCCATCTGGCCTGGTATTGCTAGATTCAAGAATGGCCTCCGGATCCTCCAGACTAATGACTCTAACTTTTTTCTTCTTTTTATGTTTTTTGTTAGCCTTTTTCTTCTTTTTCCCCCCTCTCTTCCCTCTAGATTTCCTCTTTAAGAGGTCTATCTTAAATTGTCTCTCCTCCCTCTCCTCTCTAAAAAAGGACCCCCCCTTAATTCTCTCTCCAATGGGGCGAACCTATTTCTTTGTTCAAGTGGTGTGTAAGTCCCATGGTCTAAACCCTCTCCCCATTCTTGATCACGGGTTCTAATTTGTGGTCTGTTCCTTGGGGGGTTGTATAGATCATTCCTTCCCGCTCCTCTTATGTATTCTTCTCGTCTCCTTGTCCTCCAAGGTCTAGAATGACCCTGGTACCCATCTTGTTGTGTGTATTTCCTATATGGTGATGAGTGTACATTTTCCCTCTGCTGATAATTGGGTGAATTTCCCCTCCTCCTCCTAATCCTTTGTCTCTGTCCTCTATCTCTTTCTGATTGTCTCACTGGAATTGTAGGGGAGTGATGGGCCTCTATTTCAAAAGATATTTCAGAGTCCTCCTCTTCTTTTTTTGTTCTCTCCTGTTTTTCTTTTTTGTCTCTGATATATTTTCTTATTTTTCTATCTACTAGAAATTTCTCTGTTTTTCTCAAGTTGGCCTCTATTCTCTGCTCCAAATCCTTAAACTCACTATTATCTGCAATACAACATAAAGCTTTGGAAAAATCCTTTAAGAAACATTGGGCAATTCTTCAAAAAGATCCTATTTTGAAGGAGGTTCTACCGGAACAACCTCTGTTTATATATAGAAGAGCTCCCAATCTTAAGAATTCCTTGGTAAAAAGCGACCTTCCTCCAATCAAAAAGGAAGGCATTAGGAGCACTAAGGGTTTCCATCGATGTGGTTCCTGCATTGGTTGCAGGGAAATAACCACAGACAGTGGAAAGAAATTGGAACATCTTATTATTAATGAGATAACCCACGATATACGAGATTTTATAACATGCAACGTTAAAAATGTGGTGTATGCCATTGAGTGCTCATGTCATTTATTCTATATTGGACGGACTTCTAGACAACTGAAAATAAGGGTGAGCGAACACCTAAGGAATATTAGAAGGGGGCTGGACACCCATGCGTTGTCCAGCCATTTTAAAAAACATCATAATTGTGACCCCAAACACATCATCAGATTCGTAGGTATCAAGAGAATAGAATGCGGTCGCCGACAGAAGGATACTTCCAAACGTTTAGCCAAAGCAGAGATGGAACTTATTTATAAATATAATACACTGCAACCCAGTGGGTTGAATTTAGACTTTGAACTGAAATGGTTTCTGTAGGATCCTCAGTTTAGCTTTTATCTCTCCCCTTTTTTTTAGGCCCACATAAACATCATTTACACTATACGTTTGGGGTTTTTATTATTTTTTATTCTGATGTATTTTTTGTATTTTTGTATTCTGATGTATTTTTTGTATTATTGTGTTTGTTTTTTATGTACATGTTTTTTTATGCACATATGCAAACTAGGGATATGCATTAAAAGCCCTATTATTCTCCCTGCAGTGACATCATATTATGGTTGAGATTGGGCATTATTTGAATGATGACGGGCTTTAATATGAACAAAGTTGAAGATGTTATGGTTGCCTGGTTACAACACTCCGTCCGGATATAACCAATACATTTTTCCTGGTGAGGGCGGAAGTGATGTATATCGCACGAACAAGCAAGGGCGGAAGTGCCGCCTACATAGAGAACGGGACACTAGAACAATTAAGGAAGAAGATTCTCTCGCGGGACTTCACGTGGGATCATCACAGTGAGCGTCATATGACCCGATGGGAGTAGCGGTTACCAGGACAACCGCGGACAACAGCGTGGCGGCGGGACGATGCGCCGAACAGTTTCATTTAGTGTCACGTGACCGGATGGTAGGAACGGTTGTTAGGACAACCGTGGATAACATCATGGAGGCGGCCATCTTCACACAGCTGATGGACATATCATTGGTGGTTTCTTGTATAAATAACAGGGATGTTTTATGTATGACACACTTACCTTGAAAAAGGGTCTGGAACGGACCTGAAACGCGTTGGTGAAGGACAGGTGACCATCCAAACGGCAGTTGGAGAAAGGAATTACCATATCCAGGGAGCCTTTAACCCGGGAGACTGCCTGGAACATCGTTTTACATCCATGCGAATTTGGGGACTCGCAAGGTTCCCATAATTTCTGGTAATTACATCTCCTTTGCCTGCTGGTGTTCCCCTTGTCACTTGTGTGTCAATTTTTATGGGATTGGATTTCATGGAATTTTTATGTGTTTTATTGTCGTATTAAAAAACGTTTTTGCACTATCCTGCCTTTATTTCCTCTATTTTATGATCATCTGGAGAGGAAATTAATCAGGAGAAGGAGTACTCTAAAGAATACGGAGGAACCTATTTTATATGCTGAAGATACAAGTGGTAATCAGGGATGTATACTGTTGATACTACTCCTGTCACTCTATGATATATTATCATAGCCTTTTCCCCATACACGCAGTTTGCTAGGAGCGCCACATTTCGATTTCACCCTATTTTTGTTCCATATTGCATTGTTTTGTGGGGGTGAGGGAGACGCCCCCATTGTGTGATTTTTGATTGAGGCTGCACCTTTTGTTGCGCACCATTTAGAAATCAGTTTCTTTCTGCATTGAGTGTTCCATTTATGTGTTGGTATGTCTTGAGGAAGGGAGTCTGCCACCAAAACATCACATTATTATATATTTTTCATTTACGCTGAGCCTCTGGAGTGCCTTTGGAACTATATATATATATATATATATATAGCTTAAGAATGAACTCCAGGCTTCAACATAGCATCAGGCGGTGCTCAATAATGGCTGACAGAGCTAACAAATATTCGCAAGGTATAGGCACTCACCAATAAGTCCAATAAACCTGGTTTTAATTCAATCATAGCAGCATCAAAGATAGCCCAACGGCTAGTACAAAGTCAACGTTTTGGTCCCTTTGCAACATTGTATCAGAGACAAACTGGAACCCATATCACCAGACTGATTCTCTGCCCCTTATTTAGCATACCCAATCAGCCAGCACCACCCCTTGCCACAAAACAGCAATCAATCATGAAAATCCAGGCTATGGGCCATAACACAATACTATCAGGACACATAAATATATATCAAACCTATATAGAGCGCATACATTCAAAACCACTAGATATAGTAATAAAGAAAGGTATATAAACCTTAAATTCATAACTGTCCGGAAGTCCCATGCGTCCCAACACTCGCGGGATGCATGCCGCTCCACGCTACCGGAAGGTTCATCGGGTACCTAGAAGCCAAACAGTGCTGCCGTCAGCACTACATTCATCACCAGGCAACCGCTATCAACACAGCCGGGCAGATGTGATGTACCGCCCCGGCCAAACAGATCATGTTGGAACGCAGAAGTGTAACACTATCACCTGCGTTCCACTTAGATCATATGTGACACAGTGATGTGTGGCTGGCAGGGATACTCATATTTAGGACAGAGGGCACTCACCAACACATAATCACAAACAAATATAATTATTAAAATCATTAATGGGAAGATACTAAACAGGATCCCCCAATCATGGAAAATTTTAATTGCTAATATAGTTCAATGCCAAGCTCTGTCTGAATACTATAACCCTATTTCAAAAAAAAATATTATAAGAGTTATATTCATTTAATCCTTGGGGCGCCAGGGTGTCCAGCTCATAGATCCATTTGATCTCTCTTTGCCGCAGAATTTTCTCCCTGTTGCCTCTTTGTTCCAGCTTAGGTATGTGATAAATAAGCATACATTTAAGGCTAGATATCGCATGTCTATGATGTATGAAGTGCTCAGCAACCAGTTTATCCGATGTTTTGGTTGTTAACGCCGCTCGGATAGATGTCCTGTCATTCGCCATCTGATCGTGAAAACAACGTGTCATTATGCTGACATAATAGTAGCCACACGGGCATACTATAATGTAAATCACATATTCCATTCTAGAATGTAGCCTCTGATGGATCTTAATTCTCCGTCCGCTATATGGATAAATGAAGTACTGCCCCACCATCATGGACCTACAGGTGGTGCAATCTGGGCACCTATAGCAACCATTACTAGCCTTCGATATCCATGATTCATTATGTGCAGATGGTTGCAATGTTGGTCGCATCAATAGTTGACGGAGATTCTTCCCTTGTCGGTAAGCACATAGAGGTGGCTCATGACCTAGTTCCTTAAAGACCAGATCTGTTGCTATAATGGGCCAATTTCTATGCATAGTGCTCTGTGATCATGCGGAAGATACATCGTAGGTAGTTGCAAATATCATGCGCCTGGTATCGACCTTATGTGAACGTATGGTCATACCCTGTGAATGCCTATACCTTGCCTTCTTCAAACATCTATCGATAGTGCGTTTCTTATATCGATGGTCCAGGAACCTTTCTTTCATCAGCACAATCTGTTTCTCAGCTCTCTGGCTCAGAAACTGGGATATAGGTAAATTATCCTTAAGATGTGTGGGATGGTGGCTAGCTGAATGTAGCAAGGTGTTGTGATCCATATCCTTCTTATAGAGGGTTGATGCCAACATCCCATTGTGCCAAAAAACTGTAGCATCCAAAAAATAAACAGCGTCCCTGTTACTGTGGTAAATAAAACGTATAGGGCTGTCTAAGTGATACAAAAACCATACTATGTCATGGAATTCTGCGTTAGTGCCCAACCAAATCAAAAAAATATTGTCTATATAATGAGCAAAAAACAAAAACTTGGTCCCAAACTATAGCATAATGAAATCTTTCTCATACTTGTGCATTTATAAATTTGCATAAGATGATGCCAGGTTCGAGCCCATCGCGGTACCATTTCTTTGCATATAATAGTCAGCACTGTATGCAAAATTATTCTTCTGTAACACAACCTCAGCTAATTCTAACAATAGATCTGCAGGTGGACCACTGAATGTTTCTAACAATAGATCTACAGGATTGACCACTGAATGTTTCACAATTTTTATAGATTCTTTCCTCCAGCTGTATGTAAAAAAACATGCCTAGTTATATTCATGATACCCCAGATTTCTTGGATAAGATCAAGAACTTGGTTATAATACCAGAGACTGCTCTATTGGTGAATATGGATATACAGTCACTGTATACTGTTATCCCACATGCGCAAGGGCTGTTGGCTATGAGGGAGGTTCTTACTAGTGAAACATTCAGTGGTCCATGGATCTATGAGCTGGACACCCTGGTGCCCCGATCATTAAATGAATATAACTCTTATAATATTTTTTTTGAAATAGGGTTATAGTATTCAGACAGAGCTTGGCATTGAACTATATTAGCAATTAAAATTTTCCATGATTGGGGGATCTTGTTTAGTATCTTCCCATTAATGATTTGAATAAGTTATATTTGCTTGTGATTATGTGTTGGTGAGTGCCCTCTGTCCTAAATATGAGTATCCCTGCCAGCCACACATCACTGTGTCACATATGATCTAAGTGGAACGCAGGTGATAGTGTTTCACTTCTACGTTCCAACATTATCTGTTTGGCCGGGGTTGTACATCACATCCATCCGGCTGTTTTGATAGCTGTTGCCTTGTGATGCATGTAGCACTGACGGCAGCGCTATTTGGCTGGTACCCAATGTCACTTCCGGTCGCCGGGAGCGGCGTGCATTCCACACGTGTTGGGATGCACGAGACTTCCGGACAATTATGAATTTAAGGTTTATATACCTTTCATTATTACTATATCTATTGGTTTTGAATGTATGCATTTTTATATAGGTTTGATGTATATTTATTATGTGTCCTGATAGTATTGTGTTATGGCCCATAGCCTGAATTTTTATGATTGATTGCTGTTTTGCGGCAAGGGGTGGTGCTGTCTGATTGGGTGTGCTATATAAGGGACAGAGGGTCAGACTGGTGATATGGGTTCCAGGATGTCTCTGATGCATTGTTGCTGTTCTTGACAAAGGTCCACAAAGGGACCGAAACAATGTTACTTTCCTGATGCTCAGAACTGGAGAGATGTTGCGAGGTGAGTTCAGAGCACCAGGACGTGACGCTGAACTAAGGAGTGGTACGGGAATAGCCCCTAGCACCCTACCTCCGTTGTCTTACCCGTGTGTTCAATTCACGCCTGAGTGACTATGGTTTCTTGGGCCCACGGCAGCCGTGTTTGAAAGGCGGATTAGGTCTGCCCAACTCCGATGCCCCCAGGTCTTAAAGTGAAACAAAGCGTTAACTGAGACAGGATAATAACAAGGGGACCTCTAACTAAAACAAACAGAAGCTAGGGACTACTAACTACCCTGAAACTAAATATATGTTCGGCACGCCCACACGGCATCGCCGAGTTCTAGGGAGGACAGTAAAAAGCGGAAACCTCCGCAAAAACCACCAACACAAAGGTAATACAAGGATTAAGCAGCCTAGGCCGCAACTCGCGGCAGAAGCCGCAACTCACAAACCGAGAGAGAACCCCAAGTAACGAGAACCCGCGGATGACTGCAACAGGTTCATTTGGGACAGGAAGGATTCCCAGGATGGGCTTCAGAACTCCAGGACATGGGAGCACAGGGAGCAGGATCGACCAGATACAGCTAAACCAGGAACAGACGTTACCAGGCAGGAACAGCATACAGGAAGCTATCACTGGCGTCTGTGCCTGGTACTGAGGAAGAACTTAACAGGGAACCCTCCAATAGCTGCAGCGAAGCCTGATTAGTAATGTTGTGCAGCTGCCCTGCTGCACGACCAGAGCTAACAGGTGTAATGATTGGCAGGAAGCAACGGGGAACGCGGTAGTCTGTGGCGTCCCCGTTGCTAAGGGTCCGGCGGCTAAGCGCGCACGGCGTCCTAGCGTTGCTAGGGACCCAGCGGCTCAGCGCGCCCAGCGTCCTAGCATTGCTAGGGACCCTCCGTCTCAGCGCGCACACCGTCCCAGCGTTGCTAGGCGCCGGGCGGACAGGGAAGGTAGTGCGGCGGCTGTGAGCATCGCTCAGAAACAGACCGAGCGGCGCCGTAGACCGCGGCACCTAACAGTACCCCCCCTTGAGGAGGGGTTAAAGAACCCCTAAAGCCGGGTTTCTGAGGAAATTCCTGAAAGAATAATCTCTTAAGTTTAGGGGCATGTAGATCCTTATCCAGGACCCAAGACCTTTCCTCCGGACCATAACCTTTCCATTGAACCAAAAAATAAAGCCAGCCCCGAAAAACTTTGGGATCTAAAACCTTCTCCACCAAGAATTCTTGTTGCCCCTGAACATCCAGGTCTACCCTGGTAAGTCTTCAGAGGGAATCTCCTAGAAGAAATATACTGCTTAAGAAGGGAACAGTGAAAAGTATTGCCAATTTTGAGTGATTTAGGCAAGCGTAGCCGTAAAGCAACTGGGTTGACCTTCTTAACGATAAGGAACGGTCCAATAAATTTGGGTCCCAATCTAGCCGAGGGTTGTCGGAGCTTGTTGTTGTGGGTTGACAACCACACTTTATCTCCCACCTTAAAAGTGCAGGGGCGTCGGAACCTATCAGAATTTTTTTTCTCTCGGAAGGCAGCCTTCTTAAGGGCAAGGTGCACCTTTTTCCAAATCATTCTGAGACGGGAAGTTAAAGTCAACGAGGAGACTGGAAAATTAGGGTAAAAAGAATTGGCTCTAGGATGAAAGCCCAAGACCGAAAAGAATGGGGACTCCTTGGTGGAAGAATGACAAGAGTTATTATAGGCAAACTCGGCCAAAGGAAGAAATTCAGACCAGTCATTCTGAAGTTTGGCCGAATATAACCGTAAATACTGTTTTAACGACTGATTAACACGTTCAGTCTGTCTGTTAGACTGTGGATGGTACCCAGATGTTAAAGAGAGTTTCATATTTAATGAGGCACAAAAATGTTTCCAGAAACGGGCGATGAATTGCTTTCCCTGATCAGAGACAATATCCCTGGGTAAACCATGGAGCCTGAACACATGGCGGTGAAACAAAACTGCCAACCCTTGAGCAGAGGGTAATCGGGGAAGAGCAATGAAGTGGGCCATCTTACTAAAACGGTCCACTACCACCCAAATGACTCGAAATCCGGCTGAAAGAGGAAGGTCCACCACGAAATCCATGGATATATGTGACCATGGCCTGAGAGGAACGGTCAAAGGTATGAGTTGCCCGACCGGCAACGATCGAGATACCTTGTGCTGAGCACAAACCTGACAGGAACGGACAAATTCCCTTACACCTTTAGAAAGATTAGGCCACCACACTGAGCGAGAGACTAACTCGAAGGTCTTAGTGAAACCCGGATGACCAGAAACTTTGTTATCATGAAACTCAGCTAGAACAGTGCCTCTCAGAAATTCAGGGACGAAGAGATGATCTGCAGGAGTAACTTTGGGAGCCTGCTGCTGAAGCTGGACTAGCTGTGTAAATAAATCCTGTGTGAGGCCTGCCCGGATGACAGACGATGGAACTATGGGGGTAGTAGCCGGATGGTTATTGTGAACCGGAAGAAAACAACGTGACAGGGCATCAGCTTTCGTATTCTTGGAACCGGGCCTGAAGGTGATAATAAACCTGAAACGAGTAAAAAACAGCGCCCAACGTGCCTGTCGGGCATTAAGCCATTTAGCAGACTCAATATACTGCAGGTTCTTGTGGTCAGTAAACACCGTAATGGTATGCCTAGCTCCTTCCAGCCAATGCCTCCACTCCTCGAAAGCCCATTTAACTGCCAACAATTCTCGATTACCAACATCATAGTTGGATTCTGCGGAGGAGAATTTTCTGGACATGAAGGCACATGGGTGTAATTCCTGAGACTCCGGGTCTTCCTGAGAAAGGATAGCCCCCACTCCAACCTCTGTGGCATCTACCTCGACAATAAAGGGGAGATCCGGGTTAGGGTGTCTGAGTACTGGAGCTGAGACAAAGGCCTGTTTTAAGGCCAGAAAGGCAGACTTGGCTTCAGGCAACCAATTGGAAGGGTCCGCTTCTTTTTTAGTCAATGCTACTATAGGTGCAAACAAATCAGAGAAGGTATGAATAAAACGCCTATAGTAATTTGCAAACCCTAAAAAGCGCTGAATTGCTTTTAAGTTCGTGGGTTGTGCCCAATTTAGGATGGCCTGGAGTTTCTTAGGTTCCATGAAAAACCCCTTAGGAGAAATAATATACCCCAGGAAGGACACTTCTGTGATGTGTAAATCACATTTCTCCAGTTTGGCGTATAAATGATTTTCCCGTAATTTCTGAAGGACTAGTCGCACATGGGTAATATGTTGTTCAAAAGACTCAGAGTAAATCAAAATGTCGTCTAAATCAACGACTACAAACTTTCCAAGAAAGTCACGAAGGACGTCGTTAATGAGATCTTGAAACACTGCAGGAGCATTTGACAGCCCAAATGGCATCACCAGGTATTCATAATGTCCTGAATGTGTGCTGAAAGCCGTCTTCCACTCATCCCCAGATCTTATTCGGATGAGATTGTAAGCCCCTCTAAGATCGATCTTGGAGAAGATAATGGCAGACCGGAGCTGATCAAAGAGTACTGAAATCAATGGCAAGGGGTAGGTGTTTTTAACAGAAATTTTATTCAGAGCCCGAAAATCAATACATGGTCTGAGCGACCCATCTTTTTTCTCAACAAAAAAGAACCCTGCACTCAATGGAGATTTCGAGGGTCTAATGAAGCCTTTTTTTAGGCTCTACTGTACATAATCATTCATTGCCGTGGTTTCCGGCCCAGACAGGGCATATAGTCTCCCCTTAGGTAAAGGGGCACCGGGAACTAAATCAATAGCACTGTCATAGGACCGATGAGGAGGCAGTATATCCGCATTACCCTTGGAGAAAACGTCAGCAAAGTCCTGATATTCCAAAGGAATAAGTTCTGGGGTAACGGCCGCAACCCGGACTGGATGGGAAATACACTCTTTAACACAAAATGGACCCCATCGGGAAATCTCCCCAGACCGCCAATCTATGGTGGGATTATGAAAGGCAAGCCAGGGGTGACCCAAAACTACGGGGACAGCCGGACAATGAGTAAGGTAAAATTCGATTTTCTCTGAATGTAGGGCCCCTACTGTCAGTTGTACTGGAGGTGTGCAGTGAGTGATAACCCCATTAGAAAGCGGACCACCATCCAAGCCGTGCATGGTGATATGTTTATCCAAAGGTATCTGTGGAACGCCTAAAGCCTGAGCCCAACCAAGATCCATGAAATTTCCCGCAGCTCCACTGTCGACGAAGGCCGACACCAACGAACTGAGGCTACCAAAGGAAATTTTTACAGGAACTAATAAGGAATCGTTAGAGGAGATTAACTGCAGACCCAAGTGAACCCCCTCACTACTCACTTGGTCAAAGCGTTTCCCTGCTTATTCGGGCAATTACGTGCGATATGTCCCTTGCCACCACAATACAAGCAAAGACCAGAATTTAGTCTTCTGGTTCTTTCCTCTGGGGACAGCCGGGAGAGACCCATTTGCATGGGCTCCTCGACGTCCTCAGGGAAAGCATACACACATGGACTAGGCCTGAAACTAGCTCCTCTTTCAGCCCTCCGCTCACGGAGATGTCGATCAATTTTAATAGCGAGCTCCATGAGTTTGTCTAGAGTCTCAGGAGCGGGGTACTGAAGGAGACTGTCTTTAATAACTTCAGACAAACCGAGGCGAAACTGACTGCGCAGGGCCGGGTCATTCCAGCTACAGTCGTTCGACCAACGGCGAAACTCAGTACAATACGCCTCAGCTGGATTTTTCCCTTGCTTAAGTGCACGCAGGTGGCTCTCAGCTGATGCTTCTCTATCAGGGTCATCACACAAAAGGCCTAAGGACTTAAAAAAGGCATCCACCGATAGCAAGGCAACATCATCCGCTTTTAGCCCAAAAGCCCAGGTCTGTGGATCACCTTGTAGTAATGACATCACAATCCCGACCCGTTGAGACTTAAACAGGGCCTTAAACGAATATAAAGCTTACAAGCTTCCTTAAAATTACAAAAATCCTTTCGGTTACCCGAAAAGCGGTCGGGTAAATGCATTTTTGGTTCTGGAATCATACTCGGGGAGGCTCGCAAAAGATCTTCCTGCGATCTCACCCGAAGAGTAAGATCCTGAACTATCTGAGTTAGTTCCTGAATCTGGTTGGCCAAAAGCTGGCTGGGATTTGGACCTAAAACTGCCGGATTCATGAGGGCGAATTTCTAGGCCCACCAAATACAAAACAACTTTTTTTTTTGTGTTGTTTATTTTGGTGATAATGTTACGTTCCTGATGCTCAGAACTGGAGAGATGTTGCGAGGTGAGTTCAGAGCACCAGGACGTGACGCTGAACTAAGGAGTGGTACGGGAATAGCCTCTAGCACCCTACCTCCGTTGTCTTACCCGTGTGGTCAATTCACGCCTGAGTGACTATGGTTTCTTGAGCCCACGGCAGCCGTGTTTGAAGGGCGGATTAGGTCTGCCCAACTCCGATGCCCCCCAGGTCTTAAAGTGAGACAAAGCATGAACTGAGACAGGATAATCACAAGGGGACCTCTAACTAAAACAAACAGAAGCTAGGGGCTACTAACTACCCTGAAACTAAATATATGTGCGGCACGCCGCCAAAGGAAAAGAACAACAAAAGATACCACTGTCCGTTCCCCCACACAACACCGCTGAGTTCCGGGGAGGACAGTAAAAAGCTGAAACCTCCGCAAAAACCACCAACACAAAGGTAATACAAGGATTAAGCGGCCTAGGCCGCAACTCGCGGCAGAAGCCGCTACTCACAAACCGGGAGAGAACCCCAAGTATCAAGAACCCGCGGATGACTGCAACAGGTTCATTTGAGACAGGAAGGATTCCCAGGACCGGCTTCAGAACTCCAGGACACGGGAGCACAGGGAGCAGGATCGACCAGATACAGCTAAACCAGGAACAGACGTTACCAGGCAGGAACAGCATACAGGAAGCTATCACCGGCGTCTCTGCCAGGTACTGAGGAAGAACTTAACAGGGAACCCTCCAATAGCTGCAGCGAAGCCTGATTAGTAATGTCGTGCAGCTGCCCTGCTGCACGACCAGAGCTAACAGGTGTAATGATTGGCAGGAAGCAACGGGGAATGCGGTAGTCGGTGGTGTCCCCGTTGCTAAGGGTCTGGCGGCTCAGCGCGCCCGGCGTCCTAGCGTTTCTAGGGACCCGGCGGCTCAGCGCGCACGTCGTCCCAGTGTTGCTAGACGCCGGGCGGGCAGGGAAGAAAGTGTGGCAGCCGTGAGCGTCGCTCGGAAACAGACCGTGCGGCGCCGTGGACCGCGGCACCTAACAAACTTCAACTTTGTACTAGCCGTTGGACTTTCTTTGATGCTGTTATGATTTAATAAAAAACAGTTTTATTGGACTTATTGGTGAGTGCCTATACCTTGTGAATATTTATATATATATATATATATATATAAATATATATAATTTTATTTACATAGCGCTCTTTCTCCAAAAGGACTCAAGGTGCTTAATAGTTACATAGCATAATATAGTACAGAAAATAATGAAGTACATAACAGATTTTCATAAAATACAGAAGCATGGAGATACTAAAGGGGCAACTATGGGAATGCTTGAGTAAAAAGGAAAGTCTTGAGTCTACTTTTGAAGGATTCTATAGTTGGGGCTTCTCGCACTGTGCGGGGAAGTGAGTTCCATAGAGTTGGAGCCGCATGACTAAAAGCTCGACCCCCAGATGAATTACGGGAGATTCTAGGTACTGCTAAAAGTCCGTCAACTACAGATCGCAGTAATCGAGTGGGGCAGTATGGGGTCAGTAGCTGCTTCAGGTAACTTGGGCCCTGGTCATGTAGTGCTTTGAAACTCAGTAAGCCAATCTTAAAGATGATTCGCCATCTTACAGGCAGCCAGTGAAGGGAGTAGAGTATGGGTGTTATGTGGCTAGAACGGCGCTGGTCTGTTAACAGCCTGGCAGCTGTGTTTTGCACCAGCTGTAAGCGGTGCAATTCTTTTGCTGGGAGACCAAGGTAGAAGGCATTACAGTAGTCTAATCGAGATGATACAAATGCGTGGATGACTTTTGGCAGATCATCTGAGGGAATTAAGTGCTTGATTCTGGCTATGTTCCTCAGTTGAAAGAATGAGGATTTGATTGTGGCTGATATCTGATGTTTAAGTGTCAAGCCACCATCCAGGACAACGCCAAGATTCTGCACATGATCAGTGGTTTGTAATTCTGAATCCCCGAGTGTAAGTCCAGTTGGTTGGCTATGCTGCAGTCTTGTCCTTTGATGTTGTGGTCCCATCATAAGGACCTCTGTTTTATCCAGGTTCAGTCACAGCCAACTAGCACTCATCCACTCCTGGAGATCAGCTAGACTGCCATTTAGGGTTGCTATTGGGTTATCAGTGCTCCGAGCAAAGGACAAGTACAGTTGAATATCATCTGCATAGCAGTGTTAGACAAGGCCATGGTGCCTGATTATTATTTCACCCAGCGGGAGCATGTATACTGCAAAAAGCATGGGGGATAGTATAGAACCTTGTGGGACACCACATGGCAATGGCACTGGTGGTGTACATATATGTATATATAGTGCTATAACCCAGTGTACTACTGTACACTGTTTTTTTTTTTTTTTTGTGACACTGCCGGTCAGACCACAGTTTATAATCATTCATGTATTGTGACACTGTAGGTGGTACTCCATCTGTAGGTGATCTGTCCCGAGGGGTGCTGTTTTGTCCATCCAGGGGTGCTCTGTAAATTTTAGGGTGCAACCCCAGTGTACACAACTAATAGCATAAAATATAATTAAAAAAGTTTATATATATATATATATATATATATTATTATTTTTGTGCTATACCCCAGTGTACTAATGTATACAATTATTTTTTGTGACACTGCCAGTCAGACTGCAGTGTATCATACACATATTTTGACACTGTGACACTGATGATGATGATGATGTTAATGATGTTGACAGTGTTGTTTGTGTAAATCAGGCAACAGTGGAACAGTTATTGCACATAACATAAAAAAGCCCTGTGTCATGCCGGGGGCAAAAAACAAAACAAAAAAAAAAGACACCTCTTATACAGTATGTGGAATTATTTCTACCAATATCCATACAACAACTGTCAAGCCATACTGTATATACCATTTGTAAAGCAAGAATAAGTAGAGGTAGGGACCTTAACCATCTAGGAACCTCCTCCCTGTTATGTCACTTGCAGCACATTCATCCAAAGTTTTTGTCAAATTCAGAAACCAATTATTTGTTAGATACAAGTGTCTGCAATCTCCACCACCAACTCCTTCATTACCAACATCCTCAACCATGATCAGAAGTAGTCCTACATCAAATTTCATAAGCATGACTGACTCCTTTCCTATCAGAGATTACTCATAAGGATCTTTGAATGCTATGCCAGTTACTGTTGCTGCAGTGATTAGATCTTCATCCCAGAAGAGGACCTGGAAGACTACTTGTAGTAGTTTAACAAAACAATTGACTGTTAACAATCCTTTTCAAGGGGGAGCAAGTATGATAGCAGTCAAATAGTTACACAGTGGATTACTGACACCATAAAAGCTATGCTGGTATTAGATGTGCGTCCAGTATCCTCCATTAAAGCAGTGGGTTTTAGACAGTTAATTGAGGTCCTGTGTCCCCACTAACAAATCCAGACTAGATTCCACTTCATTAGAAAAGAAATTCCCAGTTTGTACAAGGACATTACAAAAAAAACTGATTAATGTCCTCAGAAATTCCGTTGTACCCACTGGCCACTTAAACACAGATTGGTGGACAAACGGGACAGGGCAAACTAAAAAGTACATGAGTGTGACAGCCCACTGGGTAGGTGTATTTCTTTCAGCAGTACAAACAGCAGCAGCATCTAACAAATATTTTTCAAGGGAGGGGGATGTTTGGAAAACAGTCAACAAGCACAGCAAATCAGATCATGGTATTGAGAAAGGAGTCATAGAAAAATCCACATCAGAAAAGGACATAAAGTACCATATGTATATCCAATTTAACAGGTGGGGTGCACCCAAAGGGTAAAATGAGTATCAATAGTGAAGAATAAAAAAGGAGTAAATTCTCTTTTTGGGGCAGTCAGTCTATGAAATAATTAAAACATAACTTTTAATAACTACAATTAGAATAAATGAGTGGTTGCCTCAGATATAAATTGTCAAGTGAGGCATAACAATTAGAATCAAACTCAAATATAGGCAAAAATATCAGAGATTGTAGTAAACAAATTAGAGTTCAGTGACTCAATTCAAACATATAGGCATTCTCATATAATTATGTATTTACAGTTTCATACTGCTTTAAAAATATCCAGAACCTGATATAAAGTGACAAAATACATGAGCAGACTCATAAATTACAAATCACATGACACTGAATAATTGATAATTGCAGTTAACCACACAAGAACATAATGATACTATTGAAAATATATTGAAAGTTTCTGCTATAAAATAGCAAGAGATGTTGTTATTGCTGTGATTGCTGATATTGTGGCAAGATGTAGGAGCAATGTCAAACAATAGTGCGATACACAAATGGTGATAATGATAAGTCAAACCACAGATTATGAAATGCCTCAATAACAAGTGCAATATAGTCTATTTTAGCTATATAGTACCGCTCTTGTATATATTAAAGACAAAGAGACATTCATGGCTCCACTGGTAGGGTGAAGGGTTAAGTGGTGCGTGATAATACAATAAAACCAAACACAAAATACACAATGGATACAGTGAACAAAGAAATTGACAATCAAGAACAACAAATGAGTACCCACCGAACCGCAATAAAACCCAAGAAAACACTAAATATTTAATTAAAGATGAATGGAATGAGGGAGAATCGAAAGTTAAGAACACCAATCTCTCAAAGTAACAGATTTGATATTTTGCAACAAGAGGAATTTTTTAGGACACAGCAAGAAGAGGTGAACCCATGTAAGGTAATATACTATAAAAAAAACAAAGAGGTCATAGGAAGGACCACAAGGAATGAACACAAGGAGAACAAAATAGTAAATCCACAAGAAGTCCTACCCCATGTGAATAACAATAAAAATGTTAATTTAAGTGAACACACTCTCACAATGGCAGAAAAAGCTGTTTTAAATCATGGATTGAATTGTGCACCGGATAATAAAACTAACAAATTTAACACCTACGTCAACATTCAGAAATTCATGAGGAACTTAAGTCTAAAGAAACACTTTATATCACGAGAGGCAAGTTCGAATGTCAGAAAGGAATTTAAACCAAAATCCACATTCAATACCACCCACATTAGAGGATGTTTTACTGAAACTTTTAAGTGTGTGAGGAACTGGAAAACATCAAGCCACAATGGAAACAGAAACCCAACTTGATGAGAGAAGAACAAGATGCGGTGAAGTCCTTAGAAGCAAATGAGGAGATTGTAATAAAGCCTGCCAACGAAGGGGAAAGCATTGTAATAACAGACATGGTTAAATAAGAAAAATAAGCCCAGAGACAATAAACGATCGTGATACCTATCGACCATTAAGAGGAGATCTGAGTGGAAGGATAGAAAAAGACCTACATAACCTCCTAAGGATCTATGAAATATAAAGGACAATGAAATGAAGTTCATGACCAACAAGAATCCATATATTCCTGTATTTTACATCCTACCAAAAATTCATTAGGATACCAAAAACCCATTTGGTAGGCACATAATTTATAAAACAAAATATAAAATATAAGTTTATCTGGAAAGTGATAGTGCTTGACACAACCCCAGAGGATTCCACAAGATGTAAATGATCCGGTAATTAGCTGTAAATCAATCGCTGTCTCATGAATTGATAGTTTTTTCCATTGTATTTGGATAAAGTTCCACAGAATAGTAAACGATGGTTTAAGGATAATATCTAATGCTCACCGCTGCTGGAGTTCAATAGCAGTAAGCACGGGCTGACAGGAGCACGGGCTGACAGGGACACTGCGAGCGGTGCTGCTGACAGCCACTCTCCCTCTCTTTACACGGCATTTGGATCCAGAGAGGTGTATGCTCTTCCTCCCCCCGCTGCACCAGACATTGGGAAGTTTACTGCTATTGAACTCCAGCAGCGGTGAGCATTAGATATTATCGTTAAACCATCGTTTAAGGATAATATCTAATATCTAATATAAGATAAACTTATATTTTATATTTTGTTTTATAAATTATGTGCATTTATTAAAGTATATACAATTTTATTAATTGCATTTGCGCTCTCATTTATCCCAAATAATACTGTCTTCAATTAGGTGATAATCCAAATCACCTGTTGGGAGCTGCAATTACAATTATTTTATTCTTAAGTGTTCAGTTTTATATATGAAATAAACTTGCGCCTAATAACGAGTGTTACTGTTTTTTACAAGCTGGTAAAATGAAAGAGTGATTCGTTGAGAGAAGATAAAATTGCCAGGACATAAGTAGGAAGATGGAAGAAATTATAGCAATTGACCATTCAGAATTGTTGAAATATTGTGAAAGAGACACAAACTTAAATAACTGTAAGACTCCTTTTATCACACAGTTCAAAAATCAATATAAGGATATAGAGCGCATATAATAATAATAATAATAAGCATTGGCATATCCTCATTAAAGCCCCTGTTTTAAAAGGAATAGATCCCAATAAACTAAAGATCGTATATGGGTGAGCTAACAACCTTAAAATTGTCTAGTAAAAAGTGTGGTTCCGGAGAAAGGGAGTGGACGTATTAAAACCGTACATATGCAGGACACATACTGTAAAAACACTCCAAAAAAACAGAAGGATTCACTTCCAGTACGAACAAGATGACTTTTAAAATTAATGAATTCATGACCTGTAACAGTAGTAACTGAATTTATTTAAATGAGTGCATATGTAATAAGCAACACATAAGAAGAACATCACAGAGATTATGCGAAAGATGGGCAGCGCACAAGAAACATCAAAAAAGGCTTTTAACAACATCACCTATAGGACTACTTCAAATAACAACATTCATGCTCTCTGAAGTCAATAAAACAACTGATAGGGATTAAAAAAAGTCACAGGCAACTGGAGAAAGAAAGGCACTGAGGCGTATCTAGCACAAAATGAAATTAAATATATACACAATGTAAAGACCCTAGTCCCTTTTAGATTGAATGCAGACTTTGAGATAAAATAGTTTCTATAATGACTTAACTGAGAACTCCATTTTAATATTTGTAGTATCTTTCTCTTTAAAACTAATTTTAATTAATCAGAGTCCGATTTAATCATTATGCACAAGCAACTCTTGAAGTAAACAGGTGTCATAAAGATTTATATTGAGAATTTCATATTTTGTACAAATACTGTATCTTCCCCTTTAAGAACTACATCTGACATCTAGAGTATGACCAATTCTTTTTCATGTCTCAATAATGCTTTTTATATATACTGTAGGTCTAACACAACAATATATGTGGAATGTTTTTCGAATAGAGGAATGCAGAACCACAAATACTGATCCCAGTTTCCTCCATCTACACAGGGGACTTATTTATTGGTAGCCCAGGTCTGTCCAGCCCGTTCACTGAAAAATTGTCTTTCCACGGCACGTATAACACCATGGCACTACCGTTGCTAGAGGCAAAAACACTGCCCTAGCGATGGGATAGGGTGAGCACTGAGTGGCTCACAGAGCACCAAGCCATGCCCCTTTTCAACAGGCCACACACCCTTTCCGGTGCTGCGCAGTTAACCCGCACGTAGGGTCCTGAATTCAAGCCTCCAGATGTTGGTAGGTATGTAAACATTGTTTCTTGTTTTTATTTATTAAAAACCAGCTTTATATGTTCTTAGATATAATACCTGAAAGATTTTACACTATGTACAATTTTCCTCTCTCTTTATGTACACAATTTGGAGGATATCCTCCCTGTTGTTGAAGTGCTGTGTTCGTATAGAATTTAAGGGAAAAGTACCATTGATATTGTTCTCAGCATAGGGTTGAACGTATTCCTTTCATCTGAAAAGGAGAGTATTTTGTGTTTGGTTTTATTGTATTATCAGGCACCACCTAACCCTGAATTGATTGCCTACCAGTGGACCACTGAATGTCTCTTTGGGCCTAATTCAGACCTGATCGCTGCTGCAACTTTGTTAGCAGTTAGGCAAAAACATGTGCACTGCAGGGGAGGCAGATATAACATGTGCAGAGAGAGTTAGATTTGGGTGGGGTGTGTTCAATCTGCAATCTAAATTGCAGTGTAATAATAAAGCAGCCAGTATTTACCCTGCACAAAAACAATACAACCCACCCAAATCTAACTCTCTCTGTATGGCCCTCATTCCGAGTTGTTCGCTCGCAAGCTGCTTTTAGCAGCTTTGCACACGCTAAGCCGCCGCCTACTTGGAGTGAATCTTAGCTTATCAAAATTGCGAACGAAAGATTAGCAAAATTGCGAATAGACACTTCTTAGCAGTTTCTGAGTAGCTCCACACTTACTCGGCATCTGCGATCAGTTCAGTGCTTGTAGTTCCTGCTTTGACGTCACAAACACACCCAGCGTTCACCCAGACACTCTTCCGTTTCTTCAGCCACTCCCGCGTTTTTCCCAGAAACGGTAGCATTTTTTCGCACACACCCATAAAACGGCCTGTTTCCGCCCAGAAACACCCACTTCCTGTCAATCACATTACGATCACCAGAACGAAGAAAAAACCTCGTAATGCCGTGAGTAAAATACCTAACTGCATAGCAAATTTACTTGGCGCAGTCGCACTGCGGACATTGCGCATGCGCATTAGCGACTAATCGCTCCGTTGCGAGTAAAAAATACTGAGCGAACAACTCGGAATGAGGGCCTATATGTTTTATCAACCACACCTGCAGTGCACATGGTTTTGCCCAACTGCTAACAAGTTTGCAGCAGCAATCAGGTCTGAATTAGGCCCTTTGTCTTTAATATTGTATTTTTGTCCAGTTGGTGATAGCATCTGGTAACATTTTTAGCTACTCCTCTCCTGCGTAACAGAGATACACTATCTTTCCCATTCTTGTATATAGTGTGCTGGTTAGGACAGATCAGAACAGTGCCTCAATAAATGATACAATATGTAGCCATGTTCATTCAGCCTGCAGGTTGCCAAATTTGTGGCAATCCTGGAGGGGCAAGTGTGACTGTGTCTAAGTATGTGTGCCCTTAGGAATACATGGGTAGCATAATAAGCCACAGCTCAATGTACTAAGTCCCACCCATGCCTCAGCGCTGCGTGTGTGCCCATGCAATCAAGCCGCAGGATGGATGAGCATGGCTACATCTCTAATTGCAGGTAAAGGCCTTCCTTGTGTCATTTTTAGTTCATTTAGAGCATCATCTCTTCCTCATTTTGAGCATCCTATGCTAATCACTGATAAGGTTCCTGCATGTGCTGAAAACTCTTTCTAAGTACACAGGGTGGACAGCTTAACTAATGCAAAACCAGATTGTACAAGAGCCTCCAAATTGCCTATTTTTCTTTCCAGTAGTGGAATGGACTCTGTGACATGCCTGTTTGTACAGTGTCATGAAACAATACTCCACCGTTCTTTGAACGGTAACCATATCAAGTAGAGTTATGGTAGAGGTGTCACTAATTTTAGGCAATTCTTTTACACTCAACCAAATATCAAAATGTTGTGTTGACTCCTCTGCATAACCACTGGGTCTTTTGGGAAAGCTGAGTATTTTCCTGGCAGCTTCTGGAGAAACTGAAGGAGGAGATGCCATTGTGTTGTGTACCACTTGAGCTGCAAGGAGATTTTTGCATCTTTTAAGATCTGTTGGAAAAAAAGACACAATGTTCGATTAAACCTAGGATCAAGCATAGTCGCCGTAATGTAGTGATCCGATTCCAAGGTGTAGACAACTCGTGGATCTTGGCAAAGCAAATAAAGGACTTGATCTACAAGTCCAACATACTTAGCGGATTCGCTTCATTTCATCTCCTTTGATTTCACTTGCTGATTTTCCAAAATCCTAGTTAGGTGGATCACCTGACACAAAGCTAGCAGTGTCTGAACTCACTTCACAGGTGCTTACTTCAAAGGGGTTGAGCAGCTTGCAGAAGACAGAAAGTATTCTCCTCTGCTCTTTTTTTCAAAGTCAATTGTTATTTACAATACTACAAGTATTCTTCTGGCATGAAGATCCATTCCCAGCAGTAGGCCTAGTGCTGAAGGATTCTACTGAGTAATGCTGGATAGGAGATGAGTCACCTAGCCTTAAAAAATTGGATGCAGGACTACCTCCATTCATTACTGAGGATATTGAGGATGAAGGTGTTGGTGGTGGAGATTGTAGGTGCTGTATCCAGTTGAGAGAAGGGAGCTAGCTGATGCTGGACTGCTTGCTATTTTTTTTTTTTACCACCAGTTTCTGATGTTGCCAAAAACTTTTCATGAGCTTGCGGGCAAATAATGTATCAGGGAGGGTTTTCCTAGATGGTTAACATCCCTACCTCTGGCTTTACAAATACTACAGATGGCATGACATAGGATTTGGGTAAAAATAATTCCGCACTCAAGAGGTTGATTTGTTGGTCCTATGCCCAGGCATGACAATGGCTTTCTTCTTATCATAGCTAAGAGATGGTTCCACTGCTACCTGACTTAAGATAGATAGATATTTTTATTGTCATTATTAAAAAGAAACAACAAAATTAGGATCAGGACATTCACATAATCATTACAAATCACCGGTCAAATTAAGGCGAGCAATAACAGATGGAAGTAACTATTTAAAACTAGATGTTCTCATTCTAATACACCTACACAATATCCTCATCCTCAACATCCTCATTTGGGCCAGTGTCTGCTGCACAAATATCCCCTTCATCCTCTTGCACTTCTTCAGTGGCATTCTCAATTTCTATGTGATCAGCTATACTGTACTTATGTTGCTCATATCCACATTTGCAGAGGGAGCAAAAATGGTGGTAGGCAGCTTCACTGTGAGTACAGTATCAGAAAATTTAGGCTCACACACAGCACTCGAGGACACACTTAGGAGTCGTTCCTATTGCCCTCGAAGGGTGCAATGTGCCGTTGCCGCAGGATTTAAATGAAAGCAATGGCACCTGATCTCGCCACCCTTCATGGGCTGATTTTGCGCTGAATTTGCACCAAAGTGTTTAGAGCCCTATGGGGCAGTGAGCACTTTTGTGTGAATTTGGGCTGCCGTAATGTGCAGCTGCTGCTGTGATGATTTGAACCCTCAAAATCATTGCGGCTAATAGGATCAACCCCTTAGACTCTCCTCAGGGATTGTGATTTCTGTTTCTGAATGCAGTTGTAAGGTGTAAAAAAATTAAAACCACTAAGGCAGTGGTTTTAATTTTTTTACACCTTACTCTACGCTGAGTGAAACGGTCTTACATCATCATGAGAGGTAGAAGATGCCTTACTGACAGTTGCAGAACCACCACTTATAAATAAAGGCCAAGGCCTGAGTCTTTCCTTGCCACTTGGTGTGGTTAATGGCATGTCATCAATTTTATGTTTTTCTGCACAAAACTTTCCTTTTATTAGAGGTTTTTTTCTTTACTACTGCATATTAGTTTTTCTTATTTTAGATACCCTAATTTAAATCCTCTATGCCCTTGGGCATTGGCTTTAGATGATGTTGAAGGCCTAGTATCATTATCATGACTGGTTGCAGCAGCTGCAGCACTAGTATTTGCTTGCTGGTCCTGCTCTTCTCTCAACTGATCATCATTATCCATACTGATGAACACACTCAAGTTGTCAAAAGCAGCTACAGGTCAATAGTATTATTTATTTACTTTAACTTATTTTAAAAGATCCCTACTCACTGCAGACTCCTGGTACTTATATTTTATGGATACACAGTGGGGTATGGTCTGCAGAGTCACAGTACTTGTATGTTATGGATACACAGTGGGGTATGGCCAGCAAAGTCATAGTACTTGTACGCTATGTATATACAGTGGGGAACAGCCTGCAGAGTCACAATACTTGTATGTTATGGATATGCAGTTGGGTACAGCACAAAATGCCCCAATTTTTTCACTTATTATTAACCTGTTTAAAACTTTATTTGCAAATGACACCGCAGAGTCACACCGCTTATGTGAACGCAGTGAGGCCTGCATTGTCAGACATACTTGGCCTGTGAAGTCACAGTACTTTTATGTTATGGATACACTGTTAGGTAGGCTGTATTTTCACAGTACTTGTACAGTATGTTATGGATACACAGTGGGGTATGGCCGTGGAGTCACAGTACTTGTATGTTATGGATACACAGTGGAGTACAGCACACAATTTTTTAAAACTTTTTTGTACCTTTTTTTAGACTGAAATGGATAGGCACTGGACAGTTGGGTGAGCAGCATGGACATTGGACAGTCACTTATTGATGGACACAGCACAGCCACATAATGGACACAGTACAGCCACTTTAGATGGACACAGTATTTCCACTTGTATGGACACAGTACAGCCACTTGTATGGAGTCCGGATTCTCTGGACACAGCACAGCTACTTGTATGGACACAGTAAAGCCACTTGTATGGAGTACCGAGTCTCTAAATATGGCACAGCCACTTTGAACAAGCAGAGTACAGTACAGCACACAGCAGCGTGCCTGAGATAAAAGGGAAATGGCACCAAGTTCCCACCACAGGTCCCTTATATAGAATTCAAAACTCATGAGACTCCATTGCTGGAGGTATGACTTTTTGCCGTAATCTGAAATCCAAGTCTGGCAGGAACATAGACTTAGATCCCAAAAGTTCAGGTGCATTTGTATTTTCCAAAATCTGAACAGTTTATCTCTAATCAAAATGTGTACATGGGCAACATAACAGGAATAAAAAGACATGGGGTGACAATCTGTCATCAAAGACTGAGGTATAAACAAAATGGCAAAGACTGGATGACCATCTTTTTAGACAAATGTCACATGAGGATGGCAGAAGTGTTGTATTTGGAAATTGGTGGATTCAAGATTCATCAAGAGCCAACTAAAAATGATGCCATCATTCATTTGCCTCAACCCACCAATCAAAAGATAATACGGCCATTCCTGGGTATTATCCAATACTACCAGAAATTTGTGCAAACATTACAGCACCCTAACCAAACCCTTGAATGCCTTAACAGCCAAAAAGTGCATGGATGATTGTTAAAGGCTAAAAATAATAATTTATGCTATAATTATAAAAATAGTGCTTTTCTCCAGAAGACCTCAAGGTGCTTTACAAGAATCATGAACATAATACAGTGGTATAGATTTGCAAATAATAAAAAAAAAAAAACAATGAACATACAGTAATGCAGTGTTGCAGCCATTGTTGATCAAAAATTCCAAGAATTACAGTATTTCTCCTACCCATTATGGAATCAAAAGAGACAACCATCTTGGGCGCTCTACATATGTTACACTGTGTAGAATAGGTAATGCCTGGAAGAGATGACACATAAGGGGAATCTGAAGAATGCTAAAACAAGGGGTAGTCATTCAGGTGCAATTGCACTTGAGACAATGGCGTAAAGTACCTATTCTTCTTTTCTTTGCACAGACCCATTCTGCATGAGCTTGAATGAGTCCTGCTACATAGACCGCAGGACGACATCAGACTGTCATTGATTGACCGTCTGATGCCGTTTAGGGGTTGGGGAGGGGGTGGCATTATGCTCCATTTGGAAATACTGAGGCATAACACCACCATTTTGGGGCTGGGTATAGGCCAGGTATTTCCATCGTAGGATGGAGATTTCCTGATCTCTGCGACGGATGGCTTGCATGGCACCATAAGTGTGATGGATGGAACCATAAGCTGCCCGATGGTGGGTGGTTTGATCCGATGCTTGTGTCCTAGGACACAGGTCGGATCACTGGTGCAGCAGGTGCGTATGCATGTAATACAGTAGACGCCTCCTTCAGCATTTACATACAGTGCTATCACTGCCGGTTCCCTAGAGATTGTAAGCTTGCACGCAGGGCATTCCTTCCTCTATGACTGTCTGTTATTAAAAAATTTTGTTTTATCACTGTTGTTTACAATTGTAAAGAGCAATTGAATTTGCTGCACTATATAAGAAACTGTTAATAAATAATAAATAATAGGCATCTTGAGAGCCACCAGTGGCCCAGCAAGCATTTACCTGTGGTTCTCAGCTTCACATACATTTTTGCCCCCTTTATTTTTATACCAACATCTTTCACATAGAAGGGTCACTTTTGGAATAAATGTGTACTCTCAGTGGCTTAACTACCGTAGGTGCAGAGGGTGCAGCTGCTATGGGGCCCAGGCTGCTTCGAGGGCCTGCTTCTCCCCCTGCACCCAGTCACTGATTGTCTCCAAGGCCCGTTGCCCCCGTTCGCCCCAATGAGAATGTCCCTGTCAGACAGATCTGTACATACTTCCATAAGAAAAAGTTAAGGAAAAGTTAATAATGAAAAAATATATATATGTGCAACACCCCCTCCCCCTCAAAAAAAAAAAACATAACCAGCCTTGGGGTCTTTGAGCTGGTCCTAGTTGAAAAATAACCTGGAAAAATTATGTAAGGTCCCCCTGTATTTTAGCAGCCAGCACTGGGCTCTTGGTCCAGCCCTGGTTCCATAAATATGTGGGGAAAAAGATGTATGGGTCCCCCATATTTTTTTAAACCTGCATCGGTCATTGCCACCCCAATGAGTCAGCACTGACTGGGCATTCAAGGGGGAGTGGAGTCTCCCCCACCAATAAAGCAGTCCCCCCTCTGGTGCACGTAATGCAAGGGCTGAAGCCTATTGCTATCCCCAACACTCCTGGGCGGTTGGAACAGAGTTGATAGCTTTTAAGTGTCACATTTTGAGTAATATTGTCTTTTACAGGTGAAACTACAGGTCCCATTAAGCCTCCCCAACATGCTTATACCTGGAGAACCACAAGTACCATCATGTGGTGCATTTAATGGCCCGCTGGTACCTGTAGTCCCACCTGTAAATTAAATACTAAAAAAAGACAGCACACACACTATAGATAGTAAATGTTTATTAAACACTCTTGCACACTCACACTCAAACTCATACTCACACACACCTACATCCTCTGTAGCCTTTGTCCAATAGAATCCACGTTAACCTGTAAAAAAATCCATACTCACATATTCCCCTGTATTCCAAAGTAGGCATCAAAGGGGTTAAAAATGAAAAAAAGGGTCACACAAACCAAGTCGTACTGAGGGCCAGCATGTATTTCCCTTCTATGCGAATGACCAGGCTCCGCATGACTGCTGTCATTGGAAGAACCATGAGTCAATCAATGTGGGCCACCCAAGGAGCTCCATGTTGCTAGGCTCTGTCTAGCTGGGCTGTCAGTCAAACTTCCCCCATATTAAACAATGGTGGAAAAATCTTATTGCTCTCTACAATGGTAACCGCAACATTCTGTGACTAACCATAAACTTAATTTAGGAAACCCACAAGGCTAATACAGCCACTTGGTGGGGGGTGCTGCCAGGCTGAGTGATCAGCAGTGATCAGCAACATGGCATGCACTGGGGGGAGGACACTAGGCCGCAGAGGGACTGGCGGTCCTAATGAGAGTGGCAACTGCAGGAAGATTCACGCTGAACTTTCTGACAGGTCACATCAGATGCACCATATCAGGGGAAGCACAGCCTGGTGTGGTCACATCTGATGCCATCATGCCAGGTAGGTGGTCAATACTGTAAGCAAAGGTCCACATTAAGTAAACAAGAAATTAACTTTCTCCCCACCAGCACAGGTAAATGTGCGATTTGCTGCGCATAACGTTCCTGAGATATAGTGTGATAATTAAATACTATTTCAACAAGTATAAAGCAAGTGTTTCAAGCAGCTGTATAGTACTCTATGTGTGATTTGTTAATGGTATCTACGTTATACTGTATGTATGAACAATGGTTTAGTTTGTTTTTTCTTGTAGTTTTTAAAACAATGAATATTTTTAAACAATATAGAAATATAACTTTTTTTTCTTTATTATAATTTTCAATAGCATTGGCCAAAAAATGATCATCAAAAATGTAACTTATAAAGAAATGGATTTTACAAATCTAAGTTCATTTCATAATACACATTCTATTCATGTTTTTCAACCATTTTAATGACTTTAGGGACATACAGTAGATATTGCTCTAATTAATTCCTATGACTCTGGTATTTTGTTTAACTAACAGGACCTGTTTAATCATTTAGATGAAGTAAATGTTATTACGTCTGTGGGGATAATATCTCTATGGATTACCTGTTACAGTTCTCTTTGTTCTTCTCTCTGTGATTTCCTTGATTTCCCTCTTCAGAGACACAAGCAAACCTGAACTATTCTGCTCTAGATTAACCATTGAAGACTTCCAACAATACATATTTTTGTATTGTATGAATGTATGTTATGGTGATACTGTGAATAAAACAAGATTTATCACATTAATTGGTAATATTTAGTATAGAGTCACGTGTTTGCACATGATGTGATTAACGGTCCATTGATCAGAACTTAAATAAATGACAAAAAGTCATAAAAACTTAGAATATTTACTAAAATACAGTTTTACATACAAGTAAGAATTTCTTCTAACTAATAGGATACCTAAACTGCCAGGAATCATCAGTATCATATTACATTTAACATCGAAATAATCTTTGGTGAAATGCAATATCTTCTGCAAAAGTATGAAGCATAGTGGAAGTCACTAAGAAGTTATATGACTTTATTAAAATAGAAGCCTTTAAGCATCTAAATACAGTTCTGTATGTCACAGAACCCACAGGCAACTGCTTGCAATGTATCTACCTTGTGCTGGTTCCATGTGTGTTAGTGTGAACTGCAGGATGCAGAATCCTCATAAACTAAAAATATTTCAATTAAATGAAATAATACAAAATATCAAATAAAAATAAAATAAAAAACCTTTGTTATAACATCTCGCCTTGTTTTACACTCCAATGCATTTCATGGCCTTTATCCAGGGCTGCTTTAAGAGAGGAGGATGTCCGTGTGCTGCCTCCTCCATACAGGCCCCCTCCTCTCTGTAGGAGCGCTGTAGAGTCTGAGCACTAGAGGGCTCAGACTCTACAGCGCATGCACAGATCTTGGGGAAAATGGCTCTGCAGCCATTTTCCCAGAGATTTCTCTACTGCACATGTGCAGAACTCCGCTGTGCCATTTTCATGGGGTTTTAACAGCGCCGGTGACTTAGGCACAGGACTCCAGAGGGGTGAGTATTAAAAAAATGGGTGCCGTGTGTGCGGTGTGGACCCCCGCTGGACTCAGGGGCCCATGTGCACCGCACACACTGCATCATCATAGAAACGCCAGTGCCTTTATCCTCTGTGCAGTCAATCAAAGTCTTCATGAGATGTCATTTACAGCATTATGCAATAAAGTGTGTGATCATTTCTGGAAGAAAACTTGTCTTTAGTTATAAAATGTACCCCAGTGTTAAAGAAAGATCAAAAGCACAACAAAGCATAAAACAATAACAAAATTCTATACTGTATATATATATATATATATATATATATATATATAATGAACATTTTTTCTTCAGGGTCCCTGTCTCCGCAGGGTTAACTTTGGGTGGAGACCAGGATTCAGGCACCGAACAGCGAAACTTTGATCCTCCCAGGATGCACTGGGTCCCCCACCCCTCATATCCCACCCACAGCTCAGGCTCTTCAGTTTTTGTTTGGTGCCAGCATGTTGCAGCCCAAACTTTTATTTTGTGATATTTTAACATTTTTATTTTTCACTTTTACTTTTACAACTGAGCAAGCAGCGCTAAGCAGCTCCTTGGATGCCAGCGCTGCTGTTCCATCACCCCAACTGGCGCAACGATGCCAGCCACAGCTTGGGGATTTCAGTGGGACCCTGCAGCCTTCCATTAGCAGGGGCACACAGGGGCACCCTGTACTGAAATCAGACTCAAGGGAGATTGGTAAGGAGGGTTCCTGCTTGCGGGACCCGTGATTGCAGCAGTTCTATACTGCCGGTCCCAGAGACGGACTGGTGGTACTGGTGTGGACCCAGACCAATGCGTGACCTTGGGCTTCATTAGACCACCAGGGCTTACTTTACTGGCACTGAGAGACACCTACATAAGGCCAGGGAACCACTGGTGGATGTCAGCAATGGTAGGCAGCCCTTCCTCCCCAGCCCATGGCGCCATTCTGCTGAGGTCTTCCCACCCTGGGCTGCTTCTCCTTCACCCTCCTTCCTCCCAGAGATGCTGGGCAGCCATTACAAGAGCTCTGTAGGTCTCCAGGAACACTGGGTTTGGACTCCCAGTAACGTATACCTCTCCTTTGAGTCAGGTTATACACAGTGCTGCTTCCTACCAGCTCTAATAGCTGGATAGCTGAGATCAGTGCCTACTGCAGTTAAATAGTATTTTCGGCTTTGTATGTGACTTATGCTAGTTCTACTGCCTGTACTTTTTTCTCTGTACATTATATTGCTTACACTGTATTGTTCCTTTAACAGTAACCCTTAGATACTGATGTGTACAGGGTTTACTTTGTCACACATTGCAAATGATTGTATTTGTGCATGTTCATTTTCCCATATCATTCTTAGTAACATTCTGTCCATTATCATATTGTGTGTGTACTCTCCTTGCAGTTATGTCTAGCAAAGGCAAGGCAGCTAAACAGACTAAGGCCCCTACTCTAGTGTCATGTAGGACCTGTACAACAGAGGTTTTACCTCAAGATTTATTACAAGGCGGTCAGTGCACCTCTTGTTTTGTACTTCTGGGCCCATCAGCAACCCCAGTGCCAGCACAGGAGCCTCCTGGGCCTCTTTTTCTAACATGCTGACCATGTTGCAGCCCCGTCTATGACCCCCAATATGGGTATCCCACAGCCATTACAGCCTGTTTATCAGCCCATACCAGCCCCACTCATCCCTTTTCCCTGGTTGGACATGTTCTCTAACTCTATACCGAGTTTGGCTGCATTCCAAAACATATTACAGCACCAAGTGACACGATCTACACCTACTGCCACTAAGAGTACTGTGCCATTCTCACAATAAACGCCACTCTCAGACTCTGAGGAATATTCTGCTGTTGCAGATCAGGCTGATTTTTCTGATGTTGACCCCCCTATGGGGAGGAAGAAGTGCAGTCCAAATTTAACGTGGCTGACTTAGTTAGGGTTGTTAAATTCTCACTCCAGCTTGAGGATACTGAACCAGCCCCAAAATCTAAAGATCCTCTATGTAAACATCACAAAGTATTAGTGGCTGAGTTTCCACTCTCTGACCATTTCTCTGATGCTATGAATGAGGCACGGAAAACTCCTAGCAAGAAGTTTACTGTACCTAAAAGGCTAATCTACTTTTATCCATTACCCATGACGGATTGTACTAAATGGGAAAATCCACCTACTGTGGCTTCTCATCTGACACGTTTGATTAAAAGTTCGAATCTTCCTGTTCAAACAGCATCCTCCCTAAAGGACATTATAGTCACTTACAGGCACCACGGCTAGACCTACCACGACTACGGCCTGGGTGGCTAAAGCCATTGAAAACTGGGCAGATGCTCTTGAAAACAGTTTCCCTTCAGAGGCAACCAAGGAACGACTGTCATTAATTGCCAATATCAGAGATGCCGCCTATTACATTGGAGAGGCTGCTCTGGATATAGCTCTACTGTCCTCTAAAGCTTTGGCTGCTTCTATAGTAGTACACTGCATTATTTGGCTTTGTTCCTGGAAGGTAGAAAGGCAGACTCTGACACTAACAAAGCCCTGGAAGCTCTTCCATACAAGATTGTCAATTACCTGGCAACTTCTAAAACAGCTTGCCTACCCTCAGCCTCCTCTACACAGCTTCAGGCTTTGTCCTTTTGGTCCTTTTGCCCTCAAGGCAAGGCCAGAGATCAGACCTTTCATAAACAGTCTCACCCCCAAAATGCTTCTAAGTCCAAACCCAAACAGGCCTGGGCTGCTAGATGCCCAACTACCAAACCAGAGGCCTAATGAGATCGGCCTCCCCCTGGGGACTTCTTAAGTTTGCTCATGCGTGGTGTCAGATTACAACGGATTCAAGAAGTGGTCTCTCATGGGTATGCTCTCTCATTCCTGAAGCATCCTCCCAGACAATATTTTCCTACCAGTCCACCAGCAAACCTCAGCAAGGCCAAGGCGCTGAAGATGGTCATTCACTCCTTACTATAATCATACATGATTATTCCTGTCCCCATATCTCAAAAGGGCCAGGGGTTCTATTCTATGCTCTTTTTAGTTCAGAAACCCAATGGGTCCCATCATCCCATCCTCAATATAAAATTACTGAACAAATATCTCAAGGTGCCCAGGTTTCAAATTTAAAGTCTTTATTCCATTGTCCTGGCTATGAGACCAGGGGATTTTATCATCTCCCTGGATAAACACGATTTTTACCTCCATGTACCTATAGCACCCTGTCATTAACAATACCTCCCATTTGCTGTCTTCTGTCAGCATTTCCAGTTCTAGGCCCTACTCTTTGGTCTTTCCACAGCCCCCAGGGTGTTCACCAAACTCATGGCGGTGATGGCTGCTAATCTTTGCAGAAAGGGAATCAGGCTACTCCCTTACCTGGACAGTCTCCTCCTTCTGGCTCATTCTCCCTCTCCTGGTGGCTACAAATGTTCAACCTAGACAAGGGTTGCACATTCAGGATTCCACACTGGGTTCTTCTTACCACGGATGCCAGCTTCTACGGGTGGGGATTTGTCATGGGTAGTCACTCCTTTCAGGGCCACTGGTAACCAACAGAAAGGGATCTTCCAATCAAGGCAGTTTACCAGGCCCTTCAGATGGCTCAGGGCCTTCTTCACGGATTGACCATGCAAGTACAGTCAGACAATGCCTCAGCAGTGGCTTATATCAATCAGCAAGAGGGCACTCGTAGTGCCGCCCACATGTAGGAAGTTGCTCAGATTCTTATCTGGGCTGAACTCCACTTTCCAGCCATCTCTGTGCTCTTAATCCCGCTGGTCCTCAACTGGGAAGCAGACTTCCTCAGTCAACAGGATGTACATGCTGGAGAGTGGTCTAAACACCCAGACATCTTTCAGCTTCAGGTGAACAAAAATGGGGTCATCCGTACGTGGACTTTATGGCCTCCAGACACAAACACAAGGTACCCATGTTCAGGTCCAGGGCAAGTGATCCAGACGTAACCTTCATAGATTCTCTAACAGTCCCGTGGCTCTTTCATCAGGCTTATTGCTTCCCTCCAGTATCTCTCCTTCCCAGAGTGCTATGCAATTTATAAAAGGAGGGCAGCACAATCATCCTGGTGGCTCCGGAATAGTCCAGGTGCCATTAGTTCATGGATCTTAATTGTCTCTCCATAGACATGCCCTTCCAGCTTCCTCTTTGACAAGACCTTTTGTCACAAGGTCCCTATCTAAACCCGGACCTAACTCGCTCATCTTTGATGGCATGGCTCGTGAGTCATCCCTCCTAAGGAATAAAGGGTTTTCCAGTACGGTTATTCAAACTATGCTTCATGCTTGGAAACTGGCATCAGCTCACATATATTACTGTATCTGGCACTCTTACTTTCAGTGGTGTACTCAGTGTGATGATCCTATGGTAATTTGGCTTTCTAGACTTCTAGCATTTCTACAGGCTAACCTGGACATGGGTCTCTTCCTTGCATCTCTAAAAGTTCAAGTCTCAGCTCTGTCCATCTGGTTTCAGAAAAGAATTGCTTCCTTGCCAGATGTCTGTATCTTCCTTCAGGGATCACTCTGAATTCAACCTCCCTTTGTCCCTCCAGTGGCTCCTTGGCAGTTGTCCTTGGTTCTGTGAACTTTGCACTAGCCTTCCTTTGAACTATCGGATACAGTTGACCTCAAATGTTTGACCACGAAGACTCTCTTTCTCTTGGCCATTACATAGTAACATAGTAACATAGTATCTGAGGTTGAAAAAAGACAATTGTCCATCGAGTTCAACCTATTTGTGTTCTCCTATGCATGATGATTTGACTAAAATTTCTGACTGATGCTGATGTCAGCCATTGTATTTTATCCCTATTTATAGTAACTATAATGCATGACTATGCACCATACCCCTGGATATCCTTATCCATTAGGAATTTATCTAACCCATTCTTAAAGGTGTTGACTGAGTTGGCCATTACAACTCCCTCAGGCAGGGAATTCCAAACACATATTGTCCTTACAGTGAAAAAGCCTTTACGCCGTATTGTGCGGAATCTCCTCTCCTCTAACCTGAGCGAGTGTCCACGAGTCCTCTGTGTTGATCTAACCAAAAACAGGTCCTGCGCAAACTCTTTGTATTGTCCCCTTATATATTTGTAGATGTTGATCATATCCCCTCTTAGTCTCTGCTTTTCCAATGTAAACATGCCTAGTCTTTCAAGCCTTTCCTTGTATTCCATCGTCTCCATGCCCTTAATTAGTTTGGTCGCCCTCCTCTGAACCTTTTCTAGCTCCAGGATATCCTTTTTGTAGTACAGTGCCCAGAATTGTACACAGTATTCAAGGTGTGGCCTCACTAGTGATTTATAAAACGGGAGTATAATACTCTCGTCCCTAGCATCAATACCCCGTTTTATGCATGCTAATATCTTATTAGCCTTCTTTGCTGCAGTGCTACTTTGGGTACTACTGCTTAGTTTGCTATCTATGAGGACACCTAAGTCCTTTTCCAGTACAGAATCCCCTAATTTTACCCCATTAAGTAGGTAGGTGTAATATTTGTTCTTGTTACCACAGTGCATTACCTTAAACTTGTCTGTGTTGAAGCGCATTCTCCATTTGGCTGCCCATGCTTCTAATTTAACTAAGTCGTTCTGTAGAGACTCGGCATCCTCCTCTGTATTTATCGCCTTACACAATTTGGTATCATCTGCAAAAATTGACACCATGCTCTCTAGACCTTCTGTTAGGTCATTAATGAAAATATTGAGCAATAGCGGTCCTAATACTGAGCCTTGCGGCACACCACTTAGCACTTCAGTCCAAGTTGAAAAAGATCCATTAACCACAACACGCTGCTCCCTATTATCTAACCAGTTTTTGACCCAAGTGCATATTGTGCTTCCTAGCCCTGATTCTTGTAGCTTGTAGATAAGTCTCATGTGTGGTACAGTATCGAACGCTTTGGCAAAATCTAAAAAGATTACATCCACGTCTTTACCCTGATCTAGGTTTGCGCTTACTGTTTCATAAAAGCCAAGTAAGTTGGTTTGACAGGATCTGTCCTTCTTAAACCCATGTTGATTCCTTTTAATGACCTTATTGACTTCAAGGAACTTTTGAATAGTATCTCGTAGAATACCTTCCAATACTTTCCCCACTATAGATGTAAGACTAACTGGTCTATAATTACCTGGTTCAGCTTTACTTCCCTTTTTGAATATAGGCACTACTTCCGCTATACGCCAGTTTTTGGGAACCATACCTGATATAACTGAATCCTTAAAGATCAAAAATAGCGGTTTTGCCAGTTCAGAGTGAAGCTCCATTAGAACCCTTGGGTGAATACTAGTGATGAGCGGGTTCAGTTCCTCGGTAACCGAACCCCCCCGAACTTCACCCTTTTTACACAGGTCCGAGGCATACTCGGATTCTCCCGTATGGCTCGGTTAACCCGAGCGCGCCCGAACGTCATCATCCCGCTGTCGGATTCTCGCGAGATTCGGATTCTATATAAGCAGCCGCGCGTCGCCACCATTTTCACTCGTGCATTGGAAATGTTAGGGAGAGGACGTGGCTGGCGTCCTCTCCGTTTATTCATTGTTGATGCAAATATTTGTGCTTGCTTATATCTTAATTGTGGGGACTGGGGAGCAGCTGTATATTAATATAGGAGGAGTACAGTGCAGAGTTTTGCTGATCAGTGACCACCAGTTTTATCCGTTCTCTGCCTGAAAAAAAATGCTCCATATCTGTGCTCAGTGTGCTGCATATATCTGTGCTCACACTGCTTAATTGTGGGGACTGGGGAGCAGCTGAATTATATAGCAGGAGTACAGTGCAGAGTTTTGCTGACAGTGACCACCAGTATACGTTGTCTGCCTGAAAAACACTCCATATCTGTGCTCAGTATGCTGATTTATTGTGGGGACTGGGGACCACCAGTATAATATTATATAGGAGGAGTACAGTGCAGAGTTTTGCTGACCAGTGACCACCAGTATACGTTGTCTGCCTGAAAAACACTCCATATCTGTGCTGCATTGTAGACAGTATATAGTAGGAGTACAGTGCATAATTTTGCTGACCACCAGTATATAATATATAAGAGTACGGTACAGAAGGCCACTGCTGTACCTACCTCTGTGTCGTCAAGTATACTATCCATCCATACCTGTAATGCATTTCAGTTTTGCACAGTTTGCTGACCACCAGTATATAATATATAGCATTACGGTACAGTAGGCCACTTCTGTACCTACCTCTGTGTCGTCAAGTATACTATCCATCCATACCTGTGGTGCATTTCAGTTTTGCACAGTTTGCTGACCACCAGTATATAATATATATCATTACTGTACAGTAGGCTACTGCTGTACCTACCTCTGTGTCGTCAAGTATACTATCCATCCATACCTGTGGTGCATTTCAGTTTTGCACAGTTTGCTGACCACTAGTAGTAGGCCATTGCTATTGATATATTACTGGCATATAATTCCACACATTAAAAAATGGAGAACAAAAATGTGGAGGGTAAAATAGGGAAAGATCAAGATCCTACCTCGTGCTGAAGCTGCTGCCACTAGTCATAGCCGAGACAATGAAATGCCACCAACGTCGTCTGCCAAGGCCGATGCCCAATGTCATAGTAGAGAGCATGTAAAATCCAAAAAAATAAAGCTCAGTAAAATGACCCAAAAATCTAAATAAAAATCGTCTGAGGAGAAGCGTAAACTTGCCAATGTGCCATTTACGACACGGAGTGTCAAGGAACGGCTGAGGGTCTGGCCTATGTTCAAGGCTAGTTGTTCAGCTTCAAATGAGGATGGAAGCACTCATCCTCCTGCTAGAAAACTTAAAAGAGATAAGATGGCAAAAGCACAGCAAAGAACTGTGCATTTCAGTTTTGCACAGTTAGCTGACCACCAGTATATAATATATAGCATTACAGTACAGTAGGACACTGCTGTACCTACCTCTGTGTCATCAAGTATACTATCCATCCATACCTGTGGTTAATTTCAGTTTTGCACAGTTTGCTGACCACCAGTATATAATATATAGCAGTACGGTACAGTAGGCCACTGCTGTACCTACCTCTGTGTCGTCAAGTATACTATCCATCCATACCTGTGGTGCATTTCAGTTGTGCGCAGTATATATAGTAGTAGGCCATTGCTATTGATACTGGCATATAATTCCACACATTAAAAAATGGAGAACAAAAATGTGGAGGTTAAAAAATAGGGGATGATCAAGATCCACTTCCACCTCGTGCAGAAGCTGCTGCCACTAGTCATGGCCGAGACGATGAAATGCCATCAACGTCGTCTGCCAAGGCCGATGCCCAATGTCATAGTAGAGAGCATGTAAAATCCAAAAAACAAAAGTTCAGTAAAATGACCCAAAAATCTAAATTTTAAGCGTCTGATGAGAAGCGTAAACTTGCCAATATGCCATTTACGACACGGAGTGGCAAGGAACGGCTGAGGCCCTGGCCTATGTTCATAGCTAGTGGTTCAGATTCACATGAGGATGGAAGCACTCATCCTCTCACTAGAAAAATTAAAAGACTTTAGCTGGCAAAAGCACAGCAAAGATCTGTGCGTTCTTCTAAATCACAAATCCCCAAGGAGAGTCCAATTGTGTCGGTTGCGATGCCTAACCTTCCCAACACTGGACGGGCAGAGCTTGCGCCTTCCACCATTTGCACGCCCCCTGCAAGTGCTAGAAGGAGCACCTGCAGTCCAGTTCCTGACAGTCAAATTGAAGATGTCACTGTTGAAGTACACCAGGATGAGGATATGGGTGTTGCTGGTGCTGGGGAGGAAATTGACAAGGAGGATTCTGATGGTGAGGTGGTTTGTTTAAGTCAGGCACCCGGGGAGACACCTGTTTTCCGTGGGACGAATATGGCCATTGACATGCCTGGTCAAAATACAAAAAAAATCAGCTCTTCGGTGTGGAATTATTTCAAAACAAATGCGGACAACAGGTGTCAAGCCGTGTGTTGCCTTTGTCAAGATGTAATAAGTAGGGGTAAGGACGTTAACCACGTAGGAACATCCTCCCTTATACGACACCTGGACCACATTCATCAGAAGTCAGTGACAAGTTCAAAAACTTTGGGTGACAGCGGAAAGAGTCCACTGACAACTAAATCCCTTCCTCTTGTAACCAAGCTCCTGCAAACCACACCACCAACTCCCTCAGTGTCAATTTCCTCCTTACACAGGAAAGCCAATAGTCCTGCAGGCCATGTCACTGGCAAGTCTGACGAGTCCTCTCCTGCCTGGGATTCCTCCGATGCATCCTCGAGTGTAACGCCTACTGCTGCTGGCACTGCTGTTGTTGCTGCTGGGAGTCGATCGTCATCCCAGAGGGGAAGTCGGAAGACCACTTGTACTACTTCCTGTAAGTAATTGACTGTCCAACAGTCCTTTGCGAGGAAGATGAAATATCACAGCAGTCATCCTGCTGCAAAGCGGATAACTCAGGCCTTGGCAGCCTGGGCTGTGAGAAACGTGGTTCCAGTATCAACCGTTAATTCAGAGGCAACTAGAGACTTGATTGAGGTACTGTGTCCCCAGTACCAAATACCATCTAGATTCCATTTCTCTAGGCAGGCGATACCGAAAATGTACACAGACCTCAGAAAAAGAGTCACCAGTGTCCTAAAAAATGCAGTTGTACCCAATGTCCACTTAACCACGGACATGTGGACAAGTGGAGCAGGGCAGACTCAGGACTATATGACTGTGACAGCCCACTGGGTAGATGTATTGCCTCCCGCAGCAAGAACAGCAGCGGCTGCACCAGTAGCAGCATCTCGCAAACGCCAACTCGTTCCTAGGCAGGCTATGCTTTGTATCACCGCTTTCCAGAAGAGGCACACAGCTGACAACCTCTTACGGAAACTGAGGAACATCATCGCAGAATAGATTACCCCAATTGGACTCTCCTGGGGATTTGTGACATCGGACAACGCCAGCAATATTGTGCGTGCATTACATCTGGACAAATTCCAGCACGTCCCATGTTTTGCACATACATTGAATTTGGTGGTGCAGAATTATTTAAAAAGCAACAGGGGCGTGCAAGAGATGCTGTCGGTGGCCCGAAGAATTGCGGGACACTTTCGGCATTCAGCCACCGCGTGCCGAAGACTGGAGCACCACCAAACATTCCTGAACCTGCCCTGCCATCATCTGAAGCAAGAGGTGGTAACGAGGTGGAATTCAATCCTCTATATGCTTCAGAGGATAGAGGAGCAGCAAAAGGCCATTCAAGCCTATACATCTGCCCACGATATAGGCAAAGGAGGGGGAATGCACCTGACTCAAGCGCAGTGGAGAATGATTTCAACGTTGTGCAAGGTTCTGCAACCCTTTGAACTTGCCACACGTGAAGTCAGTTCAGACACTGCCAGCCTGAGTCAGGTCATTCCCCTCATCAGGCTTTAGCAGAAGAAGCTGGAGACATTGAAGGAGGAGCAAAAACAGAGCGATTCCGCTAGGCATGTGGGACTTGTGGATGGAGCCCTTAATTCGCTTAACCAGGATTCACGGGTGGTCAATCTGTTGAAATCAGAGCACTACATTTTGGCCACCGTGCTCGATCCTACATTTAAAACCTACGTTGTATCTCTTTTTCCGGCAGACACAAGTCTGCAGAGGTTCAAAGACCTGCTAGTGAGAAAATTGTCAAGTCAAGCGGAACGTGACCCATCAACATCTCCTCCTTCACATTCTCCCGCAACTGGGGGTGCGAGGAAAAGGCTAAGAATTCTGAGCCCACCCGCTGGCGGTGATGCAGGGCAGTCTGGAGTGAGTGCTGACATCTGGTCCGGACTGACATGTCGTCTACTGTCACTGCATATGATTCTCTCACCATTGAAAGAATGGTGGAGGATTATATGAGTGACCGCATCCAAGTAGGCACGTCAGACAGTCCGTACGTATACTGACAGGAAAAAGAGGCAATTTGGAGGCCCTTGCACAAACTGGCTTTATTCTACCTAAGTTGCCCTCCCTCCAGTGTATACTCCGAAAGAGTGTTTAGTGCAGCCGCTCACCTTGTCAGCAGTCGGCGTACGAGGTTACTTCCAGAAAATGTGGAGAAGATGATGTTCATCAAAATTAATTATAATCAATTCCTCCGTGGAGACATTCAACAGCAGCAATTGCCTCCAGAAAGTACACAGGGACCTGAGATGATGGATTCCAGTGGGGACGAAATAATAATCTGTGAGGAGGGGGATGTACTCAGTGAAAGGGGTGAGGAATCGGAGGATGATGATGAGATGGACATCTTGCCTCTGTAGAGCCAGTTTGTGCAAGGAGAGATTGATTGCTTCTTTTTTGGTGGGGGCCCAAACAAACCAGTCATTTCAGTCACAGTCATGTGGCAGATCCTGTCGCTGAAATGATGGGTTCGTTAAAGTGTGCATGTCCTGTTTATACAACATAAGGGTGGGTGGGAGGGCCCAAGGACAATTCCATCTTGCACCTCTTTTTTCTTTCATTTTTCTTTGCATCATGTGCTGTTTGGGGACAATTTTTTTGAAGTGCCATCCTGCCTGACACTGCAGTGCCACTCCTAAATGGGCCAGGTGTTTGTGTCGGCCACTTGTGTCGCTTAGCTTAGTCACACAGCGACCTTGGTGCGCCACTTTTTTTCTTTGCATCATGTGCTGTTTGGGGACAATTTTTTTGTAGTGCCATCCTTCCTGACACTGCAGTGCCACTCCTAGATGGGCCAGGTGTTTGTGTCTGCCACTTGGGTCGCTTAGCTTAGTCACACAGCGACCTTGGTGCACCTCTTTTTTACTTTGCATCATGTGCTATTTGGGGACTATTTTTTTGAAGTGCCATCCTGCCTGACACTGCAGTGCCACTCTTAGATGGGCCAGGTGTTTGTGTCAGCCACTTGTGTCGCTTAGCTTAGCCATCCAGCGACCTCGGTGCAAATTTTAGGACTAAAAATAATATTGTGAGGTGTGAGGTGTTCAGAATAGACTGAAAATGAGTGTAAATTATGGTTATTGAGGTTAATAATACTATGGGATCAAAATGACCCCCAAATTCTATGATTTAAGCTGTTTTTGAGGGTTTTTTGTAAAAAAAACACCCGAATCCAGAACACACCCGAGTCCGACAAAAAAATTTCAGGGAGGTTTTGCCAAAACGCGTCTGAATCCAAAACACGGCCGCGGAACCGAATCCAAAACCAAAACACAAAACCCGAAAAATGTCCGGTGCACATCACTAGTGAATACCATCGGGCCCTGGTGATTTATTAATCTTTAAATGTTTTAATCGGTCACAGACTACTTCCTCGCTTAAATAAGTACCTATCAGTGGGATATTCTCATTACTGAGATTATGTGTTAGTCCCTGAATTGGGTCCTCTCTAGTAAATACTGTTGAAAAAAACTCATTTAGTGTGTCCGCTATGTCATTATCATTTTTGCTTAAGACTCCCAACTTGTCTTTTACAGGGCCTATACTCTCCTTCTTTAATCTCTTGCTATTAATGTATTTAAATAATTTTTTGGGATTCGCTTTGCTTTCCTTTGCTACTAGTTTTTCAGTTTCTACTTTAGCCGCTCTTATTTCCTTTTTGCTAATTTTGTTACATTCCTTATAGTGGTGAAATGACTCTGCTTCCCCGTCAGATTTGTATTTTTTAAATGCTCGCCTTTTCTTGCCCATAAGTTCCTTAATCTTTTTGTTAAGCCACATCGGTTTATGATTTTTATTCCTTTTTTTGCTGCTCATAGGAATAAATTTGAGTGTATTTTTAGCTAGCAGGAATTTTAGTACCTCCCATTTCTCCGTAGTATTTTTTCCTAAAAACAAACCTTCCCATTCAATATCCCTGAAAAATACCCTCATCTTTTCAAAATTTGCTTTGCTAAAGTTTAGAGTCCTAGTTGAGCCAGTATAGGGCTGTTTATGGAAACTGATATTGAATGTGACCATATTGTGGTCGCTGTTTCCTATGGGTTCCCCTACTATAATACCCGATACCAAATCCCCATTGTTTGTTAATACCAGGTCTAAGATTGCATTGTACCTAGTTGGTTCCTCAATTAGTTGGACTAAGTAGTTATCATTAAGTGTGTTTAAAAACATATTGCCCCTAGCAGTATCACATGAATCGTTTTTCCAGTTAATCTCTGGATAGTTAAAATCTCCCATCACTACTATGTCTCCTACTCCTGCTGCTCTTTCAATTTGCTTTAGTAACAATTCCTCATCAGATGCGTTGATACCAGGCGGTCTATAGCATACACCCAATACTAACTTCTTTATTCCTTTTTCCCCGCATACAATTTCTACCCATAATGTCTCGACAGTGTCTACAGTTCCCTCCTGAATATCTTCCCATATATCAGGTTTTAAAAACGGCTTTACGTAAAGACACACCACTCCACCCTTTTTATTTAGTCTGTCCCTCCTAAACAGTGTATAGCCCTCTAGATTGACTGTCCAATCATGAGATTCGTCCCACCAAGTTTCAGTAATGCCTATAATATCATACTGTTTGCTTGCTGTAAGTATTTCTAGTTCACCCTTTTTACCAGTAATGCTACTGGCGTTTACATACATACAGCTAAGATAAGTATTTTTCCTTGCGTTAGGGACAACTTTCACCTTATGTAGCAATGATGACCTGTAATCGTCATTGGTTTGTGCTTTGGTAAAATCTCTGTTAGTAACCTTACCGCCTGCTCTTACCCTCCCCCCAACTTCTCCCCCATTTCGTTTACTACCGCCATCCCCACTATTCTCACTGCACGCCCCGTAGTTTTTAGCTAAACCCTCCCCCCAGGCTCCTAGTTTAAAATCTCCTCCAACCTTCTAACCATCCTTCACCCCAGCACCGCTGCCCCCTCCTCAGTCAGGTGCAATCCGTCACGACAAAAGAGATGGCGCCTGACTGAGAAGTCCACCCAGTGTTCCAGGAACACAAACCCCTCTTTCCTGCACCAATCCCTAAGCCACACATTTACCTCCCTAATCTCCCTCTGCCTCCCTGGACTAGCGCGTGGCACGGGTAATAATTCCAAGAATATTACCTTAGATGTCCTTGCCTTCAGTTTCTTTCCTAAGTCCCTATAGTCTTTCTTAAGGACATCCCACCTTCCGCTAACTTTGTCATTGGTGCCAATGTGCACCAAGACCGCCGGGTTTTTCCCAGCCCCTCCCAACAATCTATCTACCCGGTCCGCGATGTGCCGTACCCGAGCACCCGGGAGACAATAGACTGTACGGCGATCACGGTCCCGGTAGCAGATTGCCCTATCTGCCTTCCTGATGATAGAATCCCCTACCACCACCATCTGACTAGGTACCTCACTATCTTATATCCCAACCGCACCAGAGGGACCGCTCCTCTGGATGCTAGAGGGAGCAGTCTCCTCCGGCACCGTCATTTCTTCACTATCATCCTCCGATTCCTCGTCCAGTCGGGCAAATTTGTTCGGGTTTGATAGTTCGGAGATGTCGAGCCTCCCCCTCTTTTTCTTCCTTCTAACTGTGACCCAGCTGGCTACCTGATCATCATCCTCTTCTACCAGTGACCCCTCCCGCAACTCCTCCACCGTTCTGTCTAAACTACGCTCGAGCTTGTGAATCTCCCTCAGTCGCGTAACGGTTTGCTCTAGATCAGTTACCTGGGCTTCCAGGGCAACCGTTCGCACACACCTCGCGCAGATGTAATCACACTGGGTCAGTAGCTCCAGGCGTGCATACATCTTGCACGACATGCTCTGAGTGAGGTCCCCAATCACAGCCCCTCCCATATTGTTTGTTAGGTCTACTCCCTGTTACTCTCAAAGAAAAAGCAGCAAAAATAAAAAGTAGAAGACAAACAATCTCACTTATACAATAATTAAGCTGGCTTATACTTATCTATCTTTGTGCGGTTCTTGGTCCTTCACTTTTATGCAGCCGTAGTACTCTCTCCTGCGGCACCTATACTCCACTTAGCAGTTGTTCCAGCTCACTGCACCTCCTTTTCACTCGGCTTCCAGCTCCTTTTGCTGTTTACAACTCACACTTACAAATCCAAGCAGCACTTAAAATTACAAGCCCTTACAAAGAGCATTGCCTTAGCCCACAGAGTATCTGACTTGTGGGCACTCTTCTGCAGTCCCCTCGTCTGATTTTTTTTATCAGGATAGGGCAATCTTCAGGACTAAACAGGCATACCTCCCCAAGGTGGTATCCAAGTTCCATATCATGTAGTACTGGCCATCCATACACCTGGCCTTTCACCTGAGGAAGCTTCGTTGGATGTGGTCCGAGCTCTAAAGATCTACTTTGACTGTACAAGTTCCATTAGGAAAACAGAGTCCTTGTTTGTCCTCTATGGATTCCATAAGTGCAGCTGGCTGGCTAATAAACAGACTTTGGCTCGTTGGCTCTGTTTCACAATCTCACAGGCCTACACGCAAGCTGTCCTTCCAGTTCCAAGTACAGTCTCTTCTCACTGTACTCGCTCTGTGGGACCTTCATGGGCAGCCCACCGTGGCACATCTGCTGAACAACTATGCAAGGCTGATACATGGTCCTCTGCCCACACGTTTCTTAGGTGCTATGCCTTTGAAACATTTGTCTCTCAGTATGCAACCTTTGGCAGCAATGTCCCACTTTCAGCTTAGGAGGGTTCCCTCCCTATTACAACTGATTTGGGACATCCCCAAGGTTAACCCTGTGGAGACTATGGGCCTGAAGAAGAAAATAAGAGGTATGGTAAAACCTACCCTTGTTATCTCTTTTTCTTCGAGGTCCATGGGATCCACAGGGTGCCCACCCTGGTGCAACTAGCTTCAATGGGTTACTTCTCTCAGTCACCAGTTCCCTTCTCCTACTATTAATAGTGTGCTCCTGTGTGTACCATTCTCCCTTCTCTCCTCTCCAGCTCCTGCTTTGGGCTTGTTAACTAAAACTGAAGAGCCTGAGCTGTGGGTGAGGTATGAGGGGAGAGGGACCCAGTGCATCCTGGGAGGCCCAAAGCTTTGCTGTTTGGTGTGTGATTCCTGGTCTCCACCAAGCATACCCCAAGGTTAACCATGTGGATCACATGGACCTTAAGGAAAAAGAGTTAACAAGGATAAGTTTTACCATTACTCTTATTTTACTAACAGATGATATTCGATATTCATTTTTAAATATTAGTAAATATGTGTTTTAGCTCTCAAAACATAATATTGTGTACAACATGTACTTTAAATAAGGACTCAGTATGGAGATATGACACGGTGTCTTTTTACTGGCAGCAGACACTGAAGCACAGCATACTCAGGCTTAGGCCTGGAAACACAGGTATAAACAGAAGATAAGCACACAAACATAAAAAGTCCTAGCACTCCTTGTGCTCAGCAGTCAGTCCGCTGCAATGGCTTGCAGCCACACTTGCAATGCTCCCTTGGCATGGCCAATGTTATCAGTCCCTGGCACTACAGAGACTCTGGTCTACTAACTGGCCTCTAGCAGGCATCATTGTCCAGGACTTTGGGTGTATGGGAGTTTTACATGCTTCCTGTTGTCTGGTGCTGAGTTCCTGCTGGATCTGGGAAACCCACAAAACCTGGAAATCCAAACCTCCGCTGCTACTGCAGAATATGCCCATCTTGTTTTCCTCTCCCTTGGAGGGAGCTGATCACACAGAAATATGGGCAATTGTAGTGAGACACAAGCCCTCTCACCACAATTGGTTTAGATTGATTTATATTGATTAACAGAAATTATACAAATCAATTAAAACTATCTTTAGTAAATATACCCCTAAGATTCCTGAATAAAATGGCAGGAACAAATTCAAATTTCAATATTTCAAAAATATTTGATCAATTTATTATTCACTGAAAGTTGAGTCTTTGCCAGTTAGAAAATGAATGTAGAACAATGCACATTTGATAAATATCTCAAAATAGTTATACATGCAGTACTGCCTTTCTTTGAATAGTTTTGGGAAGACCAGCTCCAAAATTGCAGGAGCTCTTCCCAAAAACTCTGGTTTCACCTATGCTGTCCTTCTGTCCCCCAGGGTCCATGTGAGGTTGGCTAGAGGTCTGAAAGGTCCATGAATGTCATATGTATACATGTCATACATTTTATTGAGTGGTCTCCATCCTAGAAAAACATATGCCACTTTGTTTTTGTTTTTCCTGCAAATCTCCTTATTTCTCAATTTGTGTTTGTGGAGTTTCTCTTTTCTTCTCTCTTCAGCCTCACCTAATGCAAATACTCAGTCCAACACACATAATATTGACTACACTCTAGGCTCTGACAATTTTATGGTTAAAACCAATCAAATAAACATTTAACATTTATCCACCCAGATCCATTGTTTATGATTGATTTAAATTCTCAATTTACCATATTCATGATAACTGGTGTGAAGTTTCACCTATATTTAAAACAAAATGTCTAAAAGCGTATTCTAATAACGGAACTGTATTCTCTCAGAATGCGCAATTTCATTTTCTAAGTTATGTTGGGTACACCTTCAGATAAAAAAATGTCTGTCAAACTGACAGACCAACTACAGATGTAGCCATGCCCATCTTACTGTGATGCGGTATGCTGCATGGCTTGCCAGGCTGCAACTATTAGAAATTAATGAAGCTTTTGCCGGTTGCGAATAGTTGCAATCTGGCTTGCCAGAGCATGGCTAAATCTGTATCTGATATGCTGACTACATCCAATATCATTGCCATACACTTGTATGCTGTCAGTTTATGGCAATGATATAGGATGCTTTCAGCCTGTCCTCATGTCAGATAAGAGCACCAATTGTCATATCTTTTGGACCGATAATTTTTGCTCAGTCTAGGTAATAGAATGTTCAATTACACTACTCAACAATGTATTATGCACATTGAACATATCATTCCATGCTCACTGCCTGGGCAGGTACGTATATATTGTTTTGATCAGAACTGATGTCTACAAATACTGTCTGGAGGGAAGTATACCAATGCCAATATCAGCAAGCTGTGGTCATCTTCTAATCTCATTTACCAACATGTGTGATGGTATTAGTATAAATTAAATTAATTTATTATGGGGTTTTTTTGTGACCACACTGTTCAATACCAGGTCATTGCCTGAGTAGATTGTGATGCCTCTTCATGAGTGGATTAAGACTAATTTTCTGAGTTTTATTGCCTGGTCACCTCAACTGACCCTTTATGTACATACTACAGACTTGATAGTTGTCATGTTATCCATACTTGATGCCACATTGCAGGAATTTCTTTAAATAGATTGTTCAATTTTAATTCATTTTGTAATGTTATTTCAACAGAACCTGGAAACTCAGATTTGTTTTGCATTGAGCATAGATGACAATTGTTTTGTCATTCCTTTTACATTATTAACTCTAAATACAGTAGGTTGTATAGTGTATGACCTATATTGAAAACTCTAAATATTTCAAAAGACACCATGATAGGTACAACTGTACATTCAAAAAATGTCAAGTAGAAGAAAGGCAGTTACAACTTTAAGTTAGATTAACTAACTTGTTCAAGTACAGTACTTAGTAATGTCGGATTGCTTGAAGATATTTTTCTTTATACTTAGCTGTGCCTAGTGTAAGGTTTTTGCCTGAAAATAAATTTCCACCCTTATCAATAAAACGTTAAGCATGAGACAGGAGTTATTATTCAAGCTCATCATTCTGTTACCAGTGCTGCATTGGCATTAAACAATACAAATGTAAACTGCATGTGAAAACTCATATAGATACTATTCCAAAAAGAAACAAAGGAATTTAATTAAAAAAATAATCCTTAGTTTAAAACTTAACCACTTGCTTGGTATGGTCTCATCAGATGCAACTATGCCAGGCTGGAATATACCTGACCTGACCTCATCTGATGCAACCTGTCAGAAATGCCTACTAGGTACTGTAGCTGCTGGAAGATAATCTTCTAATAGCCGCCAATCTTGAGCATTTACCACTTTATATTGCTGTTCTGAGAGGCATGGGTGGGACCAGAATTTGGAGGGCATATTGGTTCATGTAGCGCCTATTGGAGGCTCTAGTAGTCACTCCAGGAGAGTTAGGCCTCAATTTTGATACATTTTTGTTGCACTGTTATCTTTTGACATTATATTATGCAGATACTATATATGACCCAAAGTTGGTGCTATTACTGTGTAGCGAGAGGGATCTCCAATAGCAGAGAAACCTTGCTGAGACCTGGTGGCTTAACCATATCTTTGCAAATATATGTTACTAAGGTCTCTGAATTTTCTATTACCATGTAGTGTTCAAGTCTTATTGGTGATATCTTTGGTGTGCTAGGGGTAAAAATATATTTATTTTTCATGTCTAGAATAACTCCTCCCTTTCACGCACCGGAAGTATATTACTAAAATGATTGAGCAGCTACCACTTTATATTGATATACCTGAATTTTATCGCCTGAACTGAATGACAAAATTCCACATTTATGTGTGCATTGAAGAGTACAGGAGAGTATGGAACAACCCATTTGTTGTCCACTTCAATTTCCTTTTGGGCAAATATAAAAGTATGTCCACCATCTGTGGGAGATCTCCTTCTGTATCATAGATATGAGTGTGTTGGAAAAATTCATGTGGATAACTTTTACTAATTGTACTGCACCGTTTGACATGCAAGGCGATAATGGGTTGAGGTTGCCACTATAACCGTGGATCATATGTTTAAAAATGATGTAGTAAAGAAAGGTATCTTCATTCTTATCAGGGAACTCTTGACATGATAATGTGCTGATGTCGTGGATGCTGGCCAGTGTATAGCTCTGATGTAAGTTAGACCACCTGGGATTGCAAATAAAGGTTACAAATAAATCTGGTCTACTATAATGACAAACATACAGATGTGTCCGTTTACAGCCTTGCACAACATACAGTAGCAGGCAAATCGCAGTACAGTGGGGCACATGAGTATGCACACTCCCGCTGCCATTAGCTTTCCAATGAATGCTGGCAGCTGATAATAATTGCAGAGTTCCATACCATACCCACAATGCACATGCATCACAGGAGGGAATGTAAGATATCTGTATCTGGACACATCTATAAGTAAGTGCATCTGATTTCTTCTGTCTAGGTGACCCAGAAAATGTAGATCGTAGAAGACTAATTGACCAAAGTCAGACTGGTTAGAATCTTCATTGACAGTGTCACGCAAGTGTATATAATCATCAGTATGCAATGTTTGTTGATGTTGTAATATAATTCAGACTTTCAAACACCATTTTAGCCGCCATATCAACACATTATTATTTAATGAAAAGTTGACTGCATCAATGTAAATAATTCACACAATTTTCTCTAATCATTAACCAGGGCAGTCTGCCCATCTGGCAAATCACACAAAGATTTTGACCACGCACTTATCAGCTTAATTCCTGTGCTGCCAGCAATATTGGGGTTGCCCAACCCTATAGATCATAAAAAACAACAAAGAAAAATATATTATAGCGCTCAGGAATTAATCTAGACAATTTATTAAAAAATACAGTATTTATAAAAAGTTTATTAATTTAAAATTTAAAATTACTGCAGTCAGATACATTTAAAACATCACCAATTTCACAATGTAGCAAAAGGTTTTCTTCTCTGTAGCCTAGTAATCGTTTGCTTTTTTTTCAGTAGTGCTACTGTATATCATCAGGAGTTACTCTGTTTAATTTGTCTCATTTGTAACTAGAGATGTGCAGAGGGCATTTTTCGTGTTTTGTGTTTTGGTTTTGGATTCGGGTCCGCAGTTGTGTTTTAAATTCGGACGCGTTTTGGCAAAACCACCTTTTCGGGTATAGGATTCGAATGTGTTTTGGATTTGGGTAATTTAAAAAAAAAAACTGAAAACAGCTAAAATCATAGAATTTGGGGGTAATTTTGATCCTATAGTATTATTAACCACAATAGCCATAATTTCCACTCATTTCCAGTCTATTCTGAACACCTCACAATATTTTTTTTAGTCCTAAAATTTGCACCGAGGTCACTGGATGACTAAGTTAAGCGACCCAAGAGGGCGGCACAAACACCTGGCCCATCTAGGAGTGGCACTGCAGTGGCACACAGGATGGCACTTAAAAAAATTGGCCCCAAACAGCACATGATGCAAAGAAAAGAGAAAAAGAGGTGCACTGTGGTCGCTGGACGGCTAAGCTAAGCGACACAAACACCTCAATATCACAGGAATTATTCATTCTAATCAATGGTATTATTGGTCCAAATCACTGGAAGAAAATGACAAAATTACTGGAATTAAATGGTAGTTATGTCGGGAATTATATCAAATGGCAGTACCACTGGACATATGCGGAAGTGTCCGACAGGATGGCACTTAAAAAAATAGTCCCCAAACAGCACATGATGCAAAGACATGAGAAATAGAGGTGCATTGTGGTCGCCGGATGGCTAAGCTAAGCGACACAACACCTCAATATCACAGGAATTATTCATTTTAATCAATGGTATTATTGGTCCAAATCACTGGAAGAAAATGACAAAATCACTGGAATTATTCGTTCTAATCAATGGTATTATTGGTCCAAATCACTGGAAGAAAATGACAAAATCCCTGGAATCATTTGGCAAGATCACTGTAATTAATAATTAATTATAAATCACTGATATTAATTGGTAAAATCTCGCTATCGCCTGCCTAGTGAAATGGAATCTAGATGGGATTTTGTACCGGGGACACAATAACTTCATCAATTGTCTAAATCCCAATGCTCTAATGGTGGAAAACAGGCGCACGTCTAACAGCGCACTGATTATACTGAGCACTGATTTTACTGAGCACTGATTTTACTGAGCACTGATGATACTACGGAGAACTGACACTGAGCAGCGAGAACAGCACTGGACTATTGTACTGTAGTACACTGGTCACCACAATGCAGCACTGACACTGAGCACAGATATTAAGCACTGATCAGGATACTAGAAGTGACACAGAGCAGCAAGATACAGCAATGGCCTACTGTACTGTACTACTATATATATACTGGTGGTCCCCAAAATGCTGCACTGTACAACTATACTGCTCACAAACAATGCAGCACAGATATGGATACTTCAAGTGACACGGAGCTGCAAGATACAGCATTGGCCTACTCTACTGTACTACTATATATATCTATATCTCTCTCTCTCTATATATATATATATATATATATATATATATATACACTGATGGTCCCCAAAATGCTGCACTGTACTACTATACTGCTCCCAAACAATGCAGCACAGATATGGATACTTGAAGTGACACGGAGCTGCAAGATACAGCAATGGAATACTGTACTACTATATATATACTGGTGGTCCCCAAAATGCTGCACTGTACTACTATACTGCTCACAAACAATGCAACACAGATATGGATACTTGAAGGGACACGGAGCTGCAAGATACAGCAATGGACTACTGTACTGTACAACTATATACCGTTGGTCACCAAAATGCTGCACTGTACTACTATATATACTGCTCACAACAATGCAGCACAGATATGGATACTTGAAGTGACACAGAGCTGCAAGATACAGCAATGGACTACTGTACTGTACTACTATACTGGTGGTCAACAAAATGCTGCACTGTACTACTATATATAATATATACAGTATATACTGGTCACACAACAATGCAGCAGATATTGAGCAATGATGATCAGGATACTGTCTACTACTGTACTACTATAATTATATACTGGTGGTCCCCACAATGCAGCACACTGAGCACAGATATTTGAACCACACTGAGCACATATATGGAGCTTTTCAGGCAGAGAACGTAGCCACGTCCTCTCCGTACAATCTCCAATGCACGAGTGAAAATAGCAGCGATGCGCGGCTATTTATATGGAATACGAATCTTGCGAGAGTCCGACAGCGGGATGATGACGTTCATCCTCGTTCGGGTTAACCGAGCAAGGCGGGAAGATCCAAAGCTGCCTTGGACCCGTGTAAAATAGGTGAAGTTCGGGGGGGCTCGGATCTCGACGAACCGAACCCGCTCATCTCTACTTATAACAGTTAAAATCGGAGAACCAGTATTAATTGCAGAGTTTGGGGGGGAAAAACGGATGCACACCTAATCAATGGGATAAGCTCTGTTAACAATAATACATAAATGAATGCTAATGGAAGATCCCTTTCACGGTGTGGAACTTTAAATTTCTAAAAGTGTAATATCAGAATTGCTGTTATCTATTAACAAAGAAGAACACAGATATATGGATACTTTATTATTTCTGTTTTTTCAAAAGTGATACAAAGTGGCTTACTTTCAGTATTAAATCTGCAGATAATCCTAGTGGCTTCATAGAGTGTTATTTCAAATTGTGTGTATTTTAAATAATTTTTTATATTTTTATTGAGAAATGTATTTGTTGTACAAGAACAAAATAAAATATATTGCTTGATACTTTCAAAGACAGCGCTTCCTTTTCCAGTTGTGTAATTTTAATGTTTAGAGGCTCAGCACCTCAGAGTTGAAGCAGCAGTCTTCGCAATTGTAAGATCAAGTGTCTCACATCCATTACACTAGCGCCCACGTTTTTTGCTTTTTGTTTTGATCTCTTATCATGGCAACCTATGTTCTGGACCCTAATATATACTGTAGCTTAAATCAATTGTTTTAATCCTATTTATTTATTTATTTTTAATAAACTCCGAGACAGAGCACTGGTTACATCTTTATTTCTTAGGCTGTATATTAAAGGGTTCAACATAGGAGTCACTGCAGCATAGAATACTGAGAACACCTGATCAAGTAATTCTGAATTTCCAGATGATGGAACTATATATGCACACATTATAGTGCCATAAAAAATGGTGAGAACCGTGAGGTGAGATGTGCAAGTAGAGAAACATTTATTTCTGCTTTCTGCTGAGCTTATGTGTAAAATACTCTTAACTATTTTAGCATATGATAAAAAAGATAGCAGGAATGGAAAAGGTACAAAAATCCATGCTGCTGTATACATAATTACATTAAAAAAATGCGCAGAGCAAGCAATTTTTGATACGGCCTTACACTCACAGTAGAAGTGATGAATTGTATGTGAATGGCAAAATGATAGCTGTGTTGCAAAACTTGTAAGAAATAAAGAATTTAAGTTTCCAGACAACCAGGTTACACACACAAGCAGGACAACATTGTTCTTGTTCATTATAAGGTGGTAACGCAAAGGGTTACAAATAGCCACATATCGATCATAAGCCATGACTGACAGCAATACAATTTCTGTGCTGCAACTAGAATTGTAAAAATATAGCTGAGTGAAGCAATGTATAAAACTTATAACGTTATCCCCAGAATGCAGCATGTACAGTAGGTTTGGGAGAGTAACAGTCAGGTAACAGATATCTACAGCTGACAGATTGCCTAGAAATGAGTACATGGGAGTATGTAATTGTTTATCAGTTAATATTAGTGTAAGTATTGCAGCATTCTCCAGAACTCCTGTCAGATAAATCAATAAGAAGACAGTGAACAAAACAGGCTGCCTCACCGCACCGGTGGAAAATGCCACAAGATGAAACCCATCTGTAATTGTTAGGTTGTTAAACATCTTGTTATTCTAAAAGAAGAAAACACATAGTATATATTTTTCATTTTACTATATTTAAGAAAAATAAAGAAACAAAATAAATATAATTTTGAACCATAGATAATGTTGACAGTAGGAAAGTCAGTGAAAGTAGTCAGTCTTAACAAAAGCAACAATAGATAATACATATAATTAATTAACCCTAGTCTCTGTGTGTGTTCTTGGGCAGACTGGATGAGCCAAATGGTTCTTATCTGCAGTCAAATTCACTGTTTCTATGCTTCTGTGTTATTACATAGGCTGTCAGGGATTTAATTTTTATTATTAAAAAAAGAGGAAACTGATCTTTGTACAGTATACAGTATATATAAAATGTTAGATTGAAGAAAACCTCCATAAATGTATTGGAAAGTGGCGTATGTTTTATATCGCTTAGACATGATTATGTGTGAAATTAAAACTTAAGCTGTTTAACTATAATCTCTGCAATCAGTTGAGCAGAATTTTACATAATAAATCTAAAGAAAACTGCAGAATAGGTTCCTAAAAAGCATTAAATAATGAATTTAATATTTGGTGACATTTCAAAAACTACTATTATTATTATTATTATTACTACAATTTATTTATAAAGCACCATAAGTGTTTTGCAGCGCCGTACATACAACACACATTAGAACAATACAGGGTATACAGAACTTAACATCACAGAAAACTAAAACAGAACACAGGTAACAATTAGCACCACAGTTCTCAGTATACAATGAAGCTGAGATGTAAGGAAGCAAAGGAGTTATCGGTATACTACTGGGGGGGGGCAGCTGTTGCAATAGATGAACAGTCACGAGCAAGAGGAAATGCAGGTATATACAGTCACTACTACTACTACTACTACTACTACTACTAATAATAATAATAATAAGAAGAAGAAGAAGAAGAAGAAGAAGAAGAAGAAGAAGAAGAAGAAGAAGAAGAAGAAGAAGAAGAAGAATGGTAATATTAATAAATGCATAATTGTTTTTATTAACATCAATGTTATTATTAAATTGGATTTAAATTACATATTATATATGTTTAATATTTAAAATTATATATTTATTTGAATATATAAATAATTTGCTAAAATATATAATTGTAATTTAGTAATTTTTTTTTTGCAAAATATTAAGTACATTCTGTGCCCATAGTTTTATTTTGTACTTTTAATTGCATAAAATATGCATATATTATTTCCATTTTTTTAATCATAAATTCTAGCTAAATTTTAAAACTGTAATTTGTAGAGGAAAGAAAATACCTTGGAAAGAAGATGTACAGTAGATGTACAGTAGTAAAATGTTGTTATCTGTGTTAACAGATCATGAAAGAATGCTGCTTTTTATTTTAGTTAATTGCATAGTAGTGTGTGTTGCTGATATTTATATTATGCTTTACTCAGGATCTTCCTAACACGAGAAAATGAACTTGCCAGGGGATTTCATTTCTTGTTTCTTCCTGGGAGACTGATTTAAAAATAGTATATAATTAATATGTTATTAACTGATTTGGACTTATTCCTTCACTAACGCAATCTAAATACATTTTATTGCCTGATCATACATTTTAGTGCCTGATTTGAATTGGATGTAAGTTCTACTGTGATATATATATAAAAAAATGCTGCACTGCTCAAGTGAAATAAAATGTAATAGTATTTAAGATTTGAAGTATTGTGCAATTTTATTCCTTTATACAGTACCTGGAGAGGTAAAATATGGGCATGTCAGTAGAATACAGTATGGGTATACATACACACTTACTGTAGGCATAGTACTCACAATTGTACTACAGCAGTACATAATGACCTAATCTCCAGTTATGGCTGTTAGTTGGTATATCTTTGCAGGGGTGTAGTATGGTTTGCCGGCGGTCGGGGTCCAGACAACCAGCATATCGGTGCCGGAATCCCAACCACCGGCATACTGACAGCTGGCCAAGCGCAAATGAGCCCCTTGTGGGCTTGCTGCACTCGTCACCATGCTGCGGGCACGGTGGCACACAACGCACGCCACTCTATCTATTTTCCCTCCAGGGGGGTTGTGGACCCCCAAGAGGGAGAAAAGATGTTGGTATGCTGGCACTTGGGATTCCAGCGCCGGTATAATGTACTGTATGGCGTACTACGCATGCCACACTATCTATTCTCCCTCCAGGGGGGTCGTGGAACCCCAAGAGGGAGAAAAGATGTCAGTATGCTGGCAGTCGGGATTCCAGCACCGGTATGGTGGTCGCCGGGAGCCCGGCCGCTGGCAACCTGAAGACCACCCTTTGCAGGAGCCAAAGCTCACAAATAGAAAGAGTTGTTGCATGTTAGTTTGAAATGTATAATGCCAGTGTGCATTAGGCTGACTTGTCAGCATACAGTGTGTCAACATGCTTAGCATGTCAACATTCGTCATGTCTACCAGGATGACTTGTTGACATAAGAAAATGTCAGCTTAGTATCCCTGGTGGTTAAGCAGTCACATAACTCTAACAACCCACACACACACACAGTCTAACCCTAGCCACCCAATTAGGCTAACACAGACCCTCCTAGTCTTGCCTAACCATTGGAATTCTGAGGATCTCAACATTTCACAATGCGACATTTCAGATGCCAACATTGTGAACAAGTCAACATTCTTAGTATGTCAGCATGGCACCTATCGACAAGGTGAACCATGTTGACATGTTGAACCATATCAACATTCTGATGTCAACATTATAAATATCAACATGGTCAATATTGTTTATGTGCCCAAATCCCAAGAAAGAGGGTTAGCTTGATTAGTTGCATGACTATAATAAAATTTACAAAAATAATGATAAATCTTAAATGTGTGATTATAAATTACAGTATGAATAAACTTTTTTATATTTAAAATATTTATTGTATTCATAGTGTGTATATACTAAATGGTATGGTGTACAGTGTGTAGCAATATTTATTATCATATTTTCTCTCCAAAATATTTTTTTATTGAAACATTGTTGATAATATAATGTACAATCAAGACATAACACACAAAGTAAGTCTTGCACAGGAGAATAACATGAGGCAACCATCCATGTGATATACATCAGTCACAGTTAAACCAAATACTTTATGCATACAATCTTACGTATATCAAGGAGTTGCAAAACAAGCTATCTCTTCATAATGCTAGAATACCAGAATGTTTAAATATATAGATATGTAAAACGAATGTGTAAAAACAGTCCATTTTGAGAAAAAAAGAAATAATTTATATAAATCAAATAAATCAAACAAAAAAACCAATAATAATGTAAATCCCCCCCTCCAGAAATCCCACAAACCCACCACTTAGGCACCATTTGAGTCAAATGCAATAGGTGGACCATTATCTATCAGGCATAATAGGTACCTAGAAGTATTATGGAGACAGTGGTGAATTTGGCATCTCATTTCTCCCACATTACATTTTTTTCCCACGTTTTGCTCCCTTTCCAGGGTTACCCCCATCCAATCCATACAAAACAAATAGAAGAGCTTTGACCTAAACAAGGATAATGATGGGGCAGATGAAGAGATCCAACCATGCAGTATAGTTTTGCGAGTGGCGTAATCGCCTGCCCCCTTTACTTATGCGCCCAGTGGTCGGCAACATACCAAATAGTACCCATTCTGCATTAAGTGGGAGGTAATCAACCAGGTCATTTTCAGCATATTGCTTGACCTGGAATCAAAACTGCCTAACCAATGGACAAATCCCCAAAACAATGTAATAAATCTGCATTGCCAACCCCACACCTGTAGCATGAGTGAGTGGAGGAGTTTCCCATAAAGAATCCACTGCTTGGAGAAAGATACACATTGTTGAATATATGTATAAACATTTTCATATACATGGCCAATGGGAATGTCTTATGTGTCTCCCCTAGTGCAGTTAGCAAATTTTTAATCAAAAATTAAGGAAACTGTGGTAACCAATATTTCAGTTCTGTGGAAGAGATTGAATGATCAATATCATCTCGAAAATGCAGATAGCAATTGGACAAAGCTTTTTTAAGGATTGAAGGATCAGCTAAAAGCATAACCACAGGGTTTTGCCAGTCATTAGGTGAAAACTGCTGGACTATTAAAGTAATATAATACTTCACCTAAAGAAAAGCCATAGCGTGACCAGCTAAAGTACAGTAGCTTACATCTCCACATCTGTGAACATTAATATTTGTTTTGTGTCTCTGTTAACCAGACAGATTATATCAGTAAACTCTCTTACTTACCACATCATAAATGGGTATGTGACCTGACCATTTTGGAAGTCTGGAATGTCTAAAGAATGGTGGGAATAAGGATTTATGAGAATTTAAATCAGCCTTGTCTTGGGTCATATGTCAGAGTTTCTTGGTATTCCACATTAGGGGATTATTTCTTAGATCCTGAGGCACCTCTTGGTCATGGAGATGTAGGAATGCAAGTTGGCTGTCATATATAATATATATATATATTTTTGGGAGGGGGGGTGATTATGCTATGCAATTGATTAGTTTTAAACATGGAAAGGAGATGTTTCAGAATTTCTTCAACTGGACCTTTTTTTTAGTTTGCATTTTTGTGTATTATTTTATTGTATTATACTTCACATTGTCAATTTATTAATATTTTCACCTTATTTAATCTCTCTGCATTGGAACCTATCAATCATGTGTGTATAAAATATAGGCATGCTACTGTTTAATACAGTATTAACTTGAGAAATAAAACCTGTATTTTCTCCTATCCTATTTTTTATCAGAACTGTTAGACAAAGTACATTACAGTATATCTCTGTCCAATATCCTATGTATGTGTGTGTGTGTTATCCAATTAAATCTTATCTACGGTATAGTGTACAATCAATTTATAAATGAAATAATGTGGCTAAAATATATTTGATGTTTATTGGAGTCATATTCATTATTTTGAAGGCCACAATTAAGATATATTCTTTAATGTTATGTTTTTTGTATTTTTAGAACCTTGAACCTATAAAAAATGAAATAACTGCTTCATAAAGTCATTTCTTAATTACTTGGACCCATTAATAATGTGTTAATTAGTAACAATAAAAACATTTTCAAAATGCGTCCCTTTTTTTAGTTTGAACAATGTTGCTTGACAGAGCTATGTTCTAGCTTTGTTGGTTTTTATTTTGCTCAAATTACCAACAATTTGTATCATACAGTAAATCTCCAGATTGATGAGAATTTTATCAGACCACTTTGAGGCATTAATCATAATTATTTTGATGGGATCAGTAATGAGTTTAACTTGGCACCAAATTCATACTCTGTTCCCCTAAGTCAGCAGTTATCATTAGTGTTTATAATAATTGCTCCAGAATATTCCAAATCAGCCTTAAAATTCACTACCAACTTCACTTCCAGTTGGAAATGTGTGCGGACCCCCGTGTATTGATTTTGGTTTTGCCAAAACCGCCCTTGATGTTTTAGTTTTGTTTTATGTTTTTTGGCAAAACCAGCTTTAGAGGAAATCCCGCACTAAGAATATTTAATACACTTGTTAATCTACTGGGAATTGTAATTTAATTTATTGCCTGTTCATATGGATGGTAATACCATATCTGGAATGTTAAGTCAGTTCTACCCACTGATTCAGTGTATACATAAGAACAATATAAAAAAAATCAGTTTGATTATGGGTGCACTCATTCCCATACACAAAATAATGTTATAATATTTTTGGTTTTATTTGCTTAAATGTAATTTTATTTATTTTAGGTTAAAAGTATAAAGAATGTATAAATACACATACTATAAGTGACATGGATGAAAGAAAAAATGAATTAGTTTGAGTATGGGTGCCCTCTGTCCATTCCACAAAATAATGTTGTAATATTTTTGGATTTTTTTTCTTAAAAATAATTGTATTTATTTTAGATTAAGAGTATAAAGAAGGTATCAATATCCATATGTGACATGGATGAAATAAAAAAGGAATCAGTTTGAGTATGGGTGCTCTCATTCCCTTCCACAAAACAATATTATCAGATTTTTGTTTTTATTTGCTTAAAATTATTTTTATTTATTTTAGATTAAAAGTATAAAAAAGGTATAAATACACAAATGTGACATGGATGGATGAAAGAAAAAAGAAATTAATTTATGTATGGGAGCCCTCATTCCATTCCACAAAATAATGTTGTAATATTTTTGTTTTTATTTGATTAAAAATTATTTTATTTGTTTTTGATTAAAAGTATAAAGAAGGTATCAATACCCATATGTGATATGGATGAAAGAAAAAAAAGAATCAGTTTGAGTATGGGTGCACTCATTTCCTTCCACAAAATAATGTTACAATATTTTTGTTTTTATTTGCTTAAAATTAATTAATTTATTTTAGATTAAAAGTATAAAGACTGTATAACATACACATATGCAACATGGATGAAAGAAAAAAGGAATCAGTTTGCATATGGGTGCACTCATTCAAATTGTATTTTATTTATTTTATATTAAAAGTATAAAGCAGGTAGCAATACCCATATGTGACATTGATGTTGCATATGGTTGCGTATGGGTATTGCTACCTGCTTTATACTTTTAATCTAACATAAATTAAATTTATTTAAAAAAAATAAAAACAAAAATGTTACAGTATTATTTTGTGGATGGAAATGAGTACACCCATACTCAAACTGATTCCTTTTTGCTTTCTATTGTTCTTTTGGCAAAACCACCCTCATGTGTTTTGATTTTGGTTTTTGGATCTGGAATTTTTTTTTATTAAAATGCTAACAGTAAAAATTATATTATTTGGGCCTGATTTTGTTTCTACATCATTATTAACCTCAATACCATTCATTTGCAGTCATTTTCAGTCAACTTGGACCACATCATAGCTCACAATATTGTTCACCAACATAGGCCAAAGGCTGGCTTACTAAACAGAGCAGTGGCACAAACACAACAGTTTTTTTAAGAATATACAGTAGCACATTTATGAAACAGCAGTGCCAGACAGGATTGCAGTTTATTAAACTACAGTATAGGTGTACAACCCCATAGAAAAAATGTTCTCCAGGGCAGTACACGGAAATAGAGGTGGAGTATGTAGTGACAGGAAGGTAAAGCATTGTTGGTTGATTGATATTGATTGATTGGATTGATAAATTGATTGAACAAAATGATAAATGAAATAAATTAATTTAGAAAATTAAATAAAAAATCAATTTATTTTGCAGCAATTTAGAAGAGAACAGGACATAAAAGAGTACAGTGTTAATAGCCAAGGATTCTTAAGAAGGGTTGAAATGAGAAAATTATTGCCATACTACCCACCTCTTCCACCCTCCTTCTTAATTGTTTAACAAACCCCAGTAGTACATTTATGAGTTGCACCAGAGAGTCTGAGTATGAGGTACAATACCATGTTTTTCTACTAATTCTAGTCCACAAGTGGTGCAAGATATAATTGTCCTTAGGACAATGTCAGAAATGTCAGACTCACACACAGCTAACAGGGACACCCCTAGACACTCCTCAGGAATTTGTGAAAACTGTTTTTTTTTTCAACCTTAGTGTTCTTCAACCGATGCTGGTTGCTTAAATATGGGGGAACCCCTGTCAATTTTTTTCCCATATTTCGGCAACCAGGATCGGCTCAAAGAGCCCGAGGCTGGTTATGCTTAGGAGGGGGGACCCCACGCAATTTTTTTTTTAAATTTTACAGTGTTTAATTAAAAAAAAAAAAAATAGAACCCCAGCACGGATCACACAGATCCGGCCGAGATTAATTGTAAAAAAGTCGGCAGTGTTTTGCTAATCACTGCCGTAAAAAACACAAAAAAAACACGAATGACATCGACATCGGAAGAAAAGAAAAACCCGAATACGACAGCTTAGTAAATCCATCGTAACAAATTCAAAAAGTTGCAGTTTTACACTTTCGATGTCATTCGTGATTGAACTTTGACCTGAAACGGGAAAATACGAATCTTAGTAAATTTACCCCTTTGTGTCCCCTAGACCACCTTCAGTTTATGTTGAAGTACTCTCATGACTGGCTGCAGTACTAGTACTGGTTTGCTGTTCCTGCCCTTCTATCGCCTGATCCATTTTGACTCAGCACACCTGTTTTAATCCAAACATTAATAAGGGTCTGTCCCTGTAGCACACCAGATGCATGATTGCATTTTATATGCATATCACATGAGTCTGTTTGCATGCTGTAGGTGCATCTGGGATGCAAAGTTATGCAAAACCCTCCTTGGAGTTGATAGTGTAAGATAAGGAGTCTTAGGGTGCATACACACGGTGAGATTCGGACTTATCCGATTCTCACCGTGCGACAGGGGGCCGGGTCGGCACTTAGCCAGTATCGCAAGCACATAATGAGTGTGCTTGCGATGCTGGCTATGTGCGATGTCAATCCTGACTATCTCTTCTATAGAGATAGTCAGGATTGACTTGCCTGCACAGCCTATTTTTTCGGCCGATGCCGACCGCGCGGGGCCGCGCATCGGCATCGGATCGGGATCGCAAGGTGACAGTCACCTTGCGATCTGCACTATATTTTCTTCCGATTCTGACTATATAGTCAGAATCGGAAGAAAATATCGTACCGTGTGTACACACCTTTACTCTTTTCAGGGAGATTCTACAGATCCCATCCAGCCTGCTGCAGCATCTCAGCACTTGGAGAAGCATAAATTCGGAGATTAATTGGCAGCTGGCACCTTAGTACCAGTATAAAGAAAATATTTAAAAATCTTTAGACTCAAACACAGAATAATTGAATCCTTTATTACACACTCCTTGCCAGTGCATGGCCCTCTTCATGTGTTAAGTAGAATCTGGCCTTCAGATAACATTAAACTGAAGCTCTCCATCCATGCCCCTAATGACACTTCCCACAAAGTTCTGTCATCCAATGAGAGAGTGTTGCCATAGAAACTATATTGGCTATTTGACAAATGCACAGTGTAATTTAGGATAAGTGACATCTGGTTGACAGATGTAGTATTACACTCTCTGGCTTTTCCGATGTCTCAGTACGTTATTCTGCAACTCATTATACCATGATGCAACTTAATACACCAAGCTGTGGTATGGCAGGCCACAAGTAGTATGATCCGCTACATGTCACTTTGCATTTGTATCATCACACCTAGACTTCTGCAATACCCTCTACCTTGGTCTCCCAAGAAAAGAATTGAACCACTTGCAGCTGTTGCAAGATGTAACTACAAGGCTATTATTCAGCCAGCCTTTTTGCAGCCACATAATACCCATTGTCTACTCCCTTCACTGGCTGCCTGTAAGATAGCAAATTATTTTCAAGTTTGGCTCACTGACTTTCACATGTAGGCCAGGGCCCAAGGAAATGTACCTAAAGTAACTTCTGATTCCTTACTGCTCTGCTATATTACTGCGATCTGTAGATGAAGAACTATTATTAGTCTCTAGAATCTCACTGAATTCATCTGGGGGTTGAGCATTCAGATTTGCGGATCCAACTCTATGGAACTTGGTGCCCTGCACAGTTCGAGAGGCCTCCAATCTAATCCTGCAAAAACTGACTCTGGACTTACCTGTTCACCCAAGCATTTCACTAATGTCCCTTGTTAAGTTTATTTGTATTTTGTGTTGTAAAGGCACTTTGAGTCCTATTGGGAGAAAACTGCTATATAAATAACATTATTATTATTATTATTATTATTATTATTATTATTATTCTATGGTTTTGTACACTATGTTGTTTGATTTTTATTATTATTTGCTTATTGGTGCTTAAAAAAAACAGATTAAAAAAAGCACAAGAATTGTGTATTGTTCAGGATACTCTTAATAGCACATGAGTGGCTTTATAATTTAAGATAAGAATGTATGAGATCTGTTTGAAACTAAAAAGACAGTAAGATCAGCAATAGTGTAGAAAGACATGTCATGTAACATCTTAACTTCAATATAATAACATGGAAATTGTATTTTTATGTCATGATTTGTTTTTTCTACAGTAGGTGTTACATATTAGGGCCAAGGTACAATAAACTAAGATGGGCATTTTCTAAGTACCCATAGATAGCTACTGCATGGTGACTGTCTCTGTGATTAAAAACAGAGGAACTACTGCAAAAGCTCTGATATCGGCTACACTGCCCTAATAATATATTCACAGCATATTTAATTACTTTGCTTTTCTTGAAGGATTGACCGCTAAGCTACTTTAGTAAATGGGCTCCCTACTCAATGAAATCACTTTCTTGCATCCTAAGGACCCGATTCAGAGCCACAAGCATTGCCGATGTTGGTGGAGTGGAGCAATATTTTGCTACTTTGTGTGTGTAAATTCAGTGAAAACCCTGAAACTGTTAGGGTGGATGCATTACACAGAGCATACACACAAAAGTGCTGTTGTGTTTGAGATGCATAGCATCAGCTATATCTGGGAAAACTGCTGGACATTCCTGGTGAGTAACTGGTAGGTGGCTAAACAGACTAATGGATATGGTCCATCTTATGGATGTGTTAAAGGGGTGTTGTAGGTGTGTCACTGAAGTGTTTTTTCACTCAGCTCAATCATTCACATTTGAGGCTGTTATCAGATGGTAAGGTTATAGGGCTTGTGCAAGTTTCGATGGTACGATCGTTGGTGGAGTCTAAAGGCAGACCAGGTGGTATTAAAGCATGTAGAGGTGCTCAAAGTGGGCATCTCAGTCATTGCACATTCATAAGCACATGTGTATGGTATTCGGAAGTTAGGTTGACAGTCAAAAGGTCAACACCAAATGGTCAGCAAGCATATGGTCAGCATGGTCAAAAGGTAGACAGACTCAAATGGTCAACACAACAATGGTAGACACAACATATGATCAACATGACTTTTTTGCCATTCTTTATTCACATTTTTCAACTTTTTCATACTTTACAATCCACATGGACTACAATTGGGAACTGTAACCTGTGCCGAGTGCAGCGATAGTGGAGCAAGGCACTTTTTTCAAAACATGGCAAGCAAAGCAAGCCATGTGAGGGGACACGATGCACTAGTGGGGTTCCATGTGCTAGAAGCTACAACTTGACACACAAAAACAAGAAAAACTCATGTCAACCTTTTCATGCGTTTACCATATCCATGTTGACCTTTTCATTGTGTTGCCCTTTTTCACATGTTGACCTTGTGCATGTTGACCATTTGCTGTCAACCTAGACACCGTCGACTTTTCATTGTCAACCTATAATACCATAACCCAGGTGTACACCAGGGACGGGATTTGTAGGGACATTTGCAGAAAGTTGCAGAAAGTCAACCGCCAATAGATGCAACCATGACTACATCCCCTTCTAAATCAGGCCTTATTTGTGGAGAGTTTCCTTACCTGATACAGTTACTATATTAGCCATATTTTTCATATCCAAAATTCATATTTCACTACTTACGTTTTCCAACAAACTGAAACAAAGCGCTAATTATATCCTTATTTCTTAGACTATATATTAAAGGGTTTAACATAGGAGTCACTACTGTGTACAGAACAGACAGAACCTGATTCAAAAGTTCCACATTTTCTTCAGTTGGTGCCATGTATGCACATATCATGGTCCCATAGAAGATGGTTAGGACAGTGAGGTGGGATGTGCAGGTGGAGAAAGCCTTCTTTCTACTGTTGGTTGACCGAATGTGTAAAATTGTGTTAATTATTTGGAAGTATGATGATAAAGTGAGCAAGAAAGATAAAAGTGCATACAGTGAGCATTCTACATAAAGGATTATATAAAAGTATCTGTTGGAACAGGCAGATTTTGCAACAGCTTTACTGTCACAGTAGAAGTGATGAACCTTATTTGAATGACAAAATAACAGCTGAGATGCTGAAATAGTAAGAAATAATGAGTTTAGGCATCCACACACCCAGATGACACACAAAAGCCGCACAATCTTTTTCTTATTCATGACAAGATGATAACGTAATGGGTTACAAATAGCCACGTACCGATCATAAGCCATGATAGACAGTAAAATAATTTCCGCGCTGCAAACAGAATTGTAAAGATACATCTGAGTGAAGCAATGTATAAATGTTATAACGTTATCACCAGTATGCAGAATGTACATAAGTTTTGGCAGGGTAATAGTCAGGTAACCGATATCTATAGCTGATAGATTCCATAGAAAAGAGTACATGGGAGTATGTAATTGCTTGTAAATTAATATCAATGTAATTATTGCAGCATTCTCCAGAACTCCAGTCAAGTATATCAATAAGAAGACAGTGAGCAGAAGAGGTTGCCTCACTGCATCAGTGGCAAATGCCACAATCTGAAACCCACTGGGAATGGTTTGGTTGTTCAACATCTTGTCTTCAAACTAGAAACACAGATGTAAGAATAGCACTTTTATATCCGTTTCTGAAATTGTATATAATACAACGTTCATACATAATACAGTTGATTATATTATATAGCTTGTATGGGACAGGAATTAATTATTAAATGAGCATCATTATAATTTCACAACGTCAAAAACACACATATGCACACACTCACGCCTATTATATATATTTATATATATATATATATATATATATAGTGTATATATCTCATATATATATATATACATATATATATATGCGACAAAGTACCTCAGGTGCGCTAAAGAATGTATAATATAAAATATATAATGTACAAATACCCATATGATATAATACCAATAGTAAATTAACTTAATATGATTTATTCATGTTCAGCAGACAGGGGGATGTAATACCTTCACATGAAGCATAATACAACATGTAAAATACAAAGAGTTTTCATACGCAACAATAACATATAACCTGCTAATTTGGGGGGTTATGAAGTTATTTGGTTTCCACCTCACCCTGATGGGTGTGAGCTTATAGGTGGATTACCCCTCAAACATTGCAGGCTCTTTTGTAGATGACCCAATGCTTTTTCTCCTCTTAACGCACTTCTTCAGGGGTATAGATCACTAGATTCATTTAGACTGTAAACATAATCAATGTAGACAGGTTGTTATTCCTCTTATTGGTAGCATGGATTCTTTAGAGTGACTTTATAACTCCAAGCCAATCTTCAAATGAATGTATTATTAAAAGAATATCATGTGTTTTTCTTCCATGAATATCAACAGATAGGAACTTGTAGTAACAAAATCTGTGTTCCTCCCTGTAAAGCAGGGAGGAACCTGTCTATCTTGATTCTGTTTACAGTCTTACTGAATCTACTGATCTATACCCCTGAAGAAGTCCGTTAAGAGGATGAAACGCATTGTGTCATCTACATAACAGCCTGCAACATTTTAGGGGTAATCCACCTATGAGCTCACACCCGTCAGGGTGAGGTGGAAACCAAATAACATCATACCTTCAAAAATTATCAGGCTATATGTTATTGTTGCATATGAAAACTCTTTGTATTTTATGTATTGTATTATGATTCATGTGAAGGTAATACATCCCTCTGTCTGCTAAACGTGAATAAATCATTTTAAGTAAATTTACTATTGGTATTATATCATCAGGATATTTGTACATTATATGTTTTATATTGTACATTCTTTAGCGCACCTGAGGTACTTTGTCACATATTTATTATTTCAAGTCCCTACTAGCAGGGGATCACTGCAAAGGAGATGCTACATATTTCCCTAGTTCCCAGCGCATACTACAGGGCATTGTTGTAATATACATATATATATATATATAAAATTGATCTTGACAAAGGTTTAGGATTGGGACTGAATTGTTGATGTGATTATATGTCATTTTAACACTGTGATGTTAATAAAATTATTGAGAAGACTGGTGAGTGCACCCCTGATTTTATATATTTTTATGCTTAGGAGGATATTTATATTGCTCCATGGAAGGTCACCTCGCTAACTCTTAAAGTAAGTGTGTGGTTCATTCTGAATGTGTGTATATGTATGTATATATATATATATATATATATATATATATATATATAAAGAAAATAGAGTAAAATGAGCGCCTACTAGTGTCGGTGAAAGAAACCTGTAGGTTCAGGTGTAGTGATAAATAAAACAATATATATCAACTTAGCTTAAAAAACTTTCAGGCTGATGACTCATAGGAGCAGGACATGTAAAAAAGAGATAAAGGCAACATAGTGTGTACTGTTTTTGAATTATCACAGAAGCTTAAGAATTAGGAACTATGCTGGTTCCAGTTTTTGATAAAAAAGCAACATAGATTAAAAACAGTAACAATTTAATAAACAAAATCCTGCCACAAATGCAGGTCACAAATGAATACAATTAGAAAAATGACATTAAAAAACACATATAAATATATAGAAGTTTGCCTGTTCGTAAGTGTAGGTAATAACCGTACAAGATCAAGGAATATAGCCATCTTATCTATCCGCATATGGAAAATCCAAGATTTGAAAGGATATATAGGCAGATTCTCTATCCATAAATGCAGGTAACGAAAGTACAAGATTGAATATTAAAACAGCTTATCTGTCCGCAAGTGGGAAGTCCAAGGGGTGAGCATCAAGTCCCTGTCAAGTCCGGGACAGGGACTTGATGCTCACCCCTTGGACTTCCCACTTGCGGACAGATAAGCTGTTTTTAATATTCAATCTTGTACGTTCGTTACCTGCATTTATGGATAGAGAATCTGCCTATATATCCTTTCAAATCTTGGATTTTCCATATGCGGATAGATACGCTGGCTATATTCCTTGATCTTATACGGTTATTACCTACACTAACGAACAGACAAGCTGCTATATATTTCTATGTGTTTTTTAATGTCATTTTTCTAATTGTATTCATTTGTGACCTGCATTTGTGGCAGGATTGTGTTTATTAAATTGTTACTGTTTTTAATCTATGTTGCTTTTTTATAAAAAAATTGGAACCAGCATAGTTCCTAATTCTTAAGCTTCTGTGATAATTCAAAAACAGTACACACTATGTTGCCTTTATCTCTTTTTTACATGTCCGGCTCCTATGAGTCATCAGCCTGAAAGTTTTTTAAGCTAAGTTGATATATATTGTTTTATTTATTACTACACCTGAACCTACAGGTTTCTTTCACCGACACTAGTAGGTGCTCCTTTTACTCCATTTTCTTAATCTTTATCTTTATACTGTTTAAGAGCTGCCACTCACCCTTGCATGAGGTGTGTCGTGCCTAGCAAAAAGGATTACTAGAAATCAATCCTTTGCGAACTCGTACCAGGGTGTTTTATTAGGTATACATAGGCACTATCCTTCATTTTTTCAAAAATATATATACAGTATATATGATAAAGTCAAAAGTTGTGTATTATAAATTAGACTATGTTACATGCCACCAACGTTTCAGTGCCCACCCGGCACATTTGTCAAGGTAACATACAGACAAAAGAAATATATATATATACATACATACAGACTCTTCACATGGAGTGAGAAAATTACTTTGAGAAACTTTTCATTAGAGTAAGCATTGGATCGCTACATTAGTGTCCCTTTATGGTATAGCGATAATCACTACTATTGTTTGATATAGATTATAGGTATATAGCCCCTACACCCATCACAATGCACTCTTCGTAACAGAGGTCACAGACCTCTCCTGAATTAAAATATCTTCTCAACACAATGCTTCCACCCAAATCCGTTTCTTTCTTCATATTTGAAGAAAGAAACTTCAGTACGACTCTCTGCATCCCTACAGACAACTTGCAGAAACACACATAGTCACAGGTTAATGGCACGGTCCACTTGCAGATTTCTTAAAGTACAGTAACTGGTAAGTTATGACCGGACACCTAGCTTGCAGTAAATATGGTGGCTAAATAATTTTCTCTGCTACCAATAATGTAATAAGGTTTAACCCAGAAGCATTAAGGCTTAAGTGTATCAAAGGCAAACTTTTGCAATAACATACAGTATGCAGTACATGGGATAACACAATGCAATAGTGGTATCACAAACAACATAAATGAATGTACAATAAAAATAAACAGTGCTACAAAAATAAAGACAATGCAATTGCAATTTTAATACAAATACAGTACATGCAATTGTATCACAGGAGCACAAATATAGTGTGGCTAGCCACTGCACCCTGATCCAGCAATGAACAGGTGACATTTAAGTGTGGTAACAACAACATAAATAGGTGTACATTCTAGAATCAGGGTTTCACTCTTAAAAAGTGCAATGCTATATAGGGGCAATGTAACCACCTGCATTAGATGAATGTGAGGAATGTGACCGCATACAGTATGTTCCTGCCAGGTCAGACACTAATCTCTGTATGAAAACAGTGAAAAGCAACAGAGATCATAACAGTAACAAAGTTATGTTTTAAAAGAGCAATGTTTTAGTGTTATCACACTTTTTTTAAGCCACACATGTAACAATTTGCATTCCTTGATAAAGCCATACAAGTACTGAATCTCTGTTTTAATTCACAGCTACTGTATATCAGTGTTTTGCAATGAGTGCTATTAGTACTGCTTATTGAGTAGAAATAAGAAAGACAAGCAACATATCAATTGTAATGCTATACAAGCTTGTACTTTCATGGCATTTTTGTACTTTCGATATGATGACCATTTCTAGAGTTGTAAACTTAATTAGGTTATTGATGTTGGTAATGCTGTGTGTTATTTCTACTAGAATCCTCCCTATTTCATTATACTTTATCTTTTTTCTCTATCTTTTTTCTCTATCTTTTTTCTCTTCTACTGTAGGTGGTTGCTGAGATTCAATCATGTCTTAAACAAAACAAGAATATAAGCGGTTGTCCACATCTCATGTCACATGTTTACATTTTGTAATTAGTATTTCAGTATTAGTATTTGAATGCCTTTACAGTAAATGTGCTCACCCTTCCAGATCTAAATTCCCCATACAGAAGATTTAAGTTCTTGATAGATTAAGACAAACTCACACATTAAAATGCAAAAAAGGAGATAACTGTACTTCTGACACTTTTTTCCAGCTTTAAGAGGTTGTCCTTTTAAGATATTATATGAAGCCTTTATTTTTAAATTATCTTGTGTTACAAATCAATTTCCCACAATCTTTATGTCAGTTAATGTCATCCAATAATAATGCCTAATAAAACTAAAAACAGCATTTGAAAAAGACACATCTGTACAAACCACATCAGAAAAGTATGAGGATCTGCATAATATTTAGGTGCGTTTTTGTATTCTCTTCATCAAAATCATTTGGGATGAATGCAGCTAACGTCTTTTTCCTTTGGGGAAACTGACATCTCCTTAAAGAATAAATTAGTCAGAACATAATATAATTATTTATAGAAACATAGAAACAGAATATGACGGCAGATAAGAACCACTTGGCCCATCTAGTCTGCCCCTTTTTTACCATATTTTTACTTCAAACCTTATTTGATCCTCATTTCTTTGCAAGGTTATCATTACGTCTATCCCATGCATGTTTAAATTGCTCTAGTGTTTTCGCATCTAACACCTCTGATGGGAGGTTATTCCATTTGTCCACTACCCTTTCTGTGAAGTAATTTTTCCTAAAATTTCCCCTGAACCTACAGTACCTCTCTCCCTCCAGTTTTAGTGCATGTCCATGTGTTCTAATACTTTTCTTCATTTGAAGAATGTTTCCCTCCTGGACTTTGTTAAATCCCTTGATATAGTTGAAAGTGTCTATCATGTCCCACCCTTCCCTTCTCTGCTCCAAACTATACATTGTCAAAGTCGAAAAATATTGTAGTACACACATTACGTACTAACCACACACACATGCCCGCTGCGCGTGCACTTGTTCCGCTGTGCGTGCACATATCCGCAATTTGCGTATGGTCGCTCCCACGGTCCTGCGCGTGGTATGAGTATTTACGGCGGAGTTTGTGAGCGTATAGAGGGTTATCAAAACATTACATATTTAATCCAAATAGTGCACATTGTATACATAGCCCCCCTGCACCACATCAGCAAGTATCAACAGTTTAAATGATTCCAGGACTAAGGGATTCACCTTTGCATGATAGGAAGGGACAGACTAAGGTTACAAGCTGATGTCTGGTATCCAGCTGTAGGGTATTTTAAGCGTAACATTCCGGTGTTGGTTAGAGGAAGATCGCATGTTTCTGCGTATAGTTATGTGCAGAAGTAGAATATAGATATAAACTGTATTTACTGTATATTATGTATGCGGCGGGAATCCAGAGGAGACCACCCACAAGAGCAGTTGAGAAAGACATCGCCCACCTTTTCAAATCAACCTATGACCTCTCCTGTAATGTAATGATGCATCTCTGTGTCCAATGGACAAAGGGATTACAGTATCCATTGTATTGCTTTTGGAAGTAGTGTATAAAAAGTCTGTTGCTGCCTGGCCAGTCAGAAGACTCTTAACGCTATCTACCTGATTAGCGGAGGACTGGACCAGGAAGCGCATGCGAATATTCTCACGTATATACATTGACTGTAGCCATTTACTCTGTTGTATTGTAGTGTATAAATTGTATTATTATCCCCTTCCAGATATATACGCTGAGGTGTCGGAGCCCAGTGTTTAACTACAAATCGGTGTTGTGTCCTCTTTTCCCTGCTAGGGTTTAAAGCGTATTACATTACCTAACTGTATAAGGTTTAAGAGTGTATTGATAAGGTGTGTACGCGCTGTGGGTACTTTGTACCGTCAGCGCTGCATAAGGTTTAAGGTGTAACATAATTGCAGTGCTTTGCTTCATATGTTTAGAGTGTAATAATATCATTGCATTGCATTACTAATAAGGATTAAAGTATATCAAGAGTGTGTGCACGCTGTGTGTACTTTGTACCCCCAGCGCGGCGTTTGTACGCTAAGTCCGTACACTGTACGGGACTCTGTGCGCAAATAGCGTACAACGTACGTAGAGTGCATATTAAGTCTAGCGGCCGCAGCGGCTCCATGGTAAAAGTGTGTTTAAAGGTATAGCTTTATGGTTTAAGATAATATCGACATTATCAATTGGGGGCATCGTCCGGTTTTTCCTCATACCCGCAGCCTAGCAGGTTAAAGCAGACTTTATCTATCAGCAAAGGGCGGACAGGTATCCTACATGAACCTTTTTTTGGCCGTAGAATATACTGGAAACCCTAAGTTATTGCTGATTAGATGGTGTCTGCTCTGCATGGTTTGTAGGGATGCTGGTGGGACACGTAAAGTAAATACGCAAAGCTATTTTAAAAATCTGTGAATTTCTATTTTGGCGCCAAATGCGCACACAACACAAGCATACACCTGTACTTTGTATTTGTATACCTGCTCGCATTGTTGCCATAAGTACTGATTACTAGATTCATTTAGACCTGTACGGAGAAATTTGTTGCTATTTAGTTTAAAATATAGAATAAATATTAAGGAAGAAAACGTAAAACACAAATACAGTCTGGCCTAGTTAAACAGGTTTATACAGAAAGAAACTGTGTTGTGTTAAGTGAGCGATTATAGGTAATATCGCTTACATTTATAGAAGTGTGGAATTTGTGCTATTGCGGACGTACAGTTTTTGTACACGTGTCTCGGACAAAGTACGGGACTGCATACGCAACGTAAAGACATACGCATGGTCGCGTGTTTACGCAACGTGCGTAACGGTACGACCACTAAGTACAAATTACACAATAGCATTATTTACTTTAGGGGCGGAACAGTAGCCACGCTACAATAGCACAAATTACTCGGTTTCCAAATTTTAGTTTAAATAAAACCTTTTTTACTGTATTACCTCTGGTACTAAGGCTGTTTATCTGAGTGAAAGTTAATTTTCTGTACAGAAAAACCAAAGTGTATTTGAGTGAACAAACGTGAGTGTGCAAACATAATAAAGGTTTTGTGGACCCAGGGAATTCGGGATCCCGTAGAAGTGGTACACCAGGTGAGTGGAGACCTGGTGGCTTGAGAATAGCTGGCTCACGTTTCTAGAGATTGAAGTACAAAGGAGCAAGGTAGCAGAGTACCGCGGCCCAAGAGGTCAGCGAGGTTTAGAGTACCGCGGCCCAGGGGGTTAGCGAGGTTGACCCATATAGGCCAGTTTTTGATACGCTCCGGCTGAGGTTTCGCAGCCTGAAAAATCGATTCCATTGGTCGTACGGCGGATAAGTAACAAGTACCTATACGCTGTGCTATTGGACCACGCGTGAGTGGGTGCAATAGTTAGCGCAACGTGATACTCTTTTTACAAGCTTTGCGTAAAATCGCGGGATCATTAGCGCTGAATATAGCATATGCAAGCGTGATTTGTGTATAATAAAGGTTTAGGGAGTTTTCGCTGGTCTCACTCAGGAACTTTCCAACGACCAATATTTACTGGAAAGGGTAAGTCACTCCCAGAAACTTCCAGTGAATAGAGGTTACACAGGGCCCTAGGTTGGGTACATACCTTCGCTAATGACAGTGTATGGTAGTATTGGCCAACGTGGGCGGTGAGTTGGTGAAAGCACTCAGAGGACTTTTATTGTTGCCTTATATTGAGTATTTTGGTTATTTTTGTGGGATTAGCCAAAAGGACTATACCTGCAAAATATGGGGGCTCAAGTAAGGGACGGTCAACCAGGGTTCAGGTTGACATTCCGCGGCCCAGGGGGTCGCCGAGGTACATAATGTGTGAGAAGCATGGACCACACACAGAAGTTTTTTGCAGTGAATGGGAACGTATGACTGCGGAAGATAGGGAACCATTCCCTAAGGTAGGCAGTTTTGAACCAGAGGTATTGCAGAATTTAAGGATTAGGATATGTCTGATAAAATCCCAAAAGCAAAGGGTCAGACACACAAACTGTTTAAATTTATGGCAGCAAGAGGGCGATATGCAAAGGGAACTAGCTTACGCAGCAGGTTCCAAACCTAGCAGGAAAATGATGGCAACTGCACCACCACCACTGTATATTGTAGGGGAGAAAGTGGCTACAGACAATGGAATATTGGTATCTGATAAGAGTATAGTTGATAAATGTACTAATGCTAACCCGTGCAAGTTGTATCCCATTTTAAACTTTCCTCAGGACTGCGAGCAAGAAGATGAGCCCAGCACGATATCGGCACTCTCTCTAGCAGCCACCATACAGAACACTCAGGTTGGCATGGCCCAACCAGTAAGATCAGTTGTAAGGCCCCCTAGCGGAGGGATGGGTGAGGTCATGTCCACAGGTAAGTACGGTACCATACATTATGCAGAGACAATAGCACCTCAGATTGTGGAGTCAACTCAGAATGATGTAATTGAATTAAATCCTGTCAGGGTGATCGCAGTCCCCAATGGGAAGACTGACGCTCAGGGAGTCACTCCCATCAGGAACATTGCTATGCATTGTCCTTGGTCCCGGACAGAATTGAGGACAATTATGTCTGAATTTCCCGATCCCAGAAAGGATCTAGTCGCATGCCAGAGGTTTATTAAAGAATTAGGTAATGCCACCGAACTCACAAACAAAGATTGGCGAACAGTGCTACGAGTATGTTTACCTTCCAATATTGACCCCGCAAAATGTATTACTGATTGTAAATTAGACGCAGAAGTACCTCTCACTGATGAGTACACTCAGGAGAATGTACGACAGATCAATCTGCAATTAGGAGTATATTTCCCTACTGTTGTCAAATGGAATAAAAAAAATTCCATAAGACAAAAAGAAGGTGAAAAGGCATCTGAATATTTCCACCGAGCACTGCAGTAAATGGCTAGATACACTGGGGTCGAGGACATTAAGGAAAATGTACATCACAGGGAGGTAGCTGTGTCAGTATTAATGGATGGGTTAAAAGAGAAATTAAGAACAAGGGTACAAACCACTTTACCTAACTGGAGAGGTATCTCGGTGGCTGCATTAAGAGAGTCCGCTATCGAGCACGATCGGAATGTCATTAAGCACAGGGAGTCACAGGGGGATAAGCTGATGACAGTAAGTATAAATGCCCTTACACCCAAACCACATCAGCTAAAATCCCAGACCCCTGATGGTAAGTCACGTTTAGTAGTATGCTATAAATGTCGGAAGGAAGGACATTTTGCACAAAACTGTAGTTATAAAGGCACAAATAAGGTATATTGACCCCCTAGACCAGTATATGAACCACATTATAATACACATGATAGGGATCAGGGATCGCATAGGAGAAGTTATGAGCCGCATGCAGGGGAAACTAGGAGGTACCCACCAAGGAGGGACTGGCAGACCTCCGAAAATTCTCAGTTACCCCTCACATATTGTAGCTACCAGCGTGCTGCGGGAGGTCACAATATACAATAGGGGTTGGTCCACACCTGTAGTCTGCAGCCAGTGAAGTTGATTGCTAGCCTTGGTAGTGAACCTGAGGTCACAGTTGATGTAGCTGGTAGATCACTACCTTTTCTTGTAGATGCAGGGGCGGCCAGGTCAGTGTTAAATTCAACGGTAGGTATGAAAACCACGGGTAAAACAATTTCGGCAATGGGAGTAACAGGAGCAGTACAACACTACCCTTTGAGTAGACCTGCGGAGATTACGATAGGGCCTTTGCAGACCAAGCATTCCTTTTTGTTAGCTGCATCGGCTCCGACTAATCTACTTGGGAGAGATCTATTGTGTAAAATGGGGTGTGTCATATAATGTACTCCTGAGGGTGTATTCCTGGATATACCCGAGAATCACATTCAGGAAGTGCAGGATATGTTAGACACCCCACAAAGGCTAATGTCACACTTTGCTGGTATAGACAGGTGTCCATCCAAGGTAGAGGAAATGATCTCACAAATACCGGGATCCCTCTGGACCAAAGATGGACAAGACACTGGATTGATGGCGAATGTAGCTCGCTTAGTAGTGCAAATAAAAGATGGTAAGATAGCTCCAAAAATCCCACAGTATCCTCTGAAGCCAGAGGTGGAATTAGGAGTGTACACAGACATAAAGCGCTTGCTACAACAGGGCATCCTAGTAAGGACATCCAGCACTGCCAATAGTCCCATCTTCCCTGTGAAAAAGAGTGGGGGAAGGGTTTACAGGCTAGTGCAGGATCTAAGAGGGATAAACAAGATAGTTGAGAGCCAATTCCCAGTAGTGCCAAATCCAGCTGTCATCCTCATGCAAATTCCCCCTACTGCAAAATTTTTCACTGTCATTGACCTCTGCTCTGCTTTCTTTTCTGTCCCTCTGCACCCTGACAGCCAATACCTGTTTGTATTCACATACAGGGGAGTACAGTACACCTGGACTCACCTACCCCAAGGTTTCATTGACAGCCCAAGTATTATCTCCCAGGCTCTGCATGACTGTTTACAATCCTTTCAACCTGAGAGCGGATCAGTATTAATACAGTATGTAGATGACTTACTGCTGTGTTCTGATTCACTCAAATCATCCTTGAAAGACACGAAACAGCTTCTGTTTCACCTTTCTAATATGGGACACAAGGTTTCAAAGGATAAGTTGCAGTTGTGCCAGACCAGGGTAAAATATTTGGGACATTGCTTGATGCAAGGCCTTAGTGTTATGATTCCTGTACTCCAGACCGGAGGAGATCTTATGGCAGGGATCTGAGTACAGGAAAATAAGCTGGTTGTGGGAGCTGGATAGCCTAGTAACCCCTGGCGCCCTAACTCCGTTGTCTCGCCCGTGTTATCAGAAATCCCCTGCGAGACTATGGTTGCTTGAGCCCATGGCAGCCGCGTTCGAAGGGCGGATTATGTCTGCCCAACCCCGATGCCCCCGCAGGTCTTAATGGGAGACAAGGGGAAGTCCGAGACAGGGTGATAACAAGGGGCCCTCTGACTAAGCAACCAGGCCAGGGGTTACAAGCTAACTAACTAAATCAAAAGGTATGTGCGGACTAGCCGCCAGGAAAAAGGACAACCAAGGATCCACTGATCCGACACTCCTATCCGGCACCGCCGGACACCAGAGTGGATCTGTGGAAGCGGAATCCTCCGCAAAGCTCCAGAACACAATTAAACAAAATAATAAACAGAAGCGGACAAGCCGCAACACACGGCTGCGCCGCGACTCACGAACACCACCAGATGTTAAAGGTGCTCGGTCAGACTCCAGGAACAGATGGTAACTTCCGAGTACAGGATCTCTGAGGACAGGAACAACCGAAAAGACCGGGACTGGGAACTCTCTGCAGCAGACACAGGCAAACAGGAAGCTATCACCGGCGTCTGTAAGAAGTCCTGAGGGTGCCTTTATTCAGGCACCCTCCAATCAGGATCCAGACAGGACAATCAAATAGAAATGCCGTGCAGCTTGCATGCTGCACGGCCAGCACATAATCAGGGTAATGAGAATAGACCCAGCAACGGGGAACGCGGCTGAACGTGGCGTCCCCGTTGCTAAGGTCAGAGCGGCTCCGTGCGCCCGGCGTCTTAGCGTTGCCAGGGAGCCGGCGGCTGAACGCGCACGGCGTCCCTGGTTGCTAGGCGCCGGGCCGCACGGCCGAGCGGACCCCGGCGCCTAACAGTACCCCCCCCTTGAGGAGGGGTCAAGGAACCCCTAAAGCCAGGTTTCCGAGGAAATTCACGAAAAAATGCCCTTTTGAGCTTTGGGGCATGAAGGTCTTCATCCAGGACCCACGACCTTTCCTCTGGCCCATAACCTCTCCAATGCACCAAAAAATAAAGCCGACCCCGGGACAACTTGGAATCGAGAACCTTCTCAACCAAGAACTCTTGCTGACCCTGTACATTAACTGGTGATCTCCCCTGAGATTTTTTACGAGGAAATCTGCTGGACGAAACATATGGTTTAAGCAATGAGCAATGGAAGGTATTTCCGATCCGTAAAGTTTTTGGTAAACGTAACCGGAAAGCAACTGGATTGACTTTTTTGATAATGAGAAATGGTCCAATATATCTAGGACCCAATCTGGCTGAGGTTTGTCGAAGTTTGATGTTGCGAGTCGACAACCACACCCTGTCTCCTACTTTAAAAGTGCACGGCCGCCGGAGCCTGTCAGAAAATTTTTTTTCCCGGAAAGCTGCTTTTCTGAGAGCCAGGTGCACTTTTTTCCAAATAAGTTTAAGATGAGAGGTCAGGGCCAGAGAGGAGACAGAGGAATGTTGAAAAAATGAATTAGCTCTGGGGTGGAAACCAAAAACTGCAAAAAATGGAGACACATTGGTGGAGGAATGACAGGCATTATTATAAGCAAACTCCGCCAATGGAAGAAACTCAGACCAGTCATTTTGGAGTTTGGCCGAGTACAAACGCAAATATTGTTTTAGAGATTGGTTAACTCGCTCAGTCTGTCCATTGGATTGTGGATGATAGCCGGAGGTTAATGATAATTTCATCTTTAATGAAGCACAAAAAGACTTCCAAAATTGCGCAATGAATTGTGGACCCCTGTCAGAAACAATATCAGTGGGTAACCCATGGAGTCTGAAAACATGACGGAGGAACAAGACTGCCAATCCCTGGGCAGATGGCAATCGGGGAAGAGCAATAAAATGGGCCATCTTGCTAAAACGGTCCACTACCACCCATATGACTCGGCATCCGGCTGACAGAGGGAGATCCACCACAAAATCCATGGAGATATGCGACCATGGCCTAAGAGGAACTTTCAAGGGCATAAGTTGACCAATAGGCAAAGAACGGGGAACTTTATGCTGTGCACAGTCCTGACACGAAAAAACAAACTCTTTAATGTCTTTGGAAAGACCAGGCCACCATACTGAGCGGGATACTAATTCCAAAGTCTTAGCGATTCCCGGATGCCCTGCAACTTTGCTATCATGAAATTCCGCCAAAACAGTTGCTCTCAAAAACTCAGGAACAAAAAGACGACTAGCAGGAGTATTTCCCGGAGCTTGATGTTGAAGCAGCTTTAATTGGGAAAATACATCCTGTGTGAGACCTGCCTGAATGACTGAAGGCGGAAGTATGGGAGTAACAGGACTGTTGTCTTGAACCGGAAGGAAACTGCGTGACAGGGCATCTGCCTTGGTATTCTTGGAACCTGGTCTGAAGGTGATAATGAATTTGAAACGAGTAAAAAATAAAGCCCAACGAGCCTGTCGGGCATTCAGTCGTTTAGCCGATTCAATGTATTGAAGATTTTTGTGATCAGTCAAAACTGAAATGGTGTGGGTAGCTCCTTCAAGCCAATGTCTCCACTCCTCGAAAGCCCATTTAATAGCCAGCAATTCCCGGTTACCAACATCGTAGTTGGATTCTGCAGATGAGAATTTCCTGGACATAAAGGCACAAGGATGTAACTCAAGGGAATCTGGATCCTTCTGAGAAAGGATAGCCCCTACTCCAACCTCCGAGGCATCCACCTCAATAATGAAAGGTAATTCTGGGTTGGGATGTCTAAGGACAGGGGCTGAGACAAAGGCTTGTTTTAAGGCCTGAAAAGATAACTCCGCTTCACATGACCAATTGGTAGGATCTGCTCCCTTCTTAGTAAGTGCCACAATGGGAGCAACTAGGTCAGAGAAAGAGTGAATAAATCTTCTATAGTAGTTTGCAAACCCTAAAAAGCGCTGAATTGCTTTTAAATTGGTGGGTTGCGCCCAACTAAGGATGGCTTGGAGCTTTTTTGGTTCCATTCGGAATCCCCGAGGGGAAATAATGTACCCTAAAAAGGATACTTCCGTGACATGAAATTCACACTTCTCCAGCTTGGCATATAAGTGATTTTCACGTAATCTCTTTAGCACCTGACGCACCTGGGTAACATGTTGTTCCACGGAGTCAGAATATATCAAAATATCGTCTAAATAGACCACGACGAATCTTCCCAGAAACTCACGGAGCACATCATTAATGAGATCCTGGAAAACTGCCGGAGCGTTAGATAGGCCGAATGGCATGACCAGATACTCATAGTGGCCCGACTGAGTACTAAATGCCGTTTTCCACTCATCCCCTGACCTGATTCTGATGAGGTTATATGCTCCTCTAAGATCAATCTTAGAAAAAATAACAGCCGAACGTAGCTGATCAAAGAGGACAGAGATCAGCGGCAGAGGGTAAGTATTCTTTACTGAGATTTTATTCAAAGCTCTAAAGTCAATGCAGGGTCTGAGTGAACCATCCTTCTTCTCTACGAAGAAGAAACCTGCACTTAAAGGGGATTTAGATGGCCTGATAAACCCTTTCCCAAGGCTTTCTTTCACATACTCATTCATGGCCACAGTTTCAGGACCAGACAATGCATATAACCTTCCTTTAGGCAACGTGGCACCAGGAATTAACTCAATGGCACAATCATAAGGCCTATGGGGAGGCAAAATATCCGCATTGCCCTTGGAAAACACATCAACAAAATCCTGGTATTCCCCAGGAATATGTGCGGAACTGGCGGCAGCTACTCGGATAGGAAGCGTAATACATTCTTTATCACAGATGGTACCCCATTGTAGGATCTCCCCAGACTGCCAATCAATGACGGGATTATGAAAGGCCAGCCAAGGATGACCCAGAACCACAGGAACTGCTGGACAATGGGTAAGGAAAAACTCAATTTTTTCAGAATGCAGAGCTCCCACCGAGAGCAAAACAGGAGGTGTACATAGAGAAATAACCCCATTGGATAAAGGACTCCCATCTAAACCATGCATGGTGATACACCTACCTAAGGTTAGCTGAGGAAACCCTAAGGCCTTGGCCCATGTTAAATCCATAAAGTTTCCTGCAGCTCCACTGTCCACAAAAGCAGAGACCGAGGAACAGAGGCTGCCATAGGAAACTTTAGCAGGAACCAACAGTGAATTATTTGAGGAGATGAGCTGCAGACCAAAGTGAACCCCCTCACAATTCACTTGGTCAGGAAGTTTCCCAACTTGTTTGGACAACTACGGGCAAAATGTCCCTTACCTCCGCAGTATAAACACAGACCATAATTTTGCCTCCTGGTTCTTTCTTCCGGAGACAATTTGGAGAGACCAATCTGCATAGGCTCCTCTATGTCTACAGGAATGGAAGGAACCCAGGGAGAGGACCCGACAGATGCCCCTTTTTCAGCCCTCCGCTCTCTGAGCCGACGATCTATTTTAATAGATAGCTCCATGAGGTTATCGAGGGTCTCAGGAGCGGGATACTGGAGGAGACTGTCTTTTATAGATTCCGATAAGCCGAGGCGAAACTGACTGCGCAGGGCTGGGTCATTCCAGCCACAGTCGTTCGACCAACGGCGAAACTCCGTACAATAATTCTCTGCGGGATTCCTACCCTGTCTAAGAGCACGCAACTGACTTTCTGCGGACGCCTCTCTATCAGGGTCGTCATACAATAGCCCTAAAGATTTTAAAAAGGCGTCTACAGACGATAAGGCCGGATCGTCTGTTTTTAAACCAAAAGCCCAGGTCTGAGGATCCCCCTGAAGTAGAGAAATAATAATCCCAACCCGCTGAGCCTCTGTACCTGAGGTAACTGGTCTTAAACGAAAATACAGTTTGCAAGATTCTTTAAAATTAAAAAACTGTTTTCTATCCCCAGAAAAATGGTCAGGCAGATGCATTTTTGGTTCAGGGATGACCCTCGGGGAAGTCCGTAACAGATCTTCCTGTGACCTCACCCGGAGGGACAGATCCTGAACCATCTGAGTAAGTTCCTGAATCTGACTAACAAGAAGCTGGCCAGGGTTTGGCCCAACACCGGTGGGATTCATAAGGCCGACAAAAATCTCCCAACTAAAAAGTGAAAAAATTTACTGTAAGTTAAATCTTTTCTTTTGTTGGCCGGTGATAATGTTATGATTCCTGTACTCCAGACCGGAGGAGATCTTATGGCAGGGATCTGAGTACAGGAAAATAAGCTGGTTGTGGGAGCTGGATAGCCTAGTAACCCCTGGCGCCCTAACTCCGTTGTCTCGCCCGTGTTATCAGAAATCCCCTGCGAGACTATGGTTGCTTGAGCCCATGGCAGCCGCGTTCGAAGGGCGGATTATGTCTGCCCAACCCCGATGCCCCCGCAGGTCTTAATGGGAGACAAGGGGAAGTCCGAGACAGGGTGATAACAAGGGGCCCTCTGACTAAGCAACCAGGCCAGGGGTTACAAGCTAACTAACTAAATCAAAAGGTATGTGCGGACTAGCCGCCAGGAAAAAGGACAACCAAGGATCCACTGATCCGACACTCCTATCCGGCACCGCCGGACACCAGAGTGGATCTGTGGAAGCGGAATCCTCCGCAAAGCTCCAGAACACAATTAAACAAAATAATAAACAGAAGCGGACAAGCCGCAACACACGGCTGCGCCGCGACTCACGAACACCACCAGATGTTAAAGGTGCTCGGTCAGACTCCAGGAACAGATGGTAACTTCCGAGTACAGGATCTCTGAGGACAGGAACAACCGAAAAGACCGGGACTGGGAACTCTCTGCAGCAGACACAGGCAAACAGGAAGCTATCACCGGCGTCTGTAAGAAGTCCTGAGGGTGCCTTTATTCAGGCACCCTCCAATCAGGATCCAGACAGGACAATCAAATAGAAATGCCGTGCAGCTTGCATGCTGCACGGCCAGCACATAATCAGGGTAATGAGAATAGACCCAGCAACGGGGAACGCGGCTGAACGTGGCGTCCCCGTTGCTAAGGTCAGAGCGGCTCCGTGCGCCCGGCGTCTTAGCGTTGCCAGGGAGCCGGCGGCTGAACGCGCACGGCGTCCCTGGTTGCTAGGCGCCGGGCCGCACGGCCGAGCGGACCCCGGCGCCTAACACTTAGACACCTTACCGCTGATAGAATACAGGCGATTCGCGACATGACTCTGCCACAAACCCAGCAACAGATCCGCACTTTTCTTGGAATGTGTGGGTACTGCCGAAACTGGATCCCAGGGTTCTCCATACTGGCTTTACCTTTGCAAGAAATGGTCTCTTCAAACAAACCACATCGGATCTCGCACACAGATGACTCCGAACTGGCATTTGAGAGACTCAAACAGTGCCTATCACAGGCACCTGCATTAGGCATGCCAGATTATGGGAAACCCTTTGAACTGTACGGTACGGAAAGTGCTGGGTGTGCGGCAGGTGTCCTAACCCAGAGACATGGTGATGCCAGCAGGCCGGTAGCTTACTACAGTGCACAGTTGGACACCGTAGCGTGGTCTCTCCCCACATGCTTGCGAAGTGTTGCAGCGATAGTTTTGCTAGTGAGTAAAAGCGAAGACGTAGTGTTAGGACACAACCTGACAGTCCATACGCCTCATGCAGTGTCAGCCTTACTGAACTCCGCCCAAACCAGACATGTCTCATCAGCGCGGTTTACAAGGTGGGAATTAGCACTAATGGCCCCACCATAAAGAGATGCAGCGCACTAAATCCTGCAACTTATCTGCCGGGTGTGCCTGGACAGGCACAAAGGGTGGAGGATGAGAATGATGGTGAAGGAGGATTTAGTGCAGATACTGACACGCATGATTGTATGGAATATCTGAACCAGACTTTCACTGCGAGACCTGACATTAGTGACAACCCACTGGAAGGCGTAGATTTTACTTTTTACACTGACGGTAGTTGCCACAGACAGACGGACTCGGGAGACTTGTGTACTGGATACACAGTTGTAGATGACAGAGGTATCATAGAAGCTGAACCCCTGGGCCCACCGCACTCAGCACAAGTTGCTGAGCTAGTCGCCCTAACCAGAGCGTGTGAATTGGCCAAGGGTAAGTCAGCCAATATATATACAGATTCTAGGTATGCCTTTGGAGTAGTGCATGATTTCGGGGCCCTATGGCGCCTCAGAAATTTCATGACGGCAGCTGGCACACCTGTAGCGCATGCATCCCACATAAAAAGGCTTCTAACAGCGATACAAGAACCAGACAGAGTGGCTGTTATCAAGTGTAAAGCACATACTTACAACCAAGATCCAATCTCACTTGGTAACAGCCGGGCAGATGAAGCTGCTAAATCAGCAGCCAGCACCCCCATACAAACAGATATCACATCACTGATGATATTCAACACCATCAACACACAAAAATTAAGTGAAATGCAAAATTTGTGTTCTCCACAGGAAAAGGCGGTCTGGAGGTCTAAGGAATATGGCCAGGAGTCCTCAGGACTATGGACTCTGGACAGGTGGACAGGGTAAGCCAGTGGCCCCCAGAGCATATCTTCCAAGCTTAGCTGAGGTGGCACACGGTCTGACTCATCTGGGTAAAGAGGGTATGTGTAAGCTGGTGAGAGCCTACTGGTGTGCGCCAGGATTCTCTTCTCATGCGGGTAAGAGAGCAATGACATGTCTTATTTGCTTGAGGACGAATATTGGAAAGTCAATACCAACAGAACCATTCCATATCCCACCGACAAATGGCCCTTTTCAGGTAATACAAATTGATTTAATACAGTTACCACCCTGTAGGAATTTAAAATATGTGTTAGTCTGTATTGATGTGTTTTCCAATTGGGTAGAAGCGTTCCCTGCTGCCACAAATACTGCTACGTTCACTGCAAAGAAAATTGTGCAGGAATTTGTGTGTAGATATGGTATCCCTAGAATAATTGAAAGCGATAGGGGTACCCATTTTACAGGTGAAGTCTTTCAGGTTATGTGCAAACTGATGGGAATTAGTAGCAAGCTGCACACTCTGTACCGCCCACAGGCGAGTGCGAAGGTGGAGAGAGTAAACAGCACTATTAAGAATAAGCTGAGCAAAGTGATGGCTGAAACTGGATTGTTGTGGCCAGAAGCTTTGCCACTAGTATTGTACAGCATCAGAACCACTCCCAGGTCCCCCCTTAACCTATCACCCTTTGAGATTCTTTTTGGTCGACAGCCCCATGTAATGATAGACCCCCAGGATAATTTAAAATGCAATAACGAAGTGACTGTAAAATATTTGGTTAAGATGAGCCAACAGCTGAGGAATCAAAACAAAAATCTAAAGCTGGTGCTTCCTGACCTACCAAACAGTGATTGTCATGACATTGAACCTGGGGATTATGTAATGATTCGAAATTTTCTACGCTCAGGTTGCCTCATTGACAGGTGGGAAGGACCGTACCAAGTCTTACTAACCAGCACGACAGCGTTAAAGGTTGCCGAAAGAGAGACTTGGGTCCACTTGTCCCACTGTAAGAAGGTCGCTGACCCAGAGAGAACCCGTGACAAAGAGCAGAGTGTAGAGAACATTGTATCACTGGAGTGTCTGTTGCGGGAAGGTTGAAAGGCAGGACTGTTGTCACGGCACCTGAGCGCGGAGAACAACAAGACCAGAGGCGGTTGTCGCACCAGTTTTTCTTTTTTATTATTTTCTCCTTCTCCCACTACCCTCCTACTCTCCTTCCCTTTTCCTCCCCCTTCTTGTTTCCTTTCTCTCCCCTTAACAAGATGGACTTACCCCAATAGACTGCGTTCTGGGTTTTCCTGTTAACCCTGTTGTTGACCAGAACAGTCTGTTTCGGTGAGAGTCCCAAAGAGGTCGAGAAAGGATCTGGAATGAGTTCTGATGGCGAGGACAGATTTGTAGAATTCCAAGAGCAACACATCACTCGAGCAAAGGCGAGTATCAGAAAACGATCTGGTAGTCAGGGAGCTCGGAGGCACTGTGAAGGGTTATTGGCTGAGGAAAATTGCATTTGTAAAAATTGTGAAAACATAGTTGAGGATGGGTGCATCCAGAGATGTCAGTCCAGCCTTAATATCAACATGAATCGTCATCCATTGAGTGATTACCACTCACTATTGGGTAAGGTTTTAAACCAAACAGAATGCTGAGTGTGCTCACAAGTACCTCAAGGTCAGAGCAAGTCAGGATTAGTACCGTACCCTTTAGCAATAGATGAGGTACTCGAATTACGGGGTGGGAGACCGGTGGACAAGAAATTTAATATTTCTAGGCCCCCTAGTTTGAAGCTCCACCAGTATCATGTAGATAGATCCTTATTATGCTTCAACATTTCCAATTTTCGAAAACCAGGAAATTGGGAGGTGACATGGAATAACCAGACCATGGCCTTTTCACACAGAGCTGATAGGATACCCATAGACTCTGAACTTGTACGCCAAATAGCCAACAGTGGAAGGTATTTTCGGTATAGATATACTCGAGGAAGCAAGACCATGTGGGTTGGAGAAGTATCACCAGGGTACTGTGCTCATATCATCCAGCCGGATACTTGTACTGAACAGATGGGAGAACTAGGGATTGGGTTTTAACTTGGAAAGTTTGTTATATGGTAATGTCATATTCTGTCCCATATATTCTCCCCCCGATGATGCCTATTTCATATGTGGGAGGAAGGCGTATACGTGGCTTGCCCCGAACTCAGAGGGATTGTGTTATGTTGGAAGAGTGTTGCCAGAGGTCATGACCATAACCCATGATAAGATGAAAGACATTCACCGCAGTGCTCAGGCTCCTTATACTCACACTCATTATAGACCCATCCATAGAGACAATGTTATGATAAGGATTGCAAATGAATTCCATGGCCTGTTTCTTTTACCCGTTTTTCCTTTGTCTCCCCCTTTTAAAAGATACATCGATCCGGAAAAGACATCGACTACACCCAAGAATGATTACGAAAAAAATGTTATGTGAATGTATTTTAGATATGTGTCTTATCTTCATCTCTACAACCTTCAGTTAGTGACACACACAGTCGACATGTGATATCCACATATATTAGCACTCACATATGTTCCCCCTCCATGTATCATCTACTAAATGTGCACCCCATTTGTTGGAACAAGAAGCCGAAAAGAGCTCGGTAGTGTTTGTTGGCCCACTTACAGACCCTTAATATGGGATAAGAAGGATTTAATGTATACTTCGCAATACCTCGAAGCTTATCTAGAACATATACGGCACGATGATACATGCCCCTCAGACATGGATTCATACATACATGCTTTTACTATTCCACTAGGTCATACATTTCCCGCCTACACCTCTCCTCCTACCATCCAATCATCTGTAGATATTGTATTGTATATTTTCTGTTTAATGTTTATATAGTGGAAGTTATTGTTGACTGCCAAAGGGTGGACTGTCAAAGTCAAAAAATATTGTAGTACACACATTACGTACTAACCACACACACATGCCCGCTGCGCGTGCACTTGTTCCGCCGTGCGTGCACATATCCGCAATTTGCGTATGGTCGCTCCCGCGGTCCTGCGCGTGGTATGGGTATTTACGACGGAGTTTGTGAGCGCATAGAGGGTCATCAAAACATTACATATTTAATCCAAATAGTGCACATTGTACACATAGCCCCCCTGCACCACATCAGCAAGTATCATCAGTTTAAATGATTCCAGGACTAAGGGATTCGCCTTTGCATGATAGGAAGGGATAGAATAAGGTTATAAGGTTATGTCTGGTATCCAGCTATAGGGTATTTTAAGGGTAACATTACAGTGTTGGTTAGAGGAAGATCGCATGTTCCTGCGTATAATTATGTGCAGAAGTAGAATATAGATATAAACTGTATTTACTGTATATTATGTATGCGGCGGGAATCCAGAGGAGACCACCCACAAGAGCAGTTGAGAAAGACATTGCCCACCTTTTCAAATCAACCTATGACCTCTCCTGTAATGTAAAGATGCATCTCTGTGTCCAATGGACAAAGGGATTACAGTATCCATTGTATTGCTTTTGGAAGTAGTGTATAAAAAGCCCGTTGCTGCTTGGCCGGTCAGAAGACTCTTAACGCTATCTACCTGATTAGCGGAGGACTGGACCAGGAAGTGCATGCGAATATTCTCACGTATGTACATTGACTTTAGCCATTTACTCTGTTGTATTGTAGTGTATAAATTGTATTGTTATCCCCTTCCAGATATATACGCTGAGGTGTCGGAGCCCAGTGTTTAACTACAAATCGGTGTTGTGTCCTCTTTTCCCTGCTAGGGTTTAAAGCGTATTACATTACCTAACTGTATAAGGTTTAAGAGTGTATTGATAAGGTGTGTACGCGCTGCGGGTACTTTGTACCGTCAGCGCTGCATAAGGTTTAAGGTGTAACATCATTGCAGTGCTTTGCTGCATAAAGTTTAGAGTGTAATAATATCATTGCATTGCATTACTAATAAGGTTTAAAGTATATCAAGAGTGTGTGCGCACTGTGTGTTCTTTGTCCCCCTAGCGCGGCGTTTGTACGCTAAGTCTGTACACGGTACGGGACTCTGTGCGCAAATAGCGTACAAAGTACGTAGAGTGCATATTAAGTCTAGCGGCCGCAGTGGCTCCATGGTAAAAGTGTGTTTAAAGGTATAGCTTTATGGTTTAAGATAATATCGACATTATCAACATATTGAGATTTTTTAGTCTTTCCAGGTAAGTTTTGTAATGCAGGCCATGCACCATTTTAGTTTCCCTTCTTTGTACAGTCTCAAATATATTAATATCCTTCTGAAGATATGGCCTCAAGAATTCAACACCATATTCTAGATGAGACCATAACAATGACCTATACAGTGGCATTATTACTTCTTTCTGCTGCTAATTCCTCTCCCTATGTAATCAAGCATCTGACTAGCCTTCCTCATTGCTCTGTTACACTGCTTATCTGCCTTTAAGTCATCTGAAATAGTGACTCCTAGATCCCTTTCCTCCTCAGTAGTTTCTAGTATAGTGCCATTAATACTATGTATATTTAGCCTTTGGATTTTTGAGACCCAAGTGCATGATTTTGTATTTTTTGGCATTAAACTGTAACTGCCATGCTCTTGACCATTCCTCTAGTCTGCCTAGATCATCAATCATATGTTTTACTTTTCCTGGTGTGTCTATCCTGTTGCATACCTTTGTGTTATCTGCAAAAAGGCATACCTTTCCTGTAATGCCATTTTCAATGTCACCAATAAAGATATTAAAACGCACTGGTCCAAGTGCAGATTCCTGGGGTACATTGGTAATATTTCCCCCCTGTGAATGCACTCATTTGCTACAACTCTCTGTTTCTATCCTGCAACCAAAATCTTATCCATTCAACCATCTTAGTCTCCAATCCCATCCTTTCAAGTTTATTTAGCAGTCTGTGATGTAGGACAGTGTCAAAATCCTTACTAAAGTCTACATAAGCTATGTCTATAACACCAAGTTTATTATTTACTTTAGTCACACAGTCAAAAAAGTCAATAAGGTTTGTTTGACATGACCTCCCCCCAGTGAATCCATGCTGTTTGGGATCCTGGAAATTGCTTGATTTGAGATAATCTACAACTCTTTCTTTTAAGATTTTGCAGGCGCTCTGATGAACCAGCGCTTGCACTTCTGCAAAGCGAAAATACACTCTCCAGTGGGCGGCGACAATGAGTTTGCGCGGCTGCTAAAAACTGCTAGCGAGCGATCAACTCGGAATGACCCCCAATGTCCAGTGTTGATGACTTACTGCTTCTTTTAGATTGGTATTGGTTTGTGTTGGTATCTCAGGTAGTTTTTTGGTGAAACTCGTGCGTCTTATGTTTGACATGTTATCAGACAAGCAATGGAGCAAAGCACACCATCACTCTGGCATGTTGATACCTTCTTGGCTGCTTGGGATTACAAGATGAGGTACTCCACTGCTCATGGACATGTAGTTCAGTGCTTGCATCTATTGATGCTATCCTTAATTTGTTTCCTCTATGTAGGTGGTAGCTCAATGGCAGTAGTGGCCCATTACCTTTCAAGCATTTCTTAGTATTTTGCTCGCCTCCTTGGATGTGAGCCAGATGTTAAAAAGGTATACTGTTAATTGGTGGGGCAGTATATGTGCAATCACTGCTCGTCACTTCTCATATTACAATGATATCCCATGTGCTTGGTGCTGTTCATGCTGTATCATTACCTTGTTAAGCTTAATTATACATTTTCTTAATATAATTAAGCACTTTATGGATTATTAGATGGCATTATTTAAAAACAGTATTATTGATATGATTTTATATTACCAATTTAAAAAATTTTAAATATATTTTAAAGCAAATTACTCCAGTTATGATCCCATTAGGGTGGAAATAAGGAGGAGATTTAGGAGGAAATTCTGCCAGAAACATCGCCCTGAGGTAACCAAATGTGTCCCATGTTTCCCTCTTCAAACTCCTGGTTCTTAATCAATTCACAACATCTAGCATACCTCCTCATATCATTTTAGTGGATCATTAAGAATTTCTTGAGGCTCAGTTCAATTTCTGGACTGGAAAAGAATATGGTCCTGAAGAACATTGTTGCGCAAAGCCTTTTTACCAAAAGTTTCCTAAGAAGCCATTTGTGGTGTGTTCTGTGCCCACTCTTTGGGGAGGGAGTAATGTCACAGTGCACCAGAACCTGAGTCTCACTTACTGGGTCTGGCAGCTCTAGTCTGCAGGATCAGCAGCAGGGCAGAGTGGAGGCAGCCTCCAGTGCCTGCTGCTGTAATATTTTCCATTCCGTTTCCCCTCCTCTAGTTACAGTGTCTCTGTGTGCTACCACAAGGACACATGCACCAAATTTAACTGGACATGGTCACCAAATTGGACATCACATTTGGCACAAGAATTGAATCTCCTTCCTATAAAAGGGTGTCTCTGTGCAGAGAACAGTGCTAGAGTAAAGGCTCCCAACCTTGCTCCAGCATTATAGCTTTGTTTTCCATTTCTGCCTTGCGAGCTCCATTCTTGACTCCTGTCTTCCATACTTAGTTCCTGCTGATCGGCTTTGACCCAGTCTGCCATCCCAGTGTCCATACACCTCTCAACGAATTATCAGAGCCTACCCCAATGCATACTAGCTCCATACTAGGGAACCCTGCTGTAGGTCTATGCCAATACTGAAGTATAGGTCAGCATCCAATACACCCATCTATGACCTTGTGACATAGTATATGTATTATTAATACAGTCCACCCCAATCACAGTTGGTGACAATATTTTTTTTTATCTCTGCTTATCTTACTTGTTTTCTTTGTCATATGACCCAAAGATCAGCATATTGAGAATATAAAGGAATAGAACATGATGTGTACTGCTTGATAATATTACACTGCAATAAAGCAAATCCATTAGAATATTATAACCACAATTAGGGACATCTTAGTCCCAGAGATTGGAGTCTACTGAAGGTTATAAAATGTCTTAAAAATGAATGTTTAATTAAACAGTAAACAATATAAACAGTAGTAGGTATATTAGCACACGTCCAAAAATCTTAAAAGTGAGCACTTATCTGTCCATAGATGTTTTTGTTGTATAGTGCCACAGCCCCGATGTGTTTCAACTGTCAAAGAGACTTCATCATGAGGATTGTGTAGGTGAGTAGAGGAGCTATATTTATACTAAACTTCTTAATCCATACCGATGTCACATCACTTCCTGTGAAAATATTTGGCCTATACATAAAGCAGCTTAACAATGAAGTTAAACATTCACTGCATAGAAGACTTAATAGCCTTAGAGATCAGCAGCCTCAAGTATGCTAAAATAAAATTTATAAAATATGTTTAAAAATCCAAATACAGGCAGTCCAGCTGGTGGAATGGATGTGTATCGCATGCATTATTTCTGGATTCTGGTTCCCACTGTATTGGCAAAAAAGTGACAGAAACAGATGGTGGAGCACATAGCAGCCATATATAAAGATCCAAAGGACCCCATATGGGCCATATATGTCACTTTCCGGTATCCAATTTGCACAGAATTACTGTTAAAATAGTCAATATAAGTGGTGGATCACACAGTGACTATATTTACAGGTCCAAGTGGATCACCACATATCTATATTAAAGTTGAAGCATAAGAAGATGACATATCCTCCTGTGTAAAAGTGATACAACACATGGCAGCCATCTTTATGGTCCTGGTGGAATGCATGGTGGCCATCTTGCAAGTCCTTCACTCGTTTGGTAAACATGGCATAGCCCTCTTCCTGCTGTACTCCTACCACTGTGACTTCTCTTTCTCTGTATTTTCTCATGGCTCAACCTCTCCCCTATTTCCACTACCTGTTGGTGTCCCCCTAGGTTCTGTTTTTGGTCTCCTTTTAACTTAACTTAGTGTTTCTATGTGAATTTATATATTGTCTCTATTTATATTTCTTGTTGTCATCTTGTATAGCACTACAGAACCATTGTAGAACTATTGTGGAATCTTATAAATAAAATATAATTATGATGATAATGATAATAATAATAATAAAAAACATTATTACTAAGTAATGATGCCACTGTATAGGTCATTGTTACGGCCTCATATAGAATACAGTGTTCAGTTCTGGAGACCATACAGTATCTCCAGAAGGATAGCAATACATTAGAGAAGGCACACTGAAGTGCAACTACAATGGTGCATGGTCTACATAACAAAACTCCGGAAAGACTAAAAGATGTTAATAGGTATAGTTTGGAGCAGAGAAGGGAAAGGGGGACATGATAGAAGTTTTCACAAATATCAAGGGGTTTAACAAGGTACAGAAGGGCAACATTCTTCAAAGGAAGAGAAGTATTAGAACATAAAGACATGCACTGAAACTGGAGGAAGGTAGGTTCAGGGGAAATTTGAGTAAAAATTACTTCACAGAAAGGTAGTGGACAAGTCAAGTGGTGGTAGAGACTAATACAGTAGAGAAACTTAAACATGTTTGTGGTAGGTATAAGGATATCCTTATAAAGAAATAAGGATCAAATAGAGTTTGAAGTAAAAATATTGATGAAAAAAAGAGGCAAACTAGATGAGCCAAGTGGTTCTTATCTGCCATCAAATTCTCTGTTTCTATGTTTCTATATTGTTAAGTCTCAATTTCCCCTTAAAAAAATAACATAAAGAGAGGTTAATTAATGTTTGGAGAAAGATGACATACTAAGCAATTCAGCTTCAAACTATACTGTAGATGAGCAGGTTTAGATTCCTAGAAACCAAACCCACCTGAAAGTCTGCATTACGAGTAGGTCGGAGTCCTGGCTCAGAACTGAAAATGAGGTAAAACAAAATCTTCATTGTGTTGGATCTCATGTGTTTTGGATTGAATAAAAGTTCATCTCTCTTGATTTGGGAGCCATTTCACAGAGTACACTGGAGGGAGAGGGTGTTGGACTGTGGTCTCTGTGTGGGACTGTGGGCTCTGTGGTAGTAAAATGCACAGGACACTAGTGACCAGAGGGAGAAGGTGTAGGACTGTCAGTTCTGAGTGGACTGTGGGCTCTGAGAGTGACTAAAATGCACAGGACACTGAAGGACACTGCTGTGTATTCAGGCACTGTGTAAAAAAAAATAATTAATTTGAGTACCAAAACTAGGAGCGCTGTGAGGATGTGTTCTGTGCTCAAGCACAATGTAAAAATAAAATTAATATAACATTGTTGTGTGTTCAAGCATCATGTGAGAAAGAAATGTATGTTGAGGCACTCTGTAAAAAAAAATAACATCATTAGGGTGCCATTACTAGGAGCGCGCTAAGGCACTGTGTTGTGTGTTCAAGCACTGTGTAAAATTAAAATAAAACTTGTGCATTTAGGCACTGTTTTAGAAATAATATCATTAAGAGCACTGTGAAGCACTGTGTTGTGTGTTCAAATAACATGTAAAAAAACTGTTGTGTGTAGACACTGTATTAAAAAATAATGAAATTTGGGTGACATCTCTTGGAGCACTGTGAGGCACTGTGTTGTGTGTTCATTTAGTGTGTTTTAAAAAACTGTTTTGTGTTCAAGCATTGTGTAAAATAAAATGGTTGTGTGTTCAGACACTTAAAAAATAATGTCATTAGGATGTCATGACTACTAGCGCTGTGAGGCACTGTGTTATGTTCAAGCACCATGTAAAAACAATTAAAACAAAATGTGTATTCAGGAGCTGAGTAAAACAATAACATCATTAGAGTCCTATTACTAGGAGTATTGTAAGTCAAAATGGATCAGTCAATAGAAGAGCAGGAGCAACAACCCAGTACTAGTGCTGTGGCTGCAGCCAGTCATGATAGTACTTCAACATCTACTAAAGGTGGTCCAGAGGACACAAAAGGGTAAATGTAATAGGGTGTAAGAAGCTGGAGGTGATGGACTTCATGCGAGAATGCACGTGTTTTTAAAGTGACAATCATTTAGAAGGCAAAACCAACCTGGTTTTGCCTTGTAAATGATTGCTGCTTTAAAATATGGCCATTCTCGCATGAAGACCCACACCCTAACACATTTACCCCACAGTTTAAGAAAGGGCATCATATGCATAAACCGCACACAATGGCCTTTCTTTGCAAGTGGTAGTCCTGCTAATACTATTGCTGTTTCATGCAGTAGAAGACTGCCGATTGTGGACACTGGGGCCAAACACAGTCAAGCATCTTCTTCTGTAACCTCATATGATGATGCAACACTTTCTCGCTAAGAGTCTAGGTGAGATGTCACCTGTAAAATAGACAAATCAGTGCAGAAAAAAATGATAAGGCTGAAGAACAAACTGCATGTTCACTAACTTCACAAATTCCTCCTTCCATTTCTGCACCCTCTGTAAATGTGGGGATGAGCAGTACAAGTAAAGATGGTGACATAAAAATTGAGGATAGTACTGTGGAAGTGCTAGAGCATGATGGGGCTATTTGTTTATCTGATGCTAATGAGAATGTTGATAATGAGGATGTTGCTTGTGTTAAAGTAAGTTGGCCACCAGTAGCAGTAGTTCTTGCCCGTGATAAAAAGAAGGCCAATGTCATGCCTGGGCATGAGACAAAAAAAAATCAAATCCTGACATTTTTGAAGGCATCTGTACTATTTGTGAGACCAAAGTTAGTAGAGGTGGGGACATTAACCTTCTAGGCACAGCCTCTCTCTTACATCATTTTCAACAAGTTCAAGTTATTTTCAAAAATGTAAAAAAAAATCCTGTAACAAAACAGAAGCAGTCCAGTATCATATAGCAGCTGTTTGGTCAAGCACAATCTCCACCATCAACATTATCATCATCAACGTTCTCATTAATTTTCATAGGTAATGTCATAGGTAATGAAGTTAATTAAAATCAATTACTGTGCAAATTCTCTTAGGAAGACTTGTGCCACCAATTACAACAAACAAACTTCTATAGCAATTGATACCCGTGAGGATGATGAAGATGATATCAACAACAGTTAGGAGGGTGATATTGAGGATGATGATGAGTCTGAGATGGTCTAAATTTGATGATGCATAAACGCACTTTTAACTGCCTTAATCCCATTGGTAGCTTTATTTGTGGTGGCCCAAAAAAACCAAGCACTTCTGCTACAAACTTGGAAGTTCATGTAGCTGAAATTCTTAATTTGTCTAAACTGTGCATGTCCTTTTTAATATACAACATAAGGGCAGGTGGAAGGGCCCAATGACAATTTCATCTTACACCACGTGTGGACTAGATTTAGAAGTAAACATGGCATTATCATCATATTCAGACTCTCTGGTACACCTTATAAATGTACTGCAGGGTGTGTTACAATTAGGAAGGAAGGGGATGGGGAATGGGGGGGGGGTATGGTCAACAGGTTTGCCTCCTAATATTTTTTAGTGTGTAACATAGACTGATTTGGAGCTATTCATTTTCTTGACTTCTCTTTCAACCCTTGTCAGGAATTATTGGCTATTAATGTTATATTCTTTTATGGCATTTTCTCTTCTCATTTGTTGCAAAACAGATTGCCATGTAAAATGTATTTAAGTTTCTAAATTCATCAATCCAATTAATTCATTTTTCTTCAATGAATTAATCAATCAATCAATCAATCATCAATCAATCAATCAATGCATCCATCCATTACCCGCCTGTCACTACATACTCAACCTCCATTTCTCTGTACTGCCTTGGGGCCTCATCTTTTGAAGACATTCTTTCTATGGGTTTGTATAGTTCATTAAACTGTCATTCTGTCTGCTACTGCTGTGCTGCAATGCTTAATATTCTGTATGTGCGATATTCTTAAGGTAACTGTCCGGTGTTTGTGCCACTGCTCTGTTACTTCGTTTAACCAGCCAGCTTTTGGCCAATATTGGAAATTACTGAAAATAAATGTTATTTGGGTTAATAATACTAGAGGAACAAAATATGCCCAAAATACATGATTTTAGCTGTTTTTAGCACTTTTTAAACAAAATCCTGATCCAAAACCAAAACCAAAACACCGGAGAGTGGTTTTTCCAAAACTGGAAAACAAATCCAAAACACAGAGTGTGGTTCTGGTTTTGCCAAAACCACCCTATGTGCTTTGGTTTTGTATTCCAGGGGTCTGCACATCTCTCTACTTTGGCTGATTGGCTGGTACAGTGATTCCCAAAAGTGTTCAACAATGCACTCCCAACAGTCTAGGTTTTAAGGCTATCCATGCTTAGGCACATGTTGCTTAATTAGTACCTCAGTCAGTTTGATTCTACTATTTGTGCACAAGTAATGATATCCTTAAAACCTGGACTGATGGGGTGCCTTGAGGACAGCATTTGGGAACCACTTGGCTAGTAACTTATCTCTTCCCACTTTATCTAACTGCAAGCTTTGATAAATCTCCCCTTAGTGTCTTGGAAACCTCTTCAGTAAAGTACATTTACACATTACCTATACTGTGCCTTTCTCTTTATGGCCAGTGCAACTCCTTTGTTATTATGAGTTTTTATGTGTTTTAGAAAGAATCAATCAATTGCACGTCTACTCCGATTCTCTCCATTTGGATTCCTAGGTTGAGGAGAGGTCTTTATTTATTATTTATTTATTAACAGTTTCTTATATAGCGCAGCAAATTCCGTTGCGCTTTACAATTTGAAATAACAATAACAAACTGGGTGATAACAGTCATAGAGGTAGGAAGGCCCTGCTCGCAAGCTTACAATCTATAGGGAAATAGCACCTTTCCTTGTGTACATATGCCTATCTATTGCATAGAATGAGAAGACATGTGAGGATATGTGTGGACTGTACAGAGTGGATGCAATTTGATAGCAAGGTTTATGAAAGTTATGTGGGCGGTTCTGGAATTTGATACACTTGACTAAAGAGGCGAGTTTTCAGGGAACGCTTGAAGGTCTTCCAACTACATGCATATATATATGGAGGAACAAAAAAATAGAGTAGATCAAGGCTGGCTAAACCAGTCCTTGAGATCTACCAATAGTTCACATTTTCAAGACCACCTAGCTGGTGCACAGGTGTAGTCATTACTAATTAAGATGTGCTGCATTCATTCCTAACTGACAACTCTACAGATCTCCAGGAGGCCTGGAAAAAATAAACTGTTGGTAGATCTCGAGGACCGGTTTGGCCAGCCCTGGAGTAGATTGTATGTGAACTTATTGGTAAGAAACGGAATTGCATCTAAAATCTAACTTTTAATAATACTATAAAAATAGAACGGATGGTGGCGCGGCTGGGATTTTTAGAACTGTTGATTAGATATCAATATTTATATATGTTTTAATAATACTGTAGGTCTATTACAGTGGTTCTCAAATGCAGACTTCAAAGCATCCTAACAGTCCAGGTTTTAAGGATATTCATAGTTGAGCACATTTGGTTAAATGAAATTGACTGAGGTACTAATTATGTAACCTGTGCCTAAGCATGGTTATCCTTAAATCCAGGACCCTTAGGGGAGGGTAATTCTGAGTTGACTGCAGCAGGAACTTTGTTAGCAGTTGGGCAAAACCATGTGCACTGGCTGCTTTATTTTTACACTGCAATTTAGATTGCAGATTGAACACACCACACCCAAATCTAACTCTCTCTGCACATTTTATATCTGCCTCCCCTGCAGTGCACATGGTTTTGCCCAACTGCTAACAAAGGGGGTAATTCCAAGTTGATCGCAGCAGGAATTTTGTTAGCAGTTGAACAAAACCATGGCCCTCATTCCGAGTTGATCGGTCGCAAGGCGAATTTAGCAGAGTTACACACGCTAAGCCGACGCCTACTGGGAGTGAATCTTAGCTTCTTAAAATTGCGACCGATGTATTCGCAATATTGCGATTACTAACTACTTAGCAGTTTCAGAGTAGCTCCAGACTTACTCTGCCTGTGCGATCATTTCAGTGCTTGTCGTTCCTGGTTGACGTCACAAACACACCCAGCGTTCGCCCAGGCACTCCCACCGTTTCCCCGGCCACTCCTGCGTTTTTTCCGGAAACGGTAGCGTTTTCAGCCACACGCCCCTGAAACGCCGTGTTTCCGCCCAGTAACACCCATTTCCTGTCAATCACATTACGATCGCCGGAGCGAAGAAAAAGCCGTGAGTAAAAATACTTTCATCATAGTAAAGTTACTTGGCGCAGTCGCAGTGCGAACATTGCGCATGCGTACTAAGAGGATTTTCACTGCGATGCGATGAAAAATACCGAGCGAACAACTCGGAATGAGGGCCCATGTGCACTTCAGGGGGGGGCAGATATAAAATGTGCAGAGAGAGTTAGATTTGGGTGTGGTGTGTTCAATCTGCAATCTAAATGGCAGTGTAAAAATAAAGCAGCCAATATTTACCCTGCACAGAAACAAAATAACCCACCCAAATCTTACTCTCTTCTAAACATGTTATATCGGCCTCCCCTGCAGTGCACATGGTTTTGCCCAACTGCTAACAAAATTCCTGCTGCGATCAACTTGGAATTACCCCCAAAGTTCCTGCTGCGATCAACTCAGAATTACCTCCAGGGTGCCTTGACACCTGTGTTTGGAAACCTCTGTTGTGTTACAATAGAAAAATAAGTCAAAACTTTTCTAATGAAACATAAAAATGAATGAATGGAGAAAAATATAATTTGATTAATGTTATCAGAGAACTAAATACCACAGTATAGATATTAGATTAATAGTAAAATGGCTAGTTTACCAAACAAAAAGTTTAATTATGCATGCACAAACACAACCTAAGTATAAACCTATACTGACCAGGCAAAAATATTGAATACATTGTGGAATACAGTGCCACTTGTATACAGTGCTATTTTTCAGCAGGAAGCACCAGGAACTGACTACCTGAACCTCTCATTAAATATGACATCATCAGGATCTTTTCTATAAACTACTGTATCTATCTATCTATCTATCTATCTATCTATCTATCGTTTTATTTTAAAGTCCATTTTGAGTGCCGTCTTTTCTAAAAACTATCTATCATCTTCCCATCTATAACTTTTTTAATAGCTCCGCCCCCAGTCCCGTAGTTAATAAACCTATTTTCCCCAAAAATAGTACTGGTGAATTTGGCATTGCTGAGGGCATTGTGTTCCTGGCACCGTTGGGGGTATTGTGTATCTGCCACTACTGGGGGTTAGTGTAACTGGCACTGCTGGGGGCATTGTGTATCTGGCACTGCTGGGGGCATTGTGTAACTGGCACTGGTGGGGGCATTGTGTAACTGGCACTGGTGGGGGCATTGTGTAACTGGCACTGGGGGGGCATTCTGTGTATCTGACACTACTGGTGGCATTATGTGTATATATATATATATATATATATATATATATATACCACTCCAAAGAAGAACAGTACTGGAGGCAATGAGTTCAGAAATAATGCTGTGTATTTAAAAGCGACAGCTGTTTCAGGGCAATAGCCCTTTCCTCAAACATCAACAACACCAAATGCTGGACAAAACAAACATACAACACTTACCCCACCTAAATACCCGCTGAGGCGCTCACCGCCGCATCCTCTCCACGTGTCCCTGCTTCCGGAAACGAAGCCGCCGGGTCACTTCCGGTGAACGCGTAACCCGTTGTCATGGGGACCCGCTGCTTGCGGTTCACCACTTCACTGCTGCGTCTCACAGGGGGCCGGCTCTGCTTCCTCCTCAGCCCGGGCGCCAACGATCAGAGAGGGAGGGCGATGACCTAGTGCACCTCCGCCTAAACAGAGACAATTAGCAATACACATAAATATCACATAGCAGAGAGAGTACAAACATATACAATATTATATACAGCAAGAGTGTGGTTACAAACTAAGAAAAATTCAGATCCCCAGACCCACAAACAGGGAGCCTATCTAGTCCCTGCTCTGTCACCCAGGCAGCCCCAAACTGTGAAACTAAGCTTACACAAGCAGGGTGGTAGATATAGCCAAAATAACAGCCCGCATATTGATAAAGATTATGTATGCTGAAATGGGCTCATAAACACTACATGGGTTCAGACACCAATACTACTATGTTAATGTGAAATGCTTAGCTATAGACAAGACTGCCTAGCCAAACACATTCCAATTAATTTTATCGTTCAGGCCACGAGGCCAGAACGTATCCATCTTCAAGATTCAACGGGTTTCCTTTTCCAGTAGGACCCTGGCCCTATCCCCTCCCCTCATGGACAATGGTACATGTTCTATGCCAAAATATTTCAAAGAGATCAAGGGGTGGCCCGCGGTCTTAAAGTGCCGGGCCACCGGCTGATCTACAGGTTTACCTTCCAGGGTCAACTTGATGGCAGAGCGGTGTGCTGCCATGCGTTCACTAAACTTGCGTGTAGTCTGCCCTATGTAGTACAAACCACATGGGCAAACTATAGCATACACAACAAATGCAGTACTGCAAGTAATCACCTGTCTAATGGAGAATTTGAAATTCCTATGTGGGTGTTGGAAGATACCATATAATTACACGTTGCACACTTGGTGCAACGGTAACACCCCGAGGGCTTTTTTTGTACATTAGAAGCAGGAAGACTACCCATCCCAGTAATGTCGGTTCTAACTATTTTTTCGCGTAAATTAGCTCCTCGCCTGAATGCAGCAATAGGTTTAATATTTTTAAACGACGGCAGTTCCGGATCAGACGCCACAATGGGCCACAAGGCTTGTGAAGCCCTGTGGATAATCGGACTGGCCGTTGAAAAATCAGTGGCCCAGGGAAGAATGTTGCTGGAGTCTTTTTTTGCTGGATGTAAAAGCTGATCTCTGGACATCTGCAACACTTGTTGTTTTTGTGACTGCAGAACCGGGCCTTCATACCCCCTCGCTAGAAACTTAAGGATCATGTCATCCAATAGGGCAGGGATCTAATCTCTGTCACTTGTGATGCGGGCTACCCGCATCATCTGGGACAAGGACACTCCCTTTTTCAACGGCTTAGGGTGATGACTGGAGGCCATCAATAGTGTGTTCCTATCGGTAGGTTTGGAAATAATTTCAGTAGAGATACAGCCCCCAGCAAGAATAATCTTAACGTCTAGAAAATTAGCCACCATCTCATCACAAGTATACGTGAATTTAATAGGGGAGGGAAGGGTATTAATTTCTGACATCAACTTCACGAAGGCTTCTTTCCCACCCCCCCATAATAGGAAGACATCATCAATATACCTAGTATACAAAATGATATTGTCAGCCACGGCTTGATTGGTGAAAAACATCCTGTTTTCCTGAACAAACATGTAAATGTTAGCATACGAGGGTGCTACCGATGATCCCATCGCGCACCCTCGCAGCTGCAGGTAGAACTCACCATCAAACAGAAAATAGTTTCTGCTTAAGGTGAGCTCTAGCAAGGTAAGAAACAGACTGTCGTTGAATGATGATGGAGCTATGTTATCCTCCAGAAAGTCCCGCATCACACACATCCCCTCCTGGTGCGGGATGGACGTGTATAAGCTGCAAACATCCAGGCAGCACATCAACGTGCCCAGTGGTAATACCGCAAGTTCCTGTAGTTTCAGAATGAATGAATTGGTTTCCTTCAGGAATGATCTTTGCCCCAATAGTAATGGTTGCAGGACACTGTCCAGAAGCTGAGACACAGGCTTAGTTTGTAACCACACTCTTGCTGTATATAATGTTGTATATGTTTGTACTCTCTTTGCTATGTGATATTTATGTGTATTGCTAATTGTCTCTATTTAGGTGGAGGTGCACTAGGTCATCGCCCTTCCTCTCTGATCGTTGGTGCCCGGGCTGAGGAGGTAGAAGAGCCGGCCCCCTGTGAGACGCAGCAGTGAAGTGGTGAACCGCAAGCAGCGGGTCCCCATGACAACGGGTGACGCGTTCACCAGAAGTGACCCGGCAGCTTCATTTCCGGAAGCAGGGGCGCGTGGAGAGGATGCGGCGGTGAGCGCCTCAGCGGGTATTTAGGTGGGGTAAGTGTTGTATGTTTGTTTTGTCCAGCATTTGGTGTTGTTGCTGCTTGAGGAAAGGGCTATTGTCCTGAAACAGCTGTCGCTTTTAAATACACAGCATTATTTCTGAACTCATTGCCTCCAGTGCCGTTCTTCTTTGGAGTGGTGCATTGACTTTTTGAACGTGGCACGGAGGTTGGTTGTGGCATTTAACCTTGTGAGTGCCAACTGCCTTGTCTGTATTTCTTGTGCCGTGTCAGACACCAGTTGTAAGGCACCTATTATCACTTATCAAGCCCTGCTTGGATTCTTCATTTTGTTTGTGGTGGGACATTCATCATTACCACATAGTGCAGAGGAGACTAGTTGTGTGTAGGACTATGGAAAATACCGTGACCGTGGTCCAGGATGCCCCAGGGTGCAACATCATGGGCATGATGGCACCCGGAGAAACGTTTAGCTTTACGCAGGAACAGATTGAGAGCATCCTGTCCAAGGAAATCCTGCCTGTTATGGATACGGCGATGAAGGCTGAGGATTGCCTGTTCCAGCTAATGAAATACAAACGCAGGGAGATAGACTTTTTGCTGCATGGGATCTCACTCACCCAATACTACAGAGAGCATAAAATCCCCAGAGGATTCCGTATCCGTAATGTGCCCACTATTGGGCGCCACAATCCAGATTTTGTAAGAAAATGGATTGGAATCCTCAATAGATGTGCCTTCGACCTCATGGTCCTTGTTATCGAGGAGGCCAATAGGGAATTACAGCTCACACGACAAAAAATTGTGACCTTTGAGAGGGAGAACTTGAAGGTATTCGAATCTGATAAATCACAAGACTGGATACGCAAATTGAAGACCCAGTGCGACTAGTATAGGCGAGATCTGCTTAAATTTAAGCGCAATAAAAAGATGACTGTAGACCAGGACTATGATGACAACAAAGTCTACAGGTGGTTGGCTGGTGTGGATGGTTTGGACAAACTGCGGGCTTTACAGAAATGCAGACCATGGCAGAGGACGAAACAAGGTTTCAGGAGTGCGAAGTCCAGCAGCGACAGCGACTTCGCTTTCTCTGAATTGGAAGAAGCCTCAGGCAGTGTCCCTTTAGGACAAGCTACAAAAGAAGGTCAAGGCCGGACCGATGCACTCCCACCCGCAGGGGTGGCCAGAACAAAAGGGGTCCGAAAAGCCACCCAGAACAAGAATTACACTTAATTTTCAACTTGTCCAGAAGAACCATCACGCCTACAGAAACACAGGTCCTGAGTCGTGGCCTTAGCTACGTACCGACCAATGCGCATGATCCCTTTAATTGGTCGCGAGATCTTCACCATTTCACCAGAAAGCTTAGGCTTAAAGAATTCTTCCAGAATTCTCCCTCTCAGATAGTTGCACCTTCTGTGTTTGACAACTTTTTGAAACGTGTCTCCAGATCCAAGTTCGATCCGGTCTCCTCCAACTCCTCTATTAGTACCTTCAGTAGGCTCATGGATGACTCGGTCAATAGATTCTTAGCTGCTCCTGCCATAATCAGATTGATATGTCCATTAGTGAAAGAGAAGCTTTAACGAATCTCCAAACGTATCAGGACATTGTGATCCGGCCCGCCGATAATGGCGGGGCCATAGTTATTATGGACTTAGATTATTATAGAGAAGAAGCTTTGAGCCAACTAGCTGAACAGGGGGTATATCGCAAACTTTCCAAGAACCCAACGTTGGAATATCAACAGGAATTGTTCACCATCTTAGATAAAGCCAAAACACAAGGCTTGTTACCGGACAAAGTACACAAGGTGCTACAGTATGTGTCCGGCACCCAAAGAGTCCAATACTCTATACGATTCCGAAGCTTCATAAGCACCAGACTAAACCCCCTGGGAAACCGATCATCTCCGCTAGAGTCTCACTTTACCAGCCTGTGTCTCAGCTTCTGGACAGTGTCCTGCAACCATTACTATTGGGGCAAAGATCATTCCTGAAGGATACCAATTCATTCATTCTGAAACTGCAGGAACTTGCGCACGTTGAAACTGGGCACGTTGATGTGCTGCCTGGATGTTTGCAGCTTATACACGTCCATCCCGCACCAGGAGGGGATGTGTGCGATGCGGGACTTTCTGGAGGATAACATAGCTCCATCATCATTCAACAACAGTCTGTTTCTTACCTTGCTAAAGCTTACCTTAAGCAGAAACTATTTTCTGTTTGATGGTGAGTTCTACCTGCAGCTGCGAGGGTGCACGATGGGATTATCGGTAGCACCCTCGTATGCTAACATTTACATGTTTGCTCAGGAAAACAGGATGTTTTTCACCAATCAAGCCGTGGCTGACAATATAATTTTGTATACTAGGTATATTGATGATGTCTTCCTATTATGGGGGGGTGGGAAAGAAGCCTTTGTGAAGTTGATGTCAGAAATTAATACCCTTCCCTCCCCTATTAAATTCACGTATACTTGTGATGAGATGGTGGCTAATTTTCTAGACGTTAAGATTATTCTTGCGATAGGAACACACTATTGATGGCCTCCAGTCATCACCCTAAGCCGTTGAAAAAGGGAGTGTCCTTGTCCCAGATGATGCGGGTAGCCCACATCACAAGTGACAGATAGAAGATCCCTGCCCTATTGGATGACATGATCCTTAAGTTTCTACCGAGGGGGTATGAAGGCCCGGTTCTGCAGTCACAAAAACAACAAGTGTTGCAGATGTCCAGGGATCAGCTTTTACATCCAGCAAAAAAAGACTCCAGCAACATTCTTCCCTGGGCCACTGATTTTTCAACGGCCAGTCCGATTGTCAGCAGTGCTTCACAAGCCTTGTGGCCCATTGTGGCGTCGGATCCGGAACTGCCGTTGTTTAAAAATATTAAACCTATTGCGGCATTCAGGCGAGGAGCTAATTTACGCGACAAAATAGTTAGAACCGACCTTACTGGGATGGGTAGTCTTCCTGCTTCTAATCAGAGAGGGCTCATAAACACTACATGGGTTCAGACACCAATACTACTATGTTAATGTGTAATTATATGGTATCTTGTAGAGAATTCCAACACCCACATAGGAATTTCAAATTCTCCATTAGACAGGTGATTACTTACAGTACTGCGTTTGTTGTGTATGCTATAGTTTGCCCATGGAAAAGGAAACCCGTTGGATCTTGAAGTTGGATACGTTCTGGCTTCGTGGCCTGAGCGATAAAATTAATTGGAATGTGTTTGGCTAGGCAGTCTTGTCTATAGCTAAGCATTTCACATTAACATAGTAGTATTGGTGTCTGAACCCATGTAGTGTTTATGAGCCCATTTCAGCATACATAATCTTTATCAATATGCGGGCTGTTATTTTGGCTATATCTACCACCCTGCTTGTGTAAGCTTAGTTTCACAGTTTGGGGCTGCCTGGGTGACAGAGCAGGGACTAGATAGGCTCCCTGTTTGTGGGTCTGGGGATCTGAATTTTTCTTAGTTTGTAACCACACTCTTGCTGTATATAATGTTGTATATGTTTGTACTCTCTCTGCTATGTGATATTTATGTGTATTGCTAATTGTCTCTGTTTAGGCGGAGGTGCACTAAGTCATCGCCCTCCCTCTCTGATCGTTGGTGCCCGGGCTGAGGAGGAAGCAGAGCTGGCCCCCTGTGAGACGCAGCAGTGAAGTGGTGAACCGCAAGCAGTGGGTCCCCATGACAACGGGTGACGCGTTCACTGGAAGTGACCCGGCGGCTTCATTTCCGGAAGCAGGGACGCGTGGAGAGGATGCGGCGGTGAGCGCCTCAGCGGGTATTTAGGTGGGGTAAGTGTTGTATGTTTGTTTTGTCCAGCATTTGGTGTTGTTGCTGCTTGAGGAAAGGGCTATTGCCCTGAAACAGCTGTCCCTTTTAAATACACAGCATTATTTCTGAACTCATTGCCTCCAGTGCCGTTCTTCTTTGGAGTGGTGCATTTACTTTTTGAACGTGGCACGGAGGCTGGTTGTGGCGTTTAACCTTGTGAGTGCCGACTGCCTTGTCTGTATATTTATATATATATATATATATATATATACACACTGAATGAATGAAATATTTGTTCTTTACATAGTTGAATGTGCTGACAACAAAATCACACAAAAATTATCAATGGAAATCAAATTTATTAACCCATGGAGGTCTGGATTTGGAGTCACACTCAAAATTAAAGTGGAAAAACACACTACAGGCTGATCCAACTTTGATGTAATGTACTTAAAACAAGTCAAAATGAGGCTCAGTAGTGTGTGTGGCCTCCACGTGCCTGTATGACCTCCCTACAACCCACACAAGTGGCTCAGGTAGTGCAGCTCATCCAGGATGGCACATCAATGCGAGCTGTGGCAAGAAGGTTTGCGGTGTCTGTCAGCGTAGTGTCCAGAGCATGGAGGCACTACCAGGAGACAGGCCAGTATATCAGGAGACGTGGAGGAGGCCGTAGGAGGTCAACAACCCAGCAGCAGGACCGCTACCTCCGCCTTTGTGCAAGGAGGAACAGGAGGAGAACTGCCAGAGCCCTGCAAAATGACCTCCAGCAAGCCGCAAATGTGCATGTGTTTACTCAAATGATCAGAAACAGACTCCATGAGGGTGGTATGAGGGCCCGATGCCCACAGGTGGGAGTTGTGCTTACAGCCCAACACCATGCAGGACATTTGGCATTTGCCAGAGAACACCAAGATTGGCAAATTCGCCACTGGCGCCCTGTGCTCTTCACAGATGAAAGCAGGTTCTCACTGAGCACATGTGACAGACGTGACAGAGTCTGGGGACGCCAAGGAGAACGTTCTGCTGCCTGCAACATCCTCCAGCATGACCGGTTTGGCAGTGGGTCAGTAAAGGTGTGGGGTGGCATTTCTTTGGGGGGCCGCACAGCCCTCCATGTGCTCGCCAGAGGTAGCCTACTGCCATTAGGTACCGAGATGAGATCCTTAGATCCCTTGTGAGACCATATGCTGGTGCGGTTGGCCCTGGGTTCCTCCTAATGCAAGGCAATGCTAGACCTCATGTGCTAGAGTGTGTCAGCAGTTCCTGCAAGATGAAGGCATTGATGCTATGGACTGGCTCGCCCGTTCCCCAGACAGGAATCCAATTGAGCACATCTGGGACATCATGTCTCGCTCCATCCACCAACGCCACGTTGCACCACAGACTGTCCAGGAGTTGGCGGATGCTATAGTCCAGGTCTGGGAGGAGATCCCTCAGGAGACCATCCTCCACCTCATCAGGAGCATGCCCAGGCATTGTAGGGAGGTCATACAGGCACGTGGAGGTCACACACACTACTGAGCCTCATTTTGACTTGTTTTAAGGACATTACATCAAAGTTGGATCAGCCTGTAGTGTGTTTTTCCACTTTAATTTTGAGGGTGACTCCAAATCCAGACCTCCATGGGTTAATAAATTTGATTTCCATTGATACGTTTTGTGTGATTTTGTTGTCAGCACATTCAACTATGTAAAGAACAAAGTATTTAATAAGAATATTTCATTCATTCAGATCTAGGATGTGTTATTTTAGTGTTCCCTTTATTTTTTTGAGCAGTGTATATATATATATATATATATATATATATATATATATATATATATATATATAGCAGTACTCGGGGCATTATGTGTGTGGATAAAAAAATGAAAAAGATGTACCAATTGATGCCCCACCCCTTTGGTAGCTCCACCCACATATCACCGCTCTCCTCTGCCCTGCCCACAGTTCCTGAACCTATTTTTCTACAAAAATAGCACTGCTTGTATAACTTGAGACATCGGTTGTTTATCAAGAACATCTATGAATATAAACAGAGAGAAAGAAACAGATTTAACCACTTAACTGGCATGCTCAGATCACATGAGACTGCACCACCCATCTGTGTTCCTCAGTTTTTGAAAAGGAGAGCCATTCTGCAGATGTGCATAATATAATATTTACATATTTTTAAAAATACTTTTTAAACTATATTAAATACATTTAAAAAAAAACAACAACCATGTTATGAACGGTTTTGAAGGGAAAAATCCTCAGTTAAGTGGTAAATAATCCTAAAGTTAGAAATCATTTTCTGAATTCTTGAACGTTCTACAACTATAGGTCACTAAGGGTGTGATTCAGCATGGAAAGCAGGTACAATTACGTTCATAAGCTGTGGCCTTTTGAAGTGTGCATATGCACAGAAGCCACACTGTATGTGTGCACACTGTGAGATGCGATGGCATGTCACATCTGTCAATGCCTCTGCCTAATTGACAGGAAGAAGTGCTCACGGGGCAGGAGTAGGCGTCGTGGCGCCAATTAGGGGCATCGTGGTGGCATTGGGGGGGCGTGGTCTGCACAATGCGGGCATGTTCGGACCATTTGCAGGCAGCTTATGGCAGCCTTGTGATGTCACACGCATCAGCTGCAACTGAAAACATGGTGGCTAGCCATCCACCATTGCAGCTAGGCTGCGTAGGCAGAGGGCTACCCTAAACATGTGTAAGCATTGCCACCGTGCAATGCTTACACATGTGTGCGGGGTTTGGGGGGGTCAGTGACTTGCATGCCAGACCTGCTTGCTCTGTGCTGGGTGTCCCCTCACATTTCAGAGTAATGGATTGCAGATGTGTGATTTTTCACACATTTACGATACATGCTGTATTCATTGATTGGTGATTAAGTTATGTCAGCATCTGTTACATTTCTAATATCATATTGTATATAGTGATGAGCGCCTGAAATTTTTCGGGTTTTGTGTTTTGGTTTTGGGTTCGGTTCCGCGGCCGTGTTTTGGGTTCGACCGCGTTTTGGCAAAACCTCACCGAATTTTTTTTGTCGGATTCGGGTGTGTTTTGGATTCGGGTGTTTTTTTCAAAAAACCCTAAAAAACAGCTTAAATCATAGAATTTGGGGGTCATTTTGATCCCATATTATTATTAACCTCAAAAACCATAATTTCCACTCATTTTCAGTCTATTCTGAATACCTCACACCTCACAATATTATTTTTAGTCCTAAAATTTGCACCGAGGTCGCTGGATGACTAAGCTAAGCGACCCTAGTGGCCGACACAAACACCTGGCCCATCTAGGAGTGGCACTGCAGTGTCACGCAGGATGTCCCTTCCAAAAAACCCTCCCCAAACAGCACATGACGCAAAGAAAAAAAGAGGCGCAATGAGGTAGCTGTGTGAGTAAGATTAGCGACCGTAGTGGCCGACACAAACACCGGGCCCATTTAGGAGTGGCACTGCAGTGTCACGCAGGATGTCCCTTCCAAAAAACCCTCCCCAAACAGCACATGACGCAAAGAAAAAAAGAGGCGCAATGAGGTAGCTGTGTGAGTAAGATTAGCGACCCTAGTGGCCGACACAAACACCGGGCCCATCTAGGAGTGGCACTGCAGTGTCACGCAGGATGTCCCTTCCAAAAAACCCTCCCCAAACAGCACATGACGCAAAGAAAAAAAGAGGCGCAATGAGGTAGCTGTGTGAGTAAGATTAGCGACCGTAGTGGCCGACACAAACACCGGGCCCATCTAGGAGTGGCACTGCAGTGTCACGCAGGATGGCCCTTCCAAAAAACCCTGTCCAAACAGCACATGACGCAAAGAAAAAAAGAGGCGCAATGAGGTAGCTGACTGTGTGAGTAAGATAAGCGACCCTAGTGGCCGACACAAACACCGGGCCCATCTAGGAGTGGCACTGCAGTGTCACGCAGGATGTCCCTTCCAAAAAACCCTCCCCAAACAGCACATGACGCAAAAAAAAAAGAGGCGCAATGAGGTAGCTGTGTGAGTAAGATTAGCGACCGTAGTGGCCGACACAAACACCGGGCCCATCTAGGAGTGGCACTGCAGTGTCACGCAGGATGTCCCTTCCAAAAAACCCTCCCCAAACAGCACATGACGCAAAGAAAAAAAGAGGCGCAATGAGGTAGCTGACTGTGTGAGTAAGATTAGCGACCCTAGTGGCCGACACAAACACCGGGCCCATCTAGGAGTGGCACTGCAGTGTCACGCAGGATGTCCCTTCCAAAAAACCCTCCCCAAACAGCACATGACGCAAAGAAAAAAAGAGGCGCAATGAGGTAGCTGTGTGAGTAAGATTAGCGACCGTAGTGGCCGACACAAACACCGGGCCCATTTAGGAGTGGCACTGCAGTGTCACGCAGGATGTCCCTTCCAAAAAACCCTCCCCAAACAGCACGTGACGCAAAGAAAAAAAGAGGCGCAATGAGGTAGCTGTGTGAGTAAGATTAGCGACCCTAGTGGCCGACACAAACACCGGGCCCATCTAGGAGTGGCACTGCAGTGTCACGTAGGATGTCCCTTCCAAAAAACCCTCCCCAAACAGCACATGACGCAAAGAAAAAAAGAGGCGCAATGAGGTAGCTGTGTGAGTAAGATTAGCGACCGTAGTGGCGGACACAAACACCGGGCCCATTTAGGAGTGGCACTACAGTGTCACGCAGGATGTCCCTTCCAAAAAACCCTCCCCAAACAGCACATGACGCAAAGAAAAAAAGAGGCGCAATGAGGTAGCTGTGTGAGTAAGATTAGCGACCCTAGTGGCCGACACAAACACCGGGCCCATCTAGGAGTGGCACTGCAGTGTCACGCAGGATGGCCCTTCCAAAAAACCCTCCCCAAACAGCACATGACGCAAAGAAAAAAAGAGGCGCAATGAGGTAGCTGTGTTAGTAAGATTAGCGACCGTAGTGGCCGACACAAACACCGGGCCCATTTAGGAGTGGCACTGCAGTGTCACGCAGGATGTCCCTTCCAAAAAACCCTCCCCAAACAGCACATGACGCAAAGAAAAAAAGAGGCGCAATGAGGTAGCTGTGTGAGTAAGATTAGCGACCCTAGTGGCCGACACAAACACCGGGCCCATCTAGGAGTGGCACTGCAGTGTCACGCAGGATGGCCCTTCCAAAAAACCCTCCCCAAACAGCACATGACGCAAAGAAAAAAAGAGGCGCAATGAGGTAGCTGACTGTGTGAGTAAGATAAGCGACCCTAGTGGCCGACACAAACACCGGGCCCATTTAGGAGTGGCACTGCAGTGTCACGCAGGATGTCCCTTCCAAAAAACCCTCCCCAAACAGCACATGATGCAAAGAAAAATAAAAGAAAAAAGAGGTGCAAGATGGAATTGTCCTTGGGCCCTCCCACCCACCCTTATGTTGTATAAACAAAACAGGACATGCACACTTTAACCAACCCATCATTTCAGTGACAGGGTCTGCCACACGACTGTGACTGATATGACGGGTTGGTTTGGACCCCCCCCAAAAAAGAAGCAATTAATCTCTCCTTGCACAAACTGGCTCTACAGAGGCAAGATGTCCACCTCATCATCATCCTCCGATATATCACCGTGTACATCCCCCTCCTCACAGATTATCAATTCGTCCCCACTGGAATCCACCATCTCAGCTCCCTGTGTACTTTGTGGAGGCAATTGCTGCTGGTCAATGTCTCCGCGGAGGAATTGATTATAATTCATTTTAATGAACATCATCTTCTCCACATTTTCTGGATGTAACCTCGTACGCCGATTGCTGACAAGGTGAGCGGCGGCACTAAACACTCTTTCGGAGTACACACTTGTGGGAGGGCAACTTAGGTAGAATAAAGCCAGTTTGTGCAAGGGCCTCCAAATTGCCTCTTTTTCCTGCCAGTATAAGTATGGACTGTGTGACGTGCCTACTTGGATGCGGTCACTCATATAATCCTCCACCATTCTTTCAATGGGGAGAGAATCATATGCAGTGACAGTAGACGACATGTCCGTAATCGTTGTCAGGTCCTTCAGTCCGGACCAGATGTCAGCATCAGCAGTCGCTCCAGACTGCCCTGCATCACCGCCAGCGGGTGGGCTCGGAATTCTGAGCCTTTTCCTCGCACCCCCAGTTGCGGGAGAATGTGAAGGAGGAGATGTTGACAGGTCGCGTTCCGCTTGACTTGACAATTTTCTCACCAGCAGGTCTTTCAACCCCAGCAGACTTGTGTCTGCCGGAAAGAGAGATCCAAGGTAGGCTTTAAATCTAGGATCGAGCATGGTGGCCAAAATGTAGTGCTCTGATTTCAACAGATTGACCACCCGTGAATCCTTGTTAAGCGAATTAAGGGCTCCATCCACAAGTCCCACATGCCTAGCGGAATCGCTCCGTGTTAGCTCCTCCTTCAATGTCTCCAGCTTCTTCTGCAAAAGCCTGATGAGGGGAATGACCTGACTCAGGCTGGCAGTGTCTGAACTGACTTCACGTGTGGCAAGTTCAAAGGGCAGCAGAACCTTGCACAACGTTGAAATCATTCTCCACTGCGCTTGAGACAGGTGCATTCCACCTCCTATATCGTGCTCAATTGTATAGGCTTGAATGGCCTTTTGCTGCTCCTCCAACCTCTGAAGCATATAGAGGGTTGAATTCCACCTCGTTACCACTTCTTGCTTCAGATGATGGCAGGGCAGGTTCAGTAGTTTTTGGTGGTGCTCCAGTCTTCTGTACGTGGTGCCTGTACGCCGAAAGTGTCCCGCAATTCTTCTGGCCACCGACAGCATCTCTTGCACGCCCCTGTCGTTTTTTAAATAATTCTGCACCACCAAATTCAAGGTATGTGCAAAACATGGGACGTGCTGGAATTTGCCCATATTTAATGCACACACAATATTGCTGGCGTTGTCCGATGCCACAAATCCACAGGAGAGTCCAATTGGGGTAAGCCATTCCGCGATGATCTTCCTCAGTTGCCGTAAGAGGTTTTCAGCTGTGTGCGTATTCTGGAAAGCGGTGATACAAAGCGTAGCCTGCCTAGGAAAGAGTTGGCGTTTGCGAGATGCTGCTACTGGTGCCGCCGCTGCTGTTCTTGCGGCGGGAGTCTATACATCTACCCAGTGGGCTGTCAAAGTCATATAGTCCTGACCCTGCCCTGCTCCACTTGTCCACATGTCCGTGGTTAAGTGGACATTGGGTACAGCTGCATTTTTTAGGACACTGGTGACTCTTTTTCTGAGGTCTGTGTACATTTTCGGTATCGCCTGCCTAGAGAAATGGAACCTAGATGGTATTTGGTACCGGGGACACAGTACCTCCAACAAGTCTCTAGTTGGCTCTGCAGTAATGATGGATACCGGAACCACGTTTCTCACCACCCAGGATGCCAAGGCCTCAGTTATCCGCTTTGCAGTAGGATGACTGCTGTGATATTTCATCTTCCTCGCAAAGGACTGTTGGACAGTCAATTGCTTGGTGGAAGTAGTAAAAGTGGTCTTACGACTTCCCCTCTGGGATGACCATCGACTCCCAGCAGCAACAACAGCAGCGCCAGCAGCAGTAGGCGTTACACGCAAGGATGCATCGGAGGAATCCAAGGCAGGAGAGGAATCATCAGAATTGCCAGTGACATGGCCTGCAGGACTATTGGCATTCCTGGGGAAGGAGGAAATTGACACTGAGGGAGTTGGTGGGGTGGTTTGCGTGAGCTTGGTTACAAGAGGAAGGGATTTACTGGTCAGTGGACTGCTTCCGCTGTCACCCAAAGTTTTTGAACTTGTCACTGACTTATTATGAATGCGCTGCAGGTGACGTATAAGGGAGGATGTTCCGAGGTGGTTAACGTCCTTACCCCTACTTATTACAGCTTGACAAAGGGAACACACGGCTTGACACCTGTTGTCCGCATTTCTGTTGAAATACCTCCACACCGAAGAGCTGATTTTTTTGGTATTTTCACCAGGCATGTCAACGGCCATATTCCTCCCACGGACAACAGGTGTCTCCCCGGGTGCCTGACTTAAACAAACCACCTCACCATCAGAATCCTCCTGGTCAATTTCCTCCCCAGCGCCAGCAACACCCATATCCTCCTCATCCTGGTGTACTTCAACACTGACATCTTCAATCTGACTATCAGGAACTGGACTGCGGGTGCTCCTTCCAGCACTTGCAGGGGGCGTGCAAATGGTGGAAGGCGCATGCTCTTCACGTCCAGTGTTGGGAAGGTCAGGCATCGCAACCGACACAATTGGACTCTCCTTGTGGATTTGGGATTTCGAAGAACGCACAGTTCTTTGCGGTGCTACTGCTTTTGCCAGCTTGAGTCTTTTCATTTTTCTAGCGAGAGGCTGAGTGCCTCCATCCTCATGTGAAGCTGAACCACTAGCCATGAACATAGGCCAGGGCCTCAGCCGTTCCTTGCCACTCCGTGTGGTAAATGGCATATTGGCAAGTTTACGCTTCTCCTCCGACAATTTTATTTTAGGTTTTGGAGTCCTTTTTTTACTGATATTTGGTGTTTTGGATTTGACATGCTCTGTACTATGACATTGGGCATCGGCCTTGGCAGACGACGTTGCTGGCATTTCATCGTCTCGGCCATGACTAGTGGCAGCAGCTTCAGCACGAGGTGGAAGTGGATCTTGATCTTTCCCTAATTTTGGAACCTCAACATTTTTGTTCTCCATATTTTAATAGGCACAACTAAAAGGCACCTCAGGTAAACAATGGAGATGGATGGATACTAGTATACAATTATGGACGGACTGCCGAGTGCCGACACAGAGGTAGCTACAGCCGTGGACTACCGTACTGTACTGTGTCTGCTGCTAATATAGACTGGTTGATAAAGAGATGTAGTAGTATGTATGTATAAAGAAGAAAGAAAAAAAAACCACGGGTAGGTGGTATACAATTATGGACGGACTGCCGAGTGCCGACACAGAGGTAGCTACAGCCGTGAACTACCGTACTGTACTGTGTCTGCTGCTAATATAGACTGGTTGATAAAGAGATGTAGTAGTATGTATGTATAAAGAAGAAAGAAAAAAAAACCTCAGGTAGGTGGTATACAATTATGGACGGACTGCCGAGTGCCGACACAGAGGTAGCTACAGCCGTGGACTACCGTACTGTACTGTGTCTGCTGCTAATATAGACTGGTTGATAAAGAGATGTAGTAGTATGTATGTATAAAGAAGAAAGAAAAAAAAACCTCGGGTAGGTGGTATACAATTATGGACGGACTGCCGAGTGCCGACACAGAGGTAGCTACAGCCGTGGACTACCGTACTGTACTGTGTCTGCTGCTAATATAGACTGGTTGATAAAGAGATGTAGTAGTATGTATGTATAAAGAAGAAAGAAAAAAAAACCACGGGTAGGTGGTATACAATTATGGACGGACTGCCGAGTGCCGACACAGAGGTAGCTACAGCCGTGAACTACCGTACTGTACTGTGTCTGCTGCTAATATAGACTGGTTGATAAAGAGATGTAGTAGTATGTATGTATAAAGAAGAAAGAAAAAAAAACCACGGGTAGGTGGTATACAATTATGGACGGACTGCCGAGTGCCGACACAGAGGTAGCTACAGCCGTGAACTACCGTACTGTACTGTGTCTGCTGCTAATATAGACTGGTTGATAAAGAGATGTAGTAGTATGTATGTATAAAGAAGAAAGAAAAAAAAAACACGGGTAGGTGGTATACAATTATGGACGGACTGCCGAGTGCCGACACAGAGGTAGCTACAGCCGTGGACTACCGTACTGTACTGTGTCTGCTGCTAATATAGACTGGTTGATAAAGAGATGTAGTAGTATGTATGTATAAAGAAGAAAGAAAAAAAAACCTCGGGTAGGTGGTATACAATTATGGACGGACTGCCGAGTGCCGACACAGAGGTAGCTACAGCCATGAACTACCGTACTGTACTGTGTCTGCTGCTAATAAAGACTGGTTGATAAAGAGATGTAGTAGTATGTATGTATAAAGAAGAAAGAAAAAAAAACCACGGGTAGGTGGTATACAATTATGGACGGACTGCCGAGTGCCGACACAGAGGTAGCTACAGCCGTGAACTACCGTACTGTACTGTGTCTGCTGCTAATATAGACTGGTTGATAAAGAGATGTAGTAGTATGTATGTATAAAGAAGAAAGAAAAAAAAACCACGGGTAGGTGGTATACAATTATGGACGGACTGCCGAGTGCCGACACAGAGGTAGCTACAGCCGTGGACTACTGTACTGTACTGTGTCTGCTGCTAATATAGACTGGTTGATAAAGAGATGTAGTAGTATGTATGTATAAAGAAGAAAGAAAAAAAAACCACGGGTAGGTGGTATACAATTATGGATGGACTGCCGAGTGCCGACACAGAGGTAGCTACAGCCGTGAACTACCGTACTGTGTCTGCTGCGACTGGATGATAAATAATGATATAAAAAATATATATATATCACTACTGCAGCCGGACAGGTATATATTATATAATGACGGACCTGCTGGACACTGTCAGCAGAATGAGTTTTTTATAGAATAAAAAAAAAAACACCACACAAGTGAAGTCACACGACGAGTGTTTAACTTTTTCAGGCAATCACAATATAGTATACTACTAACTATACTGGTGGTCAGTGTGGTCAGGTCACTGGTCAGTCACACTGGCAGTGGCACTCCTGCAGCAAAAGTGTGCACTGTTTAATTTTAATATAATATGTACTCCTGGCTCCTGCTATAACCTATAACTGGCACTGCAGTGCTCCCCAGTCTCCCCCACAATTATAAGCTGTGTGAGCTGAGCACAGTCAGATATATATACATAGATGATGCAGCACACTGGGCTGAGCAGTGCACACAGATATGGTATGTGACTGAGTCACTGTGTGTATCATTTTTTTCAGGCAGAGAACGGATATATTAAATAAAACTGCACTGTCTGGTGGTCACTGTGGTCAGTCACTAGTAAACTCTGCACTCTCTACACTTCTACAGTACTCCTAAGCTCCAGTAAATCAGGTCAATCTCTCTCTCTCTCTCTCTTCTAATCTAAATGGAGAGGACGCCAGCCACGTCCTCTCCCTATCAATCTCAATGCACGTGTGAAAATGGCGGCGACGCGCGGCTCCTTATATAGAATCCGAGTCTCGCGAGAATCCGACAGCGTCATGATGACGTTCGGGCGCGCTCGGGTTAACCGAGCAAGGCGGGAGGATCCGAGTCTGCTCGGACCCGTGAAAAAAACCATGAAGTTCGGGCGGGTTCGGATTCAGAGAAACCGAACCCGCTCATCTCTAATTGTATACAGAAGAGGTTTGTGCAAGAGCAAGTGATAATGCTACCAATATAATCCAAATAAAAACAAGAATATTAAGGACTAAAACGATCCCATAAACTAAGGGAATGTGTTGGAGATAAACTCCTGTAGCAACTTCCTTCGGTTTTCCATTCAATACCTTTACCAATCGATTGGGAGACTCAGAAAGTAAACACGACACAAGGTTATGTTCAGCAAAATGAGGCTGTACACCTCCAGTAGACTGTTTCACAACATGTTCCAGTTTATCAACCTAACCTTGTAGAGACAGATAATTCTTTCTAACATATGAAAATGTCAGCATTACTTATAACTTCTTAGCAAAAGCATTTCCAAAATGGTTACTGTTATACAAAATGTCTGATAGCTGCTTTACGCTGCCTCTTTCAGTCCCTCCTTTTTATAATAATCTGAGATTACAGTATACAGTATCTGGCATTACAATTTCTCTGCCTAACTAGTCTAAGCAGACAGTCTAGCTATGATGGTGCTAAAGGCTATAGCCCCACGAGATGGTGCTTTCACTCTGTCTGGCGGAGGGTTGATGACTGTTCACTCATATCCATCAAGGTACACTGGTCACGGTTTTTTCTTGTCAGACTTTTCTGTAAGTCCTTAAACTTGGAAGTCTCAAAACCTTTCTTTACTTGTTTCTTGCAAACTGACAAACAGCAAAACAGTATCTTAAAACACAGATATATTATAATTGCTAAGCCAACATTTTTTAATAAAAACATCAAAATTCCAACAATCCATCCTTTGATCCCCTAAACCAATTAGTGGGATTTAGCCATAATAACCATCCCCATTCACTCTCCAGAGTGTCAGGGATATTATTTTTGTTGGCATATGCCTGTTCCTCATCTTTTATTTCTTGTACATATCTCTGGACCACTTCTTGTGCATTATCTGTTTCATTGGTGATAAATGTGCAACACATTCTACCATTCTGAGTGTATAGTGTCATGCAATACCCTCCTGTTTGTGCTGTCACTTAATCCAACACCAATCTATGCTGTAACTGTTCCTTTTTAACTTCATGGAGTCCTTTTCCTACATATCTAAAAGTGTCATCAGAAATTTAAGTAATATTGTCTAATAGCTCTGCAGGAGACTCTACCCTATAATATGTGTTTGCCCAGAAGAAATCCAAGAAACCCATAGGCTGGTACCATGGTACATAAATCAGCTTCTTTGCTACTTTGCCAGCTGTTTTTATTTCTCGTTTATGTCGATCAATGGGACTATGTTTCTTTCTGTGACCTTTTATTAGATTTCTGTGCTCCTCATGTTTAACTACTCTAGCTGTGGGCACTATTCGCCCTATAGTGCATAACTGCCATAGGCAAGCCACTTATATGCATATTTTCCACATAGAAAATAAAGTTTGTTAGGTAGCAATGGGGGGTTCCAATCCATATTTTTCTTAAATTGTGCAAACTTCTCCCTGCTACAGTTTGATTAACTACAAAGGCAGTGGCACTACTTCCTGTTATGTTTGTCCACTCAGGTAAACCTGGGCCTGGCCACACCCCCATATATTCCATTTTCTGGGTTGTATTCCATTTTAGAACCAATGGTGCATTATTTGGCTTGGTGTCCCCTGGCCTATTCGGAAAGGAACTTTTATAAATGGATAGAAATGTCCCATAAAGGTCTCCTCCTCCTCCTTTCTTGACTCATATGCAAGAACTTTGTTGTTCTGATAGGATGCCATGAGATCTATCTCTGGCAACCCCCACTTGTCTACTAGAGTCTGGAAGACCTCCGGGTGTAGAGCCCATTCACTTGCCTGAATGGCATGTCGACTGAGAAAATCTGCTTCCCAGTTTAGGACTACCAGAAAGAACACTGCGGACAAGGCTGGATGATGAAGGTCTGCCCACATTAGTATGTGACTTACCGCCATCATCGTTTTTTGGCTGCAAGTTCCTCCCTGATGGATGAGGTACACTACTGCCATCGCATTGTCTGAGTGGATCTGAACTGGTTTTCCCAAAGAATGTAATTTGTCTGAATCAGTGCCATGTATATGGCCCAAAGTTCCAATATATTTATTGGCAGGCAACCTTCTTCCTTGGTCCATTTCCCCTGGAAACACAGCCTTCCTGACTGACACTGCTCCCCAGCCCTGGAGACTGGCATCTGTTGTTGGAATTTCCCAATCTGATATCCAAAATGGTCTCCCCTTGTCCAGATGGGATATCTGTAGCCACCAGGCTAATGATCTTCTTACTTCTATCGTAAGAACTATATTCTGCATTTTTATCGTCTGATGCAACCCATTCCATTGGCAAGAATTAGATGCTGCAGAGGCCTCGAGTGGAACTGTGCTTACTCCACCATGTCGAATGCTGACACCATTAATCCCATCACATGCATTGCTGCATGAATGGATACCCTTTGACTGTATAGCAAGTACTGAATCCTTGACTTAACCTTGGATATCTTGTTCAGAGGTAAAATTACTCTCTGAAGACTTGAATCCAGTACAGCCCCCAAGTGAGTCATTCGCTGTGATGGAACCAGAGATTATTTTGCCCAATTTATGAGCCACCCGTGCCTTTGCAGACATGTTATTATCTGTTGGAGATGACATATGAGCAATTCCTGTGACTGCACCAAGATTAAAAGATCATCGAGGTATGGAAAAATTCTTATCCCCTGCTGGTGGAGATAAACTGTAATTACCACCATAATCTTGGTAAATACTCTTGGGGCTGTGGCTAACCCAAAAGGTAGGGCCTGGAACTGAAAATGCTGTTGGAGGATAGCGAACCTGAGATAGCACTGATGGGACAGTGCTATAGGAACATGTAGGCAAGCATCCTGTATATCCATGGATACCATATAATCCCCTGGCTCCATGGACAAAATTATGGAACTTTGAGATTAAGAATGGGCCGAAATGACCCATTTGGTTTCTGAACTAGAAACAGGTTGGAGTAAAACCCTGTCCTCATTGCGCAGGAGGAACATGGAATGACTACTCGTGAGTGAAGCAATTTCTGAACGGCCTCTAACAAAGCCCTGGCCTTTGTCTCTACCCGAGAGGGGCTGGTACAAAAAAGCCGTTGAGGAGGGTGCTTCTTGAAGGAAAAAGCATTACCTAGAGATACCGCTTCCTGTACCCAGAGATCTGTTGTAGACTGCTGCCAGATCTGTGCAAACTGAAGAAGTAGGCTCCCCACCCTGGGATCCCACAGGTGGAGGCCCACACCATCAGGCTGATGGTTTATTATCTGTTTTACCAACCAGTCCTCTGGTAGCCCAATGCTTTTTAGTCTTACCAGACTTGTTGTATTGGGACTGTCTGCCATCACTTTTTCCTTTAGCTTTTCCATGAGACCAAAAGGGACGAAAAGCCAGATCTTTAGCTTTGAAATTGTATGTGGAAGGAAACTTTACCTTCTTGGAGTCTGCTTCTGACTCCAAAATATCTGTAAATTCTTTACCAAAAAGAAAATCTCCAGATAAAGGCAAAGATTCCAAAACCTTCTTAGATTCAGAATCAGCTTTCCACGTACGTAGCCAAACTGCTCTGTGAGCAGCGATTGTTGAAGCGGATACCCTGGAGGCAATAGTACCTATATTTAACGCTGCTTCTTCCAAGAACATTGCAGCCTGTTTTATATGTGCTATATGGGATTTTTGCTCTCTAGATGGAACTGAAAAATACCCCTCCAATGCATCAGCCCAGGCAGTCACTGCCTGTGCCATCCAAGCTGAAGCCATGGCTGGCCTTATGACTGCCCCAGACAGGGAAAATGTTTTTAAAAAAAAACATCCACTCTCCTATCCATGACATCATTGAATGATGTTGAAGGCAAAGGTAATGTAGATTTTTGCACTAATCAAATCACATGCATATCTACTTTAGGAGCCACCTCCCTTTTTAAACAATCTCCAGCTGGAAGAGGATAATTGGTATTCCATTTCTTAGGAATTATAAACATCTTATTGGGCGTAGCCCAAGCCTCTTCCATGATTTCCATCAGCTGATCTGACCCTGGAAACTCAGTCTTAACTGTTTGGGGACGTTTAAACACAGGTGCCTTAGGTTTTTAACACAGGCTCTGCTGAATTCTCTAAGGATAGAATGGCTTTCATTGCTTTAATTAACTCAGCTATATCCAATGAGCTGAGACCTTCCTCCTCCTCTTCATATGCCAAAATAGAATTTATTGAGCTTTCATCCTCCAATGAATCCTTATCTGAAACATGTGTAGCCTGTGAGGATGAAGATTTACTTACCACTGGCTTATCAGCCTGTTTCTTTTGAGAGGCTGCCGCTGGATGTGATAAACCGCAGATGGGAAGCTGCATGTAAGGGTTAATCATGTAACCTATCCCTGGTACAGGAGTTGGAGGAATTTTCTGTTCAGCTATACTGGATAATGTCTGTGTAAACATAGCCCAAGGTGGATCAACCTGCACCTGAATCTGCCTTGCATTTTTCAAGAGACTCTTGTGAAAGCTAAAACAATTTGCACACAAATCATCCTGAACCAGATCCTGAGAGATTAACACAGCTTTGCAAAACAAACATGATATGATGTTGGTGTTGCTGTGAGTGTATCTTCCTCACCTTTTCCGCTCTTAGACATGATAAATAATCAACACTTACACAGTGTACTACACAATTTGTGACTGTAATCCCTTTAAGCTTTTTAAAGTGACCTACAATCCGACCCTACCCATGCACCAGTATTGAGGATCGGAATAGAAAAAAACTGACAGAATATATAGTAAAGCCAGCAATCACACTAGCAGTCAGTTACATGTTATACATTGGTATAATAAGCAATATGAGCACATCATCAACTACAACTACATTTCAAGTATGTAGGAGAACATACTGTATTACTGAACCATGTTTTAACAGATCTACCATATTCAGATGCATAGCGAAAGAAACAACAGTAATAGTATACAGACTCATATGCAATAGGCACTTATCTAACTATTTGTACTCAAAAAGTTAGATAGAGACTTAATGCTGTATTACCCATACTCAGTAGAGTGGGATAGAGGGAGACTCACCTCGCTTCCAGGACCAATCAAGTGCTACTAGTGTACACTACCGCTCCATGAACCTATAGTGAACACAGACGCTCAGTGAACATAGACGCACCTGTCACACAGCTGCCTATGCTGCAACTGGGTCCCTTTCGTGTACAGCATCTGAGATGGAAGCGGGAAACCGTTCATGGTGGGAGACTCAGAGGAAACTGGTCATGATCTGGGGGAGGGGTGACCAGGAGAGCGTCTGACTCCCCACTGTTGACATCAACCCTAGGGATAGCAGCCTCACACTATTCCTGGAGCCTCTGATACCTAAGGCCTAGCGCTGGTGCACCCAAGGTGGCAGCTGCGTCAGCGACTGTTTGGTAGTTTCCTCCCAAAACAGCGCAGCTGTGTCCGTATTCCCCTTCTAAGTGGAACTGATGCCTTACCATCTCCCCGTGCTCCGGCCACAGCCTGGTAATGTCTGCTGGACCTGCTAGCATATCCGACACAGACACCCGCCGAAACAGCACTGTACTCATGGGTAAGTGTTTTCGCGACCTGGCGGAGAGTTGTTGGAGCGACTCTTTCTAAGGTACATATAAGACGCTTTTTAGAAAGATGACTCAAGAAAAAATAGTAAGACTATAAAAATAAAATAAGAAAGCTTTGGGCTGCTAAAACCAGCAACCATGTGACCATGGTCCGGTTCCTGCCACACCAAACACAAAACTGACTTGCCTGAGCCAGGATGCGGGGATATATGAACAGGCCCATTGCATGGTGGGAGGCTGAAAAGCTTTGACCACTTGGTGCAAATCCACTGTCGCTTCATCATATCCCAATGTTATCCTATGGATAACCTGCGGACCCTGCCAGAGAAAGAAATAGAAACATATATGTGTAGATCAGTTTTTCTTGTTTTCTCTGAAATAACATCTGCTGTGTTGATCAAAAAAGTGAGACTACGTGAAGATGTAGGCATACCCCAATTCACACTTTAGAATATAGTGGCATGCACATAAAGGTTTCTTTTCCACCAATACACAATTGAAGGAAGGATAAAAGTATCACCCGTGATGATTAATGCATACCCCACTCACTAAGAAGTCAGTAGATGACAGGCACATAACGGTACATTTTTATCATGAGAGATGTTTGAAGAACGGGGGCATAACCTACTCAAAGCAGATGGAGATGGTTTAAAGTTTATCTGGGTTTCTTTTAGACTTTGGTAGATATAATCCAACACGTCTTGAAGCTCTAATATCAAAGGTACCCCAGAAATAAACACCGTGAGAAAAAAAAAATATTTTCCAGAACAAGGGGTTTTTTTAATATTAAATCCCAGACAAAATGGTTTATATTAAATAAGCATGTAAAAAACATGAAAGTCACATGAAGCTTTTAAAATTGTACAGACAATAGTTCAACAATGCAAAAAAACAAGAAGTAAAAACATAAAAATATCCAAAGGTATTTTTCCAAATATTCTGATGGAATAAAAAAAAGTCATACCTAAGATGCTGAAATTTGGAAATGACGTCTGTTCACACTCCTTATTCAGTCAACGCATTTTGACTCAATGCGGCCTTTATCAAGACATACAGTATTTGGAGTGTGGCACAGCCTAGTATTTTAAGCAAGAACAGCCAATCCAGAAAAAGAGGAAATGTCATTAACCTTTGACACTATATATATAAAATTTTATTTGTGTAAGAAATTGTGTCTATTACTTGGGATATTGCTCAATAGTAATACAGTGAATATTTAAAAGTGACATCTTCCCAAAACATCCAGAGAAACAAATAAATAGTACAAAATACATAGTACAGTCAAGAACGTCGCCATGGCAACCACTCTGATTACAGAAATGAATGCCAGGTATTCGGTGTATTTAATCCCTTTCTGAACTCTATTTTAGATAAAATAGGATTCTCCCAGATGTTAACATACAGGAAGATTCCAAAGGGGTCCCTGACTCCCACCAATCATCTGTCTTATTTTTATTTAATATTATTAGCAGTTATTTATATAGTGCACACATATTATGCAGCACTTTACAGAGAATATTTGCCCATTCACATCAGTCCCTGCCCTAGTGGAGCTTACAATTTATATTCCCTATCACATGTACACACAGACACATTCACTCAGGGTTAATTTTGTTGGGAGCCAATCAGGGGCGGATCCAGAAGAAAATGATAGGGGGGGCACCATGTAAGGGGAAGTACATTTGCGTGCGGTTCGGTGCATGTGAGGTGGCGCTCCTTATACAATGCCCACAGTTGTAGCGCTCATTATGCAATGTCCACTGTACTGGTAGTGCCCCTTATATAGACCCCATAGTAGTGGTGCCCCTTATGCAATGCCCGTATTGCCCCCAGTAGTAATGTTGCCTGTAGTAATGCCGCAGTCATTTAGTGAGTGTGGCCAATTAAAATGAGACGTGATACACAGACATATGCCCCCAATAGTGCAGTGCCAAATCCACAATTGCACCCACAGTGCCAGATCCACAATTGCCCCCACAGTGCCAGATCCACAATTGCACCCACAATGCCAGATCCACAATTGCCCCCACAGTGCCAGATCCAAAAATGCCCCTACAGTGCCAGATCCAAAAATGCCCCTACAGTGCCAGATCCAAAAATGCCCCCACAGTGTCAGGCATATAAATGCCCCCACAGTGCCAGGTAAACAATTGCCCCCACAGTGCCAGGTATACAATTGCCCTCACAGTGCCAGGTATACAAATGCCCCCACAGCAGGTATACAAATGCCCCCACAGCAATGCTGCAGCTGCTTACCGCTGCTGCTGCTGCTTATCTGCCCGGCTCTGAGGGTGTCAGGAGGAGAGCGCGGCTATGTCTGACGCCGGTGGCGGCGGCGTGTAGGAATTCAAACTAGCCGCCGGTTCGTGAGCCAATCAGAGCTCGCGGACCGGCGGCTCCTGATTGGCTGCCGGTCCGCAAGCTCTGATTGGCTCACGAACCGGCGACTGGTTTGAAGTCCGCAACACGCCGCCAGATAGCCGCGCTCTCCTCCTGACAGCTGAGACACGCTGCCGCCGGACTGAGCGGCAGCGTGTCTCAGTGACACAAGCGGGGGGGACGGGGGGGGCCACAAATCAGTGTCGTAACTAGACTTTTTAGCGCTGTGTGCAAGTAACCGCAACGGCGCCCCCCCCCCCTTGTCATGTTTTGAAATGAATGCTGCCTCTCCCCCCTCCCCCTCCCATAATTCACATACTGCTAGTTACGCCACTGCCAGAGCGGCAACTAGACATTTTGGTGCCCTCTGCCAGAAAAAGAATTGCCCCCCTCCGTTAGCCACATTACACTGCACAGTCACATTACACAGCACGGTAGCGTCCACCAGTCACATTACACCGCACGGTAGCGTCCACCAGTCACATTACACCGCACGGTAGCATCCGCCAGTTACATTACACCGCACGGTAGCATCCGCCAGTTACATTACACCGCACGGTAGCATCCGCCAGTTACATTACACCGCACGGTAGCATCCGCCAGTTACATTACACCGCACGGTAGCATCCGCCAGTTACATTACACTGCACGGTAACGTCCGCCAGTTACATTACACTGCACGGTAACGTCCGCCAGTTACATTACACCACATGGTAGCGTCTGCAGTCACATTACACCGCACATTAGCGTCCATTAGTTACATTACACTGCATGGTAGCGTCTGCAGTCACATTACACCGCACATTAGCGTCCATTAGTTACATTACACCGCATGGTAGCGTCTGCAGTCACATTACACCAGACAGTAATACTCCAAATATACATATAGTTTTATACCATAGCAGAAGAATATTTACACACAATCTTATGTATTCAATTTACAGGGGACATTACATAATGTATATGCAGTTTTGGGGTTTGTTTTTTTACAGAATCTCTGCACTAGTAGTTTATCTAAAAAGTCACAGAGAGAAAGTCCAGAATTTCCAAACACAAGAAAAGTATTTCTTAATGTTGTTTTACTGAAATAAGTAGTAATTAGCAGCACATATTTTGCCTACAATATAAGCAGCACTTACACGAGGGGTGGGAGGGATGAAGGAAGAGACTTCACTTGCTGTGTTAAGCAGCAGCAGCAGCAACAGCCATCTCTCCTGTACCCGGAAGTCAGTGTACAGAGCAGGAGGAGGGGGGGCTGAGCAGAGCCCAGCAGCACACGGAGGAGAGACTCACAGACACAGGAGATTGCCCAGCGCTGCCTGCTGTGCCTGTGATCTATATTAGCAGCGCTGCCTCCGGCGGGGAAAGAGCCGGGCGCAGCGCTACTAATATACTGTACACTACAGCGGGCAGCGCAGCAGCTGGTGGCAGCTAATCAGTGTGGATGCGGATGCTGCCACAAATGACAGGGGGGGCACGGGCCCGAGTGCCCCCCCCCTGGATCCGCCACTGGAGCCAATTAACCTAAAATTATATTTTTGGATTGTGGGAGGAAATTGGAGTACCTGGAGAAAACCCACACAATTACGGGAAGAATATACAAACGCCGCACAGTTAGGGCCATGGTAGGAGTCAAACCCATGAGCTCAGTGCTGTGAAGCAGTAATGCTAACTATTACACCAACTGTACGGTCTTAAAAACCAATCACTGTGGGGAGGTTGCCATGGTCCCGGACCTCTCATCCAGAAGTAACATTCCATTCCTGTCTTAGAGGCATAGAATGCATGGTGACCTGCACACATCTACTACTTCCTGGGTTTTTACCAGAAGTGACATTGCAGATCTCTCAGGAAAGGCTACAAAAATATTAGATGTTAATTGTACACCAGTGGCTGCTCTGACTTGCCCACCTATATATTTATCTCTGCTATCCCTTTTACCAGCAAACTTCTTAATCAGCTTGTGTACAACCACCTTTCATGTCCTCACTCGCATTCCTTGAACTACTTTAATCTTTCTGTCACTTTATATACTCTACAGAATCTGCTGTTACCATGGTAGCCAATGATTTGTTGACTGACAAACATACTGTACAAGTCTTTTCTCCTTACACATCCACTTGATCTATGGCACTTCCTTTTACAAAGTTAGCCACCCTCTCCAGCCCTCCATTCCATTGACTTATATGATATTGTCCTCTGCTGGTTGTCCTCCAACCTTTCCAACTATGTATCTCTGACCTTGAACCTAGCTCCTACCCTCTTTATTTACCTGTCTTGGACCCCTTCTCTTCTCCCTCTATATTTTTTTCATTGGTGATCTTACCAATACTAATGCCAAGTCTTTGCTAATGACACCCAAATCTAGTGCTAATCTAATGCGGTAGCAGATGTTTTAGGGTATAAAACAACCCAATTTTGCAACCACTAGCCTACACCGTCATCTCTAATGCTGGTTCCACGTTTGTAAAGAGTAAAATCATTCTTTTTTTTTCGTTTTAGCTTCTCTTCTAATTTACGAGAAAAGACCAGTCACCCTCAACAAAATGTTGATGACAACTAGCCTGTCAAAACATGATACTTAGTTCAATATCATTTCCCCTTGACATATGTAAACCTACTGTTCACATTTAATCCTATATATGATCTGTATATAGGAGCATGTACACCAGCATATTCATTTTGTAGCCAACTCTACACTGGTCACTATATGCATTGGCAACACTACCCTCTCCTATGTCCCACCACTTTGAGTAACACCAATGACTCCCCAGTCTCATTGATTCTCCAAAACCAGTTCCTCTCCCAACCATGCAACTTCCACCATTGTGAAAGCTTCAGGACAATAACTGTTCTCACCCTGGATGCATCTAAGGGGGTTAATCTGTGATGGATATTGCAGAGACCATGTTATCTTCTTTTCCTGTAGTCACTTGTGTGACTTTATGTTATTGCTAGCATCACCCCCTCTCTGGTGTATAGCCATGTGTCTCAATGTAGAAGTGCTGGAATGCCCACTTTGAGTGTCTTCATTTACATACATATACACACTATATTATCCCCAAGTATTGCCTAAGTAAAAGCTGGAAGTTGTTGCTCCAAAAAGTCCCCCCTGGCCAAACATTTGTCAACTACACTCTGATTGGAGAGATTTTACACACTTAGGCTGTGTTAACTTGAAAGATGGTATACAATGTTATGATACTTAAAAGTTACTTAGATAACTTATTTTCTACCTTTGTTTGACATTCTTTGGGGATTGTCACCATGTCACCTGAAAACCATATATAAATCTAAAGACAGGGGTAATGCATCCCAGCATGACTGCAGAAGGACATTTAGTGTTTTCTTTATATTATAATGAAATACATATGCTATTTTTGTTATTCTACTTTCATTTATGTACAAAGCCATAACAATTGCCCTGTCAGATTAGACATGATTTTATTTAGACTGTGTGGTAAATACTGGGATCTTGTGATTAATGACTTGACTACAATTTGTAACAATCTGGCATATACCATACAGTACATGTGTGGCTAATATGGCCACAGGTACAGTAATTTAGCATGGCTAAAAAGGAACACCTGGCCAGCATTTGTGTGGCCACACACAGGACTCATATGTCATATACTTGTAGGAAGCTGGTAGGTGTACAGTCCAGATACACAAGTTCCAGATAAATAATGTGTAATACTGTAAGGTATATAAGTATAGAATAGAGCCTAGCTAAAGATCAGTTAACAGGTCATTATATGCAAAAATCAGTACAGTAAAAAAAAAAAAAATCACATGAAAGCTGTAAGAAGCATGTAAGTATATGACATGTGCACAACCAATCAGTCATGTGGAAATACCCAAACAATGATGCAAAATTACCGTTAAAGTACAGGTATTTGAATACATCATTGATAGCAATGAGCCACGATTTAGAAATGAACATTTTACTGTATGTCTTACAATTGGAAACCTACATATATATGTAGAGTATATTGCATTGGGTTTTCTTTAAAATAATATAGTATTTAGGTGTCATGCAGAGCTTGCAACTAGTTTATATGCCTATACTTCTTTATGCTAGTTTAATCACACTGTATCTTCAGTACACTGTATTGATTTTGTTTATAATATATGCGTTCTGCGGAAATTTTACAGCACTTTTCTCAACACTTCAGCAGTGATGTGCCAGCATGGGAAAGCAAATGTGTCTACTGTAGGTCCATAAATGCTTTTCCAAAGACAGCAAGAATTGTCACAACACGTTAAATCCTCATTGAAAGCATGAACAGATTGATCACGGGTTGATGATGTGGTGTCCATTTTATCATTATGTAAAAGTACACGGTACTTATCTAAACAAGCTGGAAAATTGCATTGTGCAAGTGGAATGAGGTACAAGCATACTGCCAGGCAGGTACTGTACAGCTGTGCTGTATGTGTGCATATACAATTACATCAGGTTCAATAAATCTATTGCTGGCAGCACTTAACTAGAAGAACACATATGCATTGTTTGGAAACCATTGGGAGTATTTTATTTCTATGGGCAATCCCTAATTGTAGGTGTCAGTCATGGTAATAGCTGCTAGTGCGTTAATATCAGATATCAAGCAAGATCAGTTAGAATTTTTTTAATCTTTTATGATACTTTATATACCTATAGCTGACTCAGGACATCTTCATTTTCACATATACTGAATGTGGGGAAGCAGTTAATTGTTTAGGCAATATAATAGTCTCACCTCTTTGCCATATAACGGATTGCGCGTATGGTCTCATAAATCCTATTAGCCCAGAATGTATTGTTCTAGCAAGTGGAAGGAGAGTTCCTGTGCTGAAACACTGCCAAGGCCAGTACTACCTGAAATACATCAAGCTCTACAGGCTTTGTACCTTTTGTCTGGGTTCATGCTGCTTTAAACCTCTTAACGGCTGATGATGGCCATGTGAATGAATCAGTGATAACACCTTAACCTAAATTAAAATAATAACACGGAGACTTAAGGGGGTTACACACGGAGAGATCCGTTCTTAAAATCTAAGCAATCTGACTAGATTGCTTACATTTTAAGTACGGATTTCTGGTGTGTATGCACCACAGCGATAGCTATCGCTGGTGCTAGATTGGCCTATGACAGATCGCTCAGCACACATCTCTGTAGTGTGTACTGGCGTTTAGATTTGGGAGAAACTGTTATTTATTTATTTATTTGAATGAGCTATAAGTTTAAATAGCTGTAAGGAAAAATAATTAGAGAATGGTGGCAAAGAAAGTATGGCTAAACTGCTACCAAAACCTGCAATAACTGACAACCTCATCAAAACCATAAACCAAACAAGCTAAACATACAAAGGTATCCCCTTCACCTTCTACCTTGACTACCCACCCATATGGGTGATGACGCTGCCCGCATTAAGGTGGTCCAGAAAATGTTAAAACTCAACAAAGATGAGCGCACCAACAACTAGGAACCAATCCAAAACCAATCTACAGATGTAGCCATGATTATCTTTGCTGCGATGCAGCATGCTGCAACATGGCTTGCACATGGCATTCCAGGCTGCAGCTATTTGCGTCCGGTAATTGTTCCATTGATATCTAATGGAATTAATTAAGTGATCACCGGCGAGTAGTCGCAGCCTGGCCCACCATGCAGCATGCCGTGATGCAGTAAGACGAGTATTAGGAGGAAGAGTAAGAATCACCTGACCCTTCGAGGGAAGAGGTGTTGGAGCACGTCACATCAACGTCAGACACCCCAGACGCCTCACCTGATGCATCGGGCTGATCAGCCACTGACACCACAGGCGACGAATCCTCATCAACACTGCCGTGATCGTCCCGCTCCTCTTCCACCGCAACATCTGCAAAAGAATACAGACATGACCATGGAGCCTAGGAGCCTGGCAGCCATGTAGGAGGAAACACAGAGGGAGCACTACTACGCTCAACTGTCGTAGATACACCAACATCTAACTGGGTCACAGCCGACCCCATATCCCAGAAAGCTTGTAAAAACTGTGCCACAGTGGGATCAAACCCAACAAGAATAGGCACCTGGCCCTATCTACCAAGCGAGGGCCCAGCAGAACCTGCCGGGGTCATAGCAGATACAAAGGGAGCAAGTACTGATGCCATGATTGAAAGCGCAGAAGAAAATGCTGTAAGGTTAAATTCTGGAGCTGAACTCCCTGCACTACCATAATCCTGGGAATCATCCCCTCCCTTACCAAAAGCACATCTTCTTTTCCTACTGCCTCACCCTATGCATCCAGTGGGGTGGGGGTAGATTGAGCTGCGTCTGCTGTATCAGAGGCAGAATGCCTGAGACTGCGATCCCTTGGCTTGCTGCCAAGGTCAGCTCTGCCAGCAGCAGCCTGACCAAGCTCAGTCCCCGTTCTCTCTGGGGAAGATCTAAAATTGCCACCAGCCCCTGAATCCCTCTCATACTTATGCAGCCTACGTTCGACCCTCCTGCGCCTGCTATGCTGGGACCTCCCTCTACCTGCATGACCCGAGCTCCAAGCCTGTACACTATCAGCTCCCAAGTCCTGGGAGCTTCCTTCAGCCAAAGCCCAGGAGCTCCCAGGCTGAGGAACCGAACAGCTGCTGGCAGAAACATTAGTGATAGAAATATATTTTTTTTTATATTAAGTTTTAGAAAAGTAATGTATTATTTTAATAATTAAGTACTTTTACATGACAGTCCATGTTAAATAACTATGATTAGTAAAGGAAGCTATTGCCAGGGACTTACAGTGATGTCTATTGCCAGTGATACTCAGCAATAGCAACTGCTGGCAGTATATGAGAAAGGTAATGTCACAGCTTCTTAAATATGCCACACATTGCCAGATGAACTCGCTGTAGAGAGACCTTTTTAACTTTAAAAAAAGGTCATAATTTTATAGTGAATGTTTTGGTGAAAGATATACTGTAGCAGCATAAATATACATTTTATCAAATTGGAAAGAAATATACAGTACTGTATGTGGGAAGGCATTTTTGCAATGGGATATGAAGATTATCATCACTGGTACAAATGAGACGTTATAATTTATCTGGATAGCATTGAAAACGTCATACCAGTCACCATTTATGGATAAATTTACTAAGATGGGAGTTCTTTTTAAGATGGGATCTTGCCCCTAGCAACCAAATTCCAGGTACTGTATTATCTTCTAGAAGGTGCTAGATAAATGAGAATTAGAATCTGGTTGGTTGCTATGGGCAACATCCCATCTTAAATAGAACTCCCATATTAGTAAATTTACCCCTAACTGTATCTTTTTTGCTATGGATTCAGGACATAGAGCTTATACACAAAATGGGATATGATCATGTTAAATGGGGCCATGCAGGGGAAGAAATGGATGCAGATGCACTATGCAATCATTACTGTAAATTAAAATATATAATATATAATAAGAGGTTGTTAGCATATAATTGGCCAATGATATGGGCTTGCCCACCGCGTCGAGGTCACCTCTATCGAGCAAATCCCTAACACTTTGGGGTTCACATTGGGGCACAGGGTGCAAGTGCAACAAAAAATTAACCCTATTGTGTAAGTGTGTGCGTGTACATGGGCAGACTAGATGAACAAGTGCTTCTTATCTGCCACTAAATTTTATGTTTCTATTTCCATCTTTAAGTCTACGATAAGCACCCATGACATAAAGATGTAGCCATGCTCAGCATTGCCACGTCCATAGGAGTCAATGCATGGCTACATCTCTACTGTACCTAGTAAGTTCTTAAAACTTTAGCTACAACAATATATATTCAGCTCCCATTGATTGTTGTTTGTTTTCTACTAGTCCAGCATACTGTAACAGGAGTGATAACAATAAGAAAAAAAAGGGCTTGCAGTGCCATGGAACAAACTGACCAAAGGCTGTTGACAAGAATACATTTAGCCAAGAATGACAAATGTTGTTAAATTGCACACAAAGGCAGCTGGGAATATTATAACATTGGAACTGTAAGCAGGGCCGAAACTAAGATTTTCATCACCCAGGGCAAGGCAGTAATTTGGTGCCCCCCCAAATAGATCAGGAGTCAGTTTATATATTACTACTCTTCATATATTAATACTTGATATTATGTCATGTGATTAATTAATTCCAAAAGTGAAAATTTGTTGATTTGAGTATCCCACGTGGGAACTGTCCTATTGTGGATCACTCTGTACATACTGTACAGCATGTCTGTCATGTTTTGGTTACTGAAGACCTAATTCAGATCTGGGCTGCGTTATTTGCTTCCCTGCGATCAGATATTAGCCGCCTACAGGGGGATTGTATTTTTGCTGTGCAGGTGTGCGATCACATGTGTAGCAGCGCTGCACAAAAAGAGTTTGTGCAGCCTCTGCGCAGCCCAGAACTTATTCTTCCAGTACGATTGAATCCTGCTGATCGGGGCTGGAGCTGACATCAGACACGCTCCCTGAAAACACTTGAGCCCGCATGCGTTTTTCCGGACAGGAAGAGGCCCACAAACGGCCTCTTCCTGTCAATCACTTGCGAACGCCCGTGAGAATGGATCCATCGCACCATACCATTGCTGATCGGCAAAGCCTGTGTAACCGTCCAACACACCGGCGCATTGCAGTGCATACGCAGTTCAGATCTGATCGCCTGCTGTGCAAAAACGCACAGCAGCAATCTGATCTGAATTACCCCCTGAGGTTTTTTGATTTACAAAGACCCTAGACTACTACAATACATGGACAAGGGGACCGAGCAGACAAGGAGAAGGTACTGTAAGTATGAAGTGTGAGTGTATGTCTTTTTTATAAAGGGTTAAAAATCAGTGTGTCTGCTATCATTATTTTAAAGTTTTTTTTACAATGGGACTACAGGTGGTAGAGGACCTGGCATGCTCCCACTTGTGGTTCTCCTAGTTCTGGCATTCCGGGCCAGGCTTAATGGGACCTGTAGTTCCACTGTGCATATAATATTAGACTCTATTTTTACACCGTTAACTCTGTATCCACTACCACCTGGAACACAAGGCATAGCTCCAGGATTTCAGCTCAGGCCTGGGGGGGGGGGGGGGGTCCTTGAAAATGGAACCCCTTTATTGGGGTGTCACCACTTCTAGAGTAATTTCAGTCCTGGGCTGACTAGTTTGGTGGTGTTTAACATAATGGCATGTTTGACATGTGGTTTGCTGTTTAGTAAATCTCCGATTTGCAAAATTGATGGGAAATCGTAAAAAAAAAATCTAATTATTATTCTTAACAGTTATTTATATAGCACACACATATTCCACAGCACTTTACAGAGACTATTTGGACATTCACATCAGTCCTTGCCCCAGTGAAGCTTACAATCTATACTTCCTAGCACATTTTCACGCACACACATTCACGCTAGGGTTAATTTTATCAGAAGCCAATTAACCTACCAGAATATTTTTGAATTGTGGGAGGAAACCCACACAAGTATGGGGAGAATATACAAATGCCACACCGTTAGGGCCATGTTAGGAATCAAACCCATGACCTCAGTGCTGTGAGGCAGTAATACTAACCATTACACCATCCGTACTGCCGAAATTGACAATTTATCCCTGTGGGGCTATTTGGTATTCACTGTAATTAGTTTCAATTTATGAATTTTCATACAAACTATAGGAATATAGCCATGTATAGAATTTCTAAAGATTTAGACATCTCACATGCACACCTGCAGCACTGTTACTAATATGTTGATGGCCCCATGCAGATTTTATTAGAGGTCCAACCAAATTCATAGCTGTTCTCTCAAACAGAACCTCAATAATGGGAAATGGGACATGTGGACTTTTAAAATGTGGCCTTGGTGTATTATGCAGATACTCAGGCCATGATGCACAATATTCAGATACCTCTTTGTGGACACTGGGCCAGAAAAGCCTCTGCAAAATTCCCTCAGTGTTTATTAAACCCCCATGTGACCTGCAGATATGTGATCATGAGATAGGTCTAACACTGTTTTCCTATATGCCTTGGGAACTACCAACCTGGTAATTTGCCGATAAACATTGAACCTTTTTGTGTGAAAGGGTCAACCTAGGTTGCAATTCCTGGGACTTCCAACTTTGTTGGAGACTCAGGAATATTGGCTAGGGTTGACCCTTTCACACAGATGGAATACTCGTTTTGATCATAAATTACTGGGTAGAAATTCTTGACCCAGTAATTTGCTTGTCTGTGTGGAAGGGGGAGTTAGGCGGGAACCTGGCAAACTATCCACCACTGAAATGCTGGGTAAAAGAAGGGATTTTCAGTCATTTCTGTCTGAAAAGGTTATAAGTCGCTTGATGCAAAAAAAATCCTGAAGTACTGCCATGCGAGGATACAGTATGTCAGCCGACCATCAGGGTCTACGGTTTTACCATCAATCGCTTTTACATTCTCTCTAACTTTTACCAGAGTAGGGTCATTTATCTGCTCTAAGGCAAGGATCTATTATCTAACTTCAGGATCAGGCAGACGATCAACTGGTTCAACAACATTTCCTATTTCAGTAGGAGGTCCATCATTCTGTGACAAACTACTGTTGTCATGATTTTTGGTTCTAAAACATGCAGGGAACATTTCTGACTTGGAAGACACTCCCACTGCTAGTGTTTCAGTTTCCTTCTAAAATTGGTATGTGTTATTTACTTCTGTTACAAATCAACTTTCCCACAATCTCCAGAAATGGATAAAGGGGGTTATTCCGGGTTGATCGTTCGCTGCCGATTTTCGCAGCGCAGCGATCAGGTGAAAAAAACTGCATTTCTGCGCATGTGTATGCCCCGCAATGCGCACGCATGACGTACGGGTACAAAGCACTTTGTTGCTGTGCTCAGGTTCTTGCAAAGTTTTCCTTCGCCCTGGCGGCCGCAAGAAGATTGACAGGAAGGGGGCATTACTGGGTGTCAACTGACCGTTTTCAGGGAGTGTTTGCGAATAACCCAGGTTGAATTACCAGAGCAGGTGACAGGGGATTTCTGAAGGGACCCTTTCACACCGCACAACTACCCATGTTGACCCGACAATATACTGGGTCGATACTGGGTTATTTGTGCGATGTTAAAGGGGTATTTATAGTTCCTCAATTGCCACATACCTCTCAACCATTGCAATCAATTGTTTCGCTGTTTTATTGTCGACGTCGCTCACCCACTTGTGCAGAGTTGTAGGTAAAGACTGTAGATATCAATCAATAATGACCCTTTCCACAATCTGTGGTGCTGTTAGACTCTAGCTGTAGCCACTTTGTAGAAAGATTGATGATGTTATGCATTTGAGAACAGGGATTCTTTTCTGTTTGGCATTCCCAGCTGTGAACGCATAGGATATGAAAAAACACTGTGACTCCCAATCAATTGATTTAGGATTTCTTGTTTTAATTTATCATAGTCTTTGGCATCAGACAGGCACAAGTCAAAATAAGATTTTCTGGTTCTCCAGACAGGAAGGGTGCAACAAGACTTGTCCACTGATCTGTAGTGCTACTCTCCCTCTCTCAGCTGTTCTTTCAAAAAGTAGTAAAATAATCTTCAACATCATCACTCAGGGTCATCTTTTGCAGAAAATGACTGGTCCGTATTGAGTGAGAGTTAGATGGAATGACGGTGAAAGCATCTCCAGACTGGGCTGCTAGCTGCTGCACAACCTCTTTTAAGGCCTGGTGGTGTTCCTCTATGGCAACTTGCTGTTGCCTCTGGGCTGCCTGAAAGGCCAGAGCCGGCCCTAACCAATATGATGCCCTAGGCAAGATTTTGGCTGGTACCCCCTAGCACCACCGCTGGTTCTGACCTTGCACGTCTTTCCCAGCACCATCACCCCCCACCCATAGCAGTCCTTGTACCCCCTATATTTTAAATAGGAACAGTTCGCACATTGGACGCACAGCCCAAAAAGCGGCATCTTCTGCCCTCTACACATTTGCTACACATTATTAGTGCCCCTATACACATAATGACACACATACAGTAGTACCCTATTACACATATGCCACACATTATTAATGCCCTTATACACATAATGACACACATAGTGTCCTTTACACATATGTTGCACATTATTAATGCCTTTTTACATGACACACATAATGCTCCTTACACATATTCCGAACACTACTGCACAACCAACCCACTCACATGCACACAGCACTCACACTTCCACTAACACTGTGACCTCTGCCTCTGCTTGGATACATATGTGTCCTCACAAATCTTGCCTCAATGCTAACATCGGGCACCTTTTTTTAATGAAAATGCATCTTATATGCATTGCTAAGTGGCTAGGATGCACAAGCAGCTTCTGCTGATTACAATGATATGCAGCATGCCTATATTCTGTGTGAGACTGTGGCTGTATCTGCATATGAAATGCTACGCACAGAATATAGGCATGCCACATATCATTTTAATCAGCAGAAGCTGATGATGCCCTTAGGCATATCAAATGCCCTAGGCAACTGCCTAGTTTGCCTATGCCTATGGCCGGCTCTGTGAAAGGCCAATAGCTGCACCCTGGTGGGTTCCTGCTGAATCTTGTTAGTTTCCTGCTGAGCTTACGTAGCTTGCAGCAATGCCTTAACAATAGAAACATACAAACATAGACTTTGACAGCAGATAAGAACCACTTAGTATATCTTGTCTCCCCCGTTTTTAACTATACTGTTACCTCAAACCCCATTTGATCCTTCTTTCTTTGTAAGGATATCCTTATGTCTATCCCATGCATGTTTACATTGCTCTGCAGTCTTAGCCTATACCAGGGGCAGCCAGACTTTTGGTGTCGGCGATCTACTTTGAAAGCTAAAAAGCTTTTGAGATCTACCTAGGAGGAATAATAGCGTGTGCCGCAGTGGCGTGCGCAAAAAGGGGCGTAGCATAGCAAAAAGTGGGCGTGGTATAACAAAAAAAGGGACATAGCCTTGCTGCACAGAGTGTAATGACTGCCTCACACAAAATAACACATTGGCCCCCACAGGTAAAAACCTCAAACACACATGCCCCCACAGTGCCATGTGCCCACAGTGCCAGATATGCCCCCACAGTGCCAGATACAGATATGCCCCCACAGTGCCATGTGCCCACAGTGCCAGATATGCACCCACAGTCCATTACAGATATGCCCCCACAGTGCCAGATATGCCCCCACAGTGCCATGTGCCCACAGTGCCAGATATGCCCCCACAGTGCCAGATACAGATATGCTCCCACAGTGCGATATGCCCCCACAGCGCCAGATTACAGATATGCCCCCACAGTGCCAGATATGCCCCCACAGCGCCAGATTACAGATATGCCCCCACAGTGCCATGTGCCCACAGTGCCAGATATGCCCCCACAGCGCCAGATTACAGATATGCCCCACAGTGCCATGTGCCCGCAGAGCCAGATATGCCCCCAGTGCCACATATGACCCCACAGTGCCAGATATGCCCCACATTGCCAGATATGCTCCCACTGAGCCATGTGCCCACAATGCCAGATATGCCCCCACAGTAAAGCTCACCGGAGTGGAGAGTGCAGCGCGTGCTTCTCCTGTCTTCCGCCCTGCTTCTCAGTCTAATCTCCGGCGGTGACGGCAGCGTGTAAAGCTCAAATCAGGCGCCGGTCCGCGAGCTCTCATTGGCTAACGAACCGGCACCTGATTGAGCTATACACTCTGCCGTCACTGAGGAGGCAGAGCGGCAGGCAGGAGAGGCGCGGCTTCGGGTGGCTGGGCGGCGGATCGCGATCGACTGGTCGCATGTCTGCGATCGACCAGTCGATCGCGATCGACTGTTTGGCCACCCCTGGCCTATACCATTTATGATGGGAGGCTATTATCCTTATCCACTATCCTTTCTGTGAAGACATTTTTCCCCAAATATCCCATGAACCTACCTCCCTGCATGTCCTTATGTTCTAGTACTTCTCTTCTCTTGAAGAATGTTTCCCTTCTGAACCTTGTTAAAACCCTTAATATATTTGAAAGTTTCTATCATGTCCCCCCTTTCCCTTCTCTGATCCAAACCATACATACTGAGATTTTTTAGTCTTTCCAGGTAAGTTTTGTGATATAAGCCATGCATAATTTTAGTTGCCCTTCTTATACAGTCTCTAATGTATTAATATTGTCTGATGAAGTGTTCCACAAAACACGTTACGGCGTGGTCTCCGGACATCATCACAGCAGGCTCACAACACCAGGTGGCTTTACCTGAGGTGGTCTGACACGCAGTAGTTCCTGGCTGAGAGTCCTGGTTGCATGGTGCGGGATTCGAACAGGAGCACAAGGAGGATGGAGCCTTTGCCTGGTGGAGTATACTTATTCTGAATCATATGGTAGCCAGTCCACACAGATGATTTTATCGGTACAGGAGGGATACATACCATTCATAGTATCCTGCCTATCACTGTATTTGAGTATAATAAAGATATTTGAATGCTAGCGCCTCCCCTTTTTGTATTTTTGATAGATCTGTGTGGCCCGGAGGACTACGGGAAGTGACAGAGGAAAGAAGTGGTCCAAATTGTTACATACATGGAATAGACTTTGGTGTTTAAGTGGTTGGGTGAAAGAATTTCTCTCACCATCTTTTAAAGTGTGGACAATTCATTTTATAAATTACTGTTGACGCAGTGTGCATCAGTCTTTGGAATTTATATATCTTTGCAGAAAAGAAGGTGGCACTCACTGGTCTTCTATTATAATGTTAGTTCAGCAGTCAAACGGCTTTAAGTAAGTCAACGTTTCATTTTTATTCATAAAAATTTCGTCAGGACACCTTCTTTTCTGCAAAGTTGTATCTACATCACATTGGAAGGCAGCAGGGCACATTCATCCTGTTAAGGAGGAGTGCTGGTCATCATTGTTTTATTATATATATATACTGTATATATATATATATATATATATAAAAGCATAAAATTTCATTCATTTCTACTCAACTTTGACCACCTCACAGCTCACAATATTATTTTCACCAATATTGTCCAAAGATCAGCTGGCTAAACTGTGGTATACAGTGTGGTTTGGATACAGTGTGGGTTGGATACAGTGCGGGATATAGGACAGGTTGGATACAGTGCTGGTTGTGTACTGCATGGGTTGGATACAGTGCAGGATACAGTGCAGGTTGGATAAATTGTGGGATACAGTGTGGGTTTGATAGAGTGCTGGTTGGATACAGTGGGAGCATTGCTGGAGTGCCAGTGGTGTTCTCAGTGCAGGGGTGATCATCAACATGGGAGTGACGGTGACATCCTCAGTGCAGGGGTGCTGGCAGTGTGGGGGTGTCGGTAGTATGGGTGGCAGTGTGCATGATGGTGTCAGCAGTACAGGTGGCGGTGTTATTTGCGTGGTGCGGCCGCCATGTAGTCCAGTTAAGGTCTATAGGGACATGCTGATTGAGAGAGCCATCTGTCATGGCTCTCAGCCATCCAATCAGAATTCAGCCCATTGACGTATAGGGACTTTTGAAACATGCGCCCAAGCTGAAATCGCGAGATCCAACAGCGGGATCACGTGGTTTCACCTTGGTCAGGATCTGAGACAGCCGGGGCAGATCTGAGATTGGGATCCAAGACTGACTCAGATCTCAGAAGTTTGGATAGATAGAGAGATAGAGAGATAGACTGTGATAACGCTGGTCATTAGCTTGGTAGAAATGGGAAGTAGTGCAGTTTTTAGGTGCTAAGTCAGAGTCCAAAACAGCTTTTAAGTTATGGTGCTTCCAGCATTAAATGATACAACAAATACCTATTCCCCATACCGGGCATTGACTCACTTCTTTGCCCTTACTAACCCGGGCAGATAATCTGAGAACAATAAATTCAAAAGTCTCTCAGTCTTCTCAATTATCGTTAGCCTTGCCTGGCTTGGCCACTGGCTTCTCACACAAACTTTCAGTTTACAGATCTCCCTGCCTCTCCTGCAACATCAAAAGAAAAGTTACAGATGAACTAGCTTGCAACCCTTTCCATCTTTACCCCAGTTGCTGCAAAGCAAATCCATGTCCTGTTCTTGACAGCTCTTCCTTCCACCTGCCCTCTTGACCCTAATCCCTCTTACTTAAAATCTATTTTTCTCTCTTATCCCTTTCACCTCCAAACATCTTTAGCAACTTGCATAGTCACATTTCATGTTCTCACTCTCATTCCTTGAACTACAGTACAGTATTTAAATCTTTATTTCACTACAGTATATCTTCTCTGCAGAAACTGCTCATACCAAAGTCTCCAATAATTTGCTTACTGCCAAACCAAAGGGTTTTTTCTCCTTATACACATCTTCTTGGACTACTCTACTGCCTTTGACAACCTGAACCACCCACTACTTCTACAGGCCCTCCACTCAATTGACTTCTGTGACATAGTCTTCTGCTGGTAGTCTTCCTACCTTTCCAACTTTCTCTCTCTGATCCTGATGCCAGCTCTTATCTTCATTCTCTACCTGTCAGTGTTTCCCTAAGGTTTATTTTTGCCCCCTTCACTTCTCTCTTTATACTGTACTTCTTCCATTGGTGATCTTCCCATACTAATACCACTTCTATGCTGATCGCACACAAATTTAGCTGGTGGTAGATTTTTTTCCCCGGAAATCCACCCAATTTTGCTACTACAAGTCTACACTGTGATCACTATCGCTGGTTCCACTTCTGGAAGCAGTAAAAGCATTTTTTTTTTCATCTTAGTTTTTTTTCAAATTTGCAAGAAGACACCAGTCATCCTCAACAAAATGTTGATGACAACTAGCCCATCAAAGCATAATGCTAGGTGCAATATCATATAATCTTTTTTTTTTTTTTTTTTCAAATATCTTTTTATTAGTTTTTTCAAAGATTTATCAGATATACAATTCAGAGAAACTGTACGCAAAACTTTTAGTATAAATTCTGCAATCAAATACAGTGAGAACATATCAGAGGATAGAGAAGAGTAGGAAGATACACATACATGACAGACACAATGAGGGTTGGAAGGGGGGGAGGAAATATTATACAAGGCAGGGTTGAGTCGTATAGTGTTACCTACATCCTTAGTTTTGCATTGAGACGGGTATAGCTAGTTGACCCACTGTTGATTGGGTGAAGGCTTAATGTGATGCACATACATTTCAGGGTACACGATACATAAAGTTAATGCACTTTTACTGAACAATGAAATGTTCAGATCATGGATTAATACATTTATGAAATGGTTGCCGGCGGGATCAAAAGCATGCTCACCGCTCTATACATGTCATGAGAACCTAAGTATTGAGTAATTAATCTTCGAGAGTGTGTGTCTAAGGTTGAGATAAATAAATCCCATTTTTTATGAAAGGACGACATCGAAATGTCTTCATTCAGAAGGATGGATCTAATATCAAAATAAAGTATTTGCAATAGTTTATTTTTGAGTTCATGAATAGTGGGAGCTGTTTTTTTCACCCAATGAATTAATATAAGTTTCTTAGCTAGAGTTAATACTGTCACAAGGAAAGGTATGATTTTCCCAGTATCTTTGTCTAAGGCCCAGTAATTAAAATTAAGTAGGAGACATGCCATTGGATCCGCCAGCAACCGCATACCAATAATAGACTGTAAATACAAAAGGATTTTATTCCAGAACCTGTATATTTTTGAACAACCCCAGAAACAGTGGAGAAACTTGGCATTTTCCATCCCGCATTTAATACAGCACCCTGTTTCAGAGGATGACATATACTTTTGTTGTGCCGGTGTTATATATGCTCTGTGTAAAATATGAAAATGTACTTCTTGCAAATATGCGGATCTGAGGATTTTGTAGGATTTAGTGTATGTATCAAGGACTTGGACTGAATTATCCAGAAACGGTGAGATATCTAGTCTCCAAGATGATAGAACATTATCGGAGTGCAGAGTAGTCGTGAGTCTACCATCCGTTAAGGGAATATATGTATGTTTAACCTTGTATGCTCTATGCATATTAGCTTGTAAAATCTTAAGAAGAATATTCATGGCCTTGGAGGGTGTAGAAGGTAGAGGGAGAGACTGTATATAATGCCTGAGTTGCAAGTAGAAATAAAAATGACTGCTGGGAAGTGTAAAGGATTGTTGTAAATCATGAAATGAAGGGAAGGGCATAGTGCCCCCAGGGTCGAAAACCTTGTTCACAAGAAGAATGCCTTTTTTCTTCCTTTCCTGATAGGTGGGCTTATAAATTGAAGGGGAAAAACCCGGATTACCCCAAATGGTGAGATAGGGAGAGTATTTAAAGTTCTCTCCAAATATTTTATGCAGACTAATCCAGCAGAAGTGTGTATCTTTGAATAGAATATTTGTGTATACAGCTTTAGGAATTTCGGCTGCTTTAAGATGCAGCAGGGCAGCCGGAGAGTATGGGTGGAAGACAGCCAGATCTAGTGAGTTGTCAGTGTAAGTAGACTGCGACAGTAGCCAATCGCTGGCATACCTAAAAAACACTGCTAGAGTGTAAGCTTTAAAGTCAGGTATGCCCAGACCTCCGTGGAGTTTTGGTAGGGTCAATTTATTATAGGCCAGACGAGGCCTTTTCCCTTTCCATAGGAAGGAGGATATAGAGGATTTTATAAGTAGTATATCTCTGTTGGACAAGGCAATGGGCAGCATTTGAATAGCATAAAAAAGTTTGGGAAAATTATTGATTTAACTGCAGCGGCTCTGCCCAATAGGGAGAGAGGTAGGGATGTCCATGTATGCAGGAGGGATGTAACCTTACGAATCAAGGGAGTGAAATTTAGAGTATATAATTTATCTACCTTATTGGGGATATGAATGCCCAAGTATTTGATACATGATGAAATCCGAAATTTTTAAAATACATCAGAAGACTGAAGATCTAAAGAGTAAGTGCCAATGGGTAAAATTTCAGATTTGTCCACATTAATTTTGTATCCAGAAAATTTTCCAAAATCAGAAATCATATCCAGAATGTGCGGAAGGGAGCGCAGGGGGTCAGAAACATACAGCAGCATATCGTCTGCGAAAAGTGAAATCTTGATTTCCTGAGAGGAGATCCGAATACCTTTAAATTCAGGAGAGTAGCGAAGTGCTATGGCAAGGGGTTCAATGGCGATGGCAAATAATAAAGGGGAGAGAGGGCAGCCTTGCCTGGTACCTTTATTAATGGGGAAGCAAGTAGAAATTTGTCCATTATAAAGGATTTGGGAGGTTGAGTTGTTATATAACAGTTTGATATATGAAATAAATACAGAGGGAAAGCCAAATCGAGATAAGGAGTCAAATAGATGGGGCCACAGTACCAGGTCGAAGGCTTTCTCCGTGTCCATTGATCCTACCACGCCAGAGGGGGAATCTCCAGTGGAATTTTGTAAGATTTGAATCGCTGCTATCACCTTCCGAACATTAAGAACCGAGTGCCGACCCTGGATAAATCCAGTCTGGTCAGAATGTATAATGGATGGGAGGACATTTTTTAATCTATTGGCTAGAAGTTTGGTTAATATTTTGTAGTCGGAATTAAGTAGTGAGATTGGCCTATATGAACCTGGTAGAGATAGATCTCGGCCAGGTTTAGGTAGTAATTTGATATATGCATTGTTAAAATACAGTGGGATTGATTCGGACATTAGTATTGGTTAAATGAGTCTACTAGTGTGGACAAAATTTCTGAGTGAAGTGCCTTATAAAAGCTGCCTCCAAATCCATCTGGCCCAGGGGCTTTGGTGGTCTTAAGGGATGATATAATTTGAGATACCTCCTTGGGAGTAACCGGTGCAATCAATGCTGCACTCATCTCCTCAGAGATGGTGGGGAAAGGTATGGTGGACCATGGAAAATCCTGATTTTCGAGAGATACAGATGGAGGGGATAGAGAAGAAGAAGAGGCAGAGTAGAGGTCAGTATAGAATTGAGACATTTCATCAACTATTTGTTTATTAGAAGTGGTGAGGGTCCCATCCCTTCTCCTGAGTGGGTGCACCGCTACAGACGACCTAGAGCCATTCAAAATATTAGTAAGGAGGCTACCTGTCTTATTCCCAAAACGATGATATCGGTAATGAATTCTATAGAGATATTGATTTCCTCTTTTGTGGAGAAACTCATCAAAGTGAGTTTTTGCCTGTATATATTTATGCTTGTTCATTAAGGATGGGACTCGTTGGAATACTGAGTAAGTGGCGGTAAGGGAGGATTGTAAGGATAAGTAAGTAGCTGCATATGCCTTGTTCAACTTAGATACATAGGACACTATGTTGCCTCTGAGAAATGTTTTAGCCGTCTGCCAATAGAGTGGGGGGTTAGTAGCTGCATATTCACTATTATTCACTGCAAAATCTCTCCAGCTATCCACCAACATTGTTTTAAAATCCTTAGAAGAGAGAAGGTGGGTTGGAAAATGCTAAGTGAAGTGGGAGGATTGTTTGTCAGACAATGCGATGTCTAATCTAAGAAGGGCATGGCCTGAGACAGATATGGGTTCAATTACAGCTGAGGACATTCTTGTGAACAAGGATTGCGAGATTAAAATATAGTCAATTCTTGAGAACGTTTGGTATGCCGCTGAGAGGTATGTATATTCTCTAGACGTGGGGTTAGTGGCTCTCCATGCATCTATTAGGGACAGTTGTGTGGCCAATTGTGGTACTCCAAGCCTGGGTAATTTTTTTTGAGCAACCTGAGGTTTAGGGGGTGACGTTTTATCTAGAGAAGTGTCTGAGATTAAATTAAAGTCCCCACAGACCACCATAGGTTCACCCATAAATGGCGTCAGTTTAGCAATCAGAGTGTGGAAAAATTATTTGGAATAGATAGGAGAAGCATATACATTGCAAAAGGTGTACACCTTAGAATTGGGATCCGGTCAAGATGCCGCCGGACGGAATCCCGGCGGTCGAAATACCGACGCCGGAATCCCGACCGCCGCAATCCCGACATATTCTCCCTCCGTGGGTGTCCACGACACCCATAGAGGGAGAATATAATAGTGTGCCGAGCGTAGCGAGGCACCGTGCCAGCAGCGTGGCGAGCGAAGCGAGCCCGCAAGGGGCTGCGTTCCGCTCGCCACCCCTGTCGGGATTGTGTGGTCGGGATTCCGGTGTCGGTATTTCGACCGCCGGGATTTCGACCACCGGCATTTAGTACTGATCCCTTAGAATTAAGTGATAACCTTGTAATTGTGTATCTACCTTCCGAATCATTTTGAGATGCGATATGGGAATATGAGATATTACTTTTTATAAGAAGAGCAACACCTCTATACGATGAAAAGTCAAGTAATTTCCACCATAACATCTGAAGATTTACCATTTCAGAAGGGATTAGATGCGCCTCCTGTAAAAAAACTACATTCAATTTCAATGCATTAAGGTAAACCAGAATCTTTCTCCGCTTCGCAGGGGAATTAAAACCCCCTACGTCCAAGGAACCTATGCGTAGAGTAGACAGAGCGTAGAAAGGTGAAATAGTATTAAAGCTGTGTCAGATCTAACAAGTGGATATTGAAACACATACGTTGCATTCAGTGAACCATATGGGTGGGGTAAAGGGGGGGAGAGATACATGAAGGGAAGGGGACACAGAGACAGAAAAGACATTAGAATGTGTAAATAAAGTACAAAATGAGAAAATGCGCACCGCGCATTAAACATAGTTTGTGTCTTAGTACTAGACTTCTGGACATACAAACAAAAAGAACAAAAACAGTAATGGTAATTCGAAGAAACTCCTAACTTAATACCCGGAGCAAGCTCCTTCCCGGCCCGGGTCACAAAGACATGGATATGGGCATGAACCAGTCCAAATAATCTCGAACTTCAGACCTAGTGAGGTACCATTTGTAAATATGCTAAAGTCAATAATGTCCTTAGCGTGCATCTTGCTGTGGGGATGGATCTGTTATGTCAGACGTAAGATCCTGATAAGTGTCCTGCAAAAAATCATCAGCGTCAGCTGGAGTAAGAAAGTCATAGTGTCTATCTTTATAGAATATACGGAGTTTTGCTGGGTAAATCAAGGCAAATTTTTGCTTGTTGGTAACGAGCTGAGAGCATATGGGAGAAAAGGCTTTTCTCGCTTTTGATAATTCTGCTGAAAAGTCCTGAAAGATCCGCAATTTCTTCCCTTCCCAATTGATGACAGGTATTTTCCTGGAGGCTTTCCAGATTTCAAGCTTATGGGTATAGCTTAAGCATTTAAATAATGTAACCCGTGGGCGAGAGTCATGGGGACGTGGAGGGGGGCCTACCCGGTGTTCCCTTCCAATAACCATATCTCTACAAGCTTGCTGTATGCCCAGGAGCTGTGGCAATGTGGTTTTAACAAAAGTCTCTAGCTCAGGGCCTTTAAGGGATTCGGGCAGCCCGACCAAACGCACATTCTTCCATCGCGAACGATTTTCAATATCCTCCATGCGGTTAATGAGAGCATAATTATCTTTTTCCAGACGCTTAACCTCGCATTGCAAATCAGCTAAGTTATGGGCTATGGAGGCTATTCTGTTCTCATTGCCTGACACCCTCGTGGTCAGCTGCTGCACCTGGGCCGTGATGTCACTCACCGCTTTTGTAAGAAGAGGGCCCACCGTGGATGTGATGGCGTCCACCAGATCAATATAGGTGAGCGGAGCGTCAGAGGCCTTAGGAGGTTGTGGGGCTGCATCTGGTCCCTGTTCCGCTGCAGACTTCTTGCTGGCCGAGGAGACAGCGTGTGCTTCTAGGTCCGGCGCCATGTTGGTATCAGCGCCACGTTTCACTTGCCGCAGCGTCTGCTGAAACGACCGCTGCGGCTGCGAGGAGGAGACAAATTTGTCCATGTTGGTAGTCTGGAGAGTAGCGCCGGTAACCAGGACTGGCTCGTGGAGGCTATAAAAGCTGTGAAAAGGGCGATAGTGAGCCGGGCTAGGAGCGGAGCTGAGAGAGCACGATCCTCACTCCATGCACCCGGAACCGGAAGTCTATATATCATATAATCTTAGCATATGTAAACTTACTGTGCACAGTTAATGCTATATGCTCTGCATATAAGAGCATGTACACTAGTGTATTCATTTTGTAGCCAATTCTACACTGGTCAATATTAGAGTTGAGCTGGTTCGGTTCCTCGGAATCCAAACACCCCCGAACTTCACCCATTTTACACGGGTCCGAGGCAGACTCGGATCCTCCCGCCTTGCTCGGTTAACCCGAGTGCGCCCGAACGTCATCATCCCACTGTCGGATTCTCGCGAGATTCGTATTCTATATAAGGAGCCGCGCGTCGCCGCCATTTTCACTCATGATTTGGAGATGATAGGGAGAGGACGTGTGCAGCGTTCTCTCAGTTGTGTTCAGTGTGCTGTAAATATCTGTGCTCAGTGTGCTGCAAATATCTGTGCTCAGTATGCTTGCAAATATCTGTGCTCAGTGTGCTGAAAATATCTACGTTCTCTGCCAGAAAAACGCTCCATATCTGTGCTGCATTGTAGTATATAGTAGGAGGACAGTGCAGAATTTTGCTGACCAGTGACCATCAGTATTATATCAGTACGGTACAGTAGTCCACTGCTCTACCTTCCTCTGTGTCGTCAAGTATACTATCCATCTATGGCCCTCATTCCGAGTTGTTCGCTCGCTAGCTGCTTTTAGCAGCTTTGCACACGCTAAGCCGCCGCCTACTGGGAGTGAATATTAGCACAGCAGAATTGCGAACGCAAGATTAGCAGAATTGCGAATAGAAATTTCTTTGCAGTTTCCGAGTAGCTCGATACTTACTCTGCCACTGCAATCAGTTCAGTCAGTTTCGTTCCTGGCTTGACGTCACAAACACACCCAGCGTTCGCCCAGACACTCCCCCGTTTCTCCATACACTCCCGCGTTTTTCCCAGAAACGCCAGCGTTTTTTCACACACTCCCATAAAACGGGCAGTTTCCGCCCAGAAACACCCACTTCCTGGCAATCACACTCCGATCACCAGAACAAAGAAATTTCTTCATAAAGCCGTGAGTAAAATACCAAATGTATTAGTAAATTTACTTGGCGCAGACACACTGCGAACATTGCGCATGCGCATTAGCGACTAATCGGTCCGTTGCGAGAAAAAAATAACGAGCAAACAACTCGGAATGAGGGCCCATACCTGTGGTGCATTTAAGTTGTTGTGCGCAGTAGTAGGAGGACAGTGCATAATTTTGCTGACCACCAGTATATAATATATAGCAGTACGGTACAGTAGTCCACTGCTCTACCTACCTCTGTGTCGTCAAGTATACTATCCATCCATACCTGTGGTGCATTTTAGTTGTTGAGCGCAGTAGTAGGAGGACAGTGCATAATTTTGCTGACCACCAGTATATAATATATAGCAGTACGGTACAGTAGTCCACTGCTCTACCTACCTCTGTGTCATCAAGTATACTATCCATCCATACCTGTGGTGCATTTTAGTTGTTGTGCGCAGTAGTAGGAGGACAGTGCATAATTTTGCTGACCACCACTATATAATATATAGCAGTACGGTACAGTAGTCCACTGCTCTACCTACCTCTGTGTCGTCAAGTATACTGTCCATCCATACCTGTGGTGCATTTTAGTTGTTGTGCGCAGTAGTAGGAGGACAGTGCAGAATTTTGCTGACCACCAGTATATAATATATAGCAGTACGGTACAGTAGGCCATTGCTATTGATATATTACTCGCATATAATTCCACACATTAAAAAATGGAGAACAAAAATGTGGAGGGTAAAATAGGGAAAGATCAAGATCCACTTCCACCTCGTGCTGAAGCTGTTGCCACTAGTCATGGCCGAGACGTTGAAATGCCATCAACGTCGTCTGCCAAGGCCGATGCCCAATGTCATAGTAGAGAGCATGTAAAATCCAAAAAACAAAAGTTCAGTAAAATGACCCAAAAATCAAAATTAAAAGCATCAGCTGAGAAGCGTAAACTTGCCAATATGCCATTTACGACATGGAGTGGCAAGGAACGGCTGAGGCCCTGGCCTATGTTCATGGCTAGTGGTTCAGATTCACATGAGGATGGAAGCACTTATCCTCTCGTTAGAAAACTGCAGTGCCAATCCTAGATGGGCCAGGTGTTTGTGTCGGCCACTTGGGTCGCTTAGCTAAGTCACACAGCGACCTTGGTGCACCTCTTTTTTTCTTTGCATCATGTGCTGTTTGGGGACTATTTTTTGAAGTGCCATCCTGTCTGACACTGCAGTGCCACTCCTAGATGGGCCAGGTGTTTGTGTCGGCCACTTGGGTCGCTTAGCTTAGTCATTCAGCGACCTCGGTGCAAATTTTAGGACTAAAAATAATATTGTGAGGTGTGAGGTGTTCAGAATAGACTGGAAATGAGTGGAAATTATGGATATTGAGGTTAATAATACCATGGGATCAAAATGACCCCCAAATTCTATGATTTAAGCTGTTTTTGAGGGTTTTTTGTAAAAAAAAAAAACCCGAATCCAAAACACACCCGAATCCGACAAAAAAATTTCAGGGAGGTTTTGCCAAAATGCGTCCGAATCCAAAACACGGCCGCGGAACCGAATCCAAAACCAAAACACAATTCCCGAAAAATGTCCGGTGCACATCACTAGTCAATATATACATTGGCTACACTATCCTCTCCTATATCCCATAAGTATGCTTCCCGAGTGATATCAATTTACTAAAACCAATCCCTCTCCAAACCATGCAACTTCCACCACTTTAAAATGTTCAGGATAAGAACTGTTCTCACCACGTATGCCACTAATGGGCTAATTCAGTCAGAAGTTACTGAGACTGAGCTATCTTCTATTAGGGGTCTATTTACAAAACTTTGGACGGAGATAAAGTAGACAGATATAAAGTACCAGCCAACCAGCTCCTTACTGTTATTTTTCATACACAGCCTGTAACATGGCAGTTACGCACTCATTGGCTGGTTTCTTATCCCAGTCTACTTTATCTACATCCAAGGTTTAGTAAATAGACCCCTAAGTCACGTGCAGCTTTATGTTAATGCTATTATCAGCCCTTCTCTGGTGTATAGCCGTGTGTCTGAATTAGGGATGAGTGGGTTCGGTTCCATGAGAACCTAACCCCCCCCCCCCCCCAAACTCCATGTCTGGATTGGGATTTCCTGCCAGACTCGGAAACCAGAACGAGCAGAAACGTCACCATCCTGCTGTCGGTTTCTAGAAGGTTTTGGATTTCATATATTGAGCCGCATGTCACCACCATTTTCACTCCAGTCCTGGAGAGTGTAGCGAGAGGATGTGTTTCCTCAGTGTCTGTACGGGAAAGTAGTCTGGTGCGTGGGTGGCGACCTGCTCTTTTGTGTCATTCCAGTGCTGTCTTGTGCTGCATCAGTCCAGTCACAGTGGTGGTGTCCTGTGCCTCCATAAGTCCGGTGCTGCTGTATATGTCCAGTCCAGTGCAGTGGTGCTGTGTTGTGCTGCATCAGTCCAATGGTGGTGTCCTGTGCTGCCATAAGTCCCGTGCAGTTGTGCTGCCATAAGTCCAGTGGTGGTGTCCGGTGCTTCCGTATAAGTCCAGGGGTACTGCCGTACAAGTCCAGTCTAGTGGGTACCCGTATAAGTTCAGGGGTACTGCCATATAAGTCCAGGGGTACTGCTGTATAAGTACAGGGGTACTGCCGTATAAGTCCAGTCCAGCGGTGCAGCTGTATAAGTTAAGGGGTACTGCTGTATAAGTCCAGAGGTACTTCCGTATAAGTTCAGTCGTACTGCTGTATTTGTCCATGGGTACTGCCGTATAAGTCCAGTGGTACTGCCATATAAGGGCCTAATTCAGAGTTGATCGCAGCAGCAAATTTGTTAGCAGTTGCTCAAAACCATGTTCAACGCAGGGGGGCAAATATAATGTGCAGAGAGAGTTAGATTTGGGTGGGCGATGTTCAAACTGAAATCTGAATTGCAGCGTAAAAATAAAGCAGCCAGTATTTACCCTGCACAGAAACAAAATAACCCACCCAAATCTAACTCTCTGCAAATGTTGTATCTGCCACACCTGCAGTGCACATGGTTTTGCCCAACTGCTAACAAATTTGCTGCTGCGATCAACTTTGAATTACACCCTAAGTCCATGGGTACTGCCATATAAGTCCAGTGCAATGGTGCAGCTGTGTAAGTCCAGGGGTACTGCCGCATAAGTCCAGTGGTACTGCCGTATAAGTCCAGGGGTACTGCCGTATAAGTCCAGGGGTACTGCCATATAAGTCCAGTCGAGTGGTGCAGCCATATAAGTTCAGGGGTACTGTCGTAGAAGTCCAGGAGTACTGCTGTATACTGTCAGTCCAGGGCTACTGCCGTATATGTCCAGTCCAGTGGTGCAGCCGTATAAGTTCAGGGATACTGCTGTCTAAGCCCACCAATATTGTGCGTGCATTACATCTGGGCAAATTCCAGCACGTCCCATGTTTTGCACATACTGTACAATTAATTTGGTGGTGCAGATTTTTTTGAAAACGGACAGGGGCATGCAGGAGATGCTGTCGATGGCCCAAAAAATTGTGGGCCACTTTCGACATTCAGCCACTGCAGTGCCACTCCTAGATGGGTAAGGTGCTTGTGCGGCACACTTGTGTCGCTTAGCAAAGTCTTCCAGCTACCTCATTGTACCTATTTTTCTTCTTTGCATGATGTGCTGTTTGAGGCCTATTTTTTAAATCTGCCATCCTGTCTGACACTGCAGTGCCACTCCTAGATGGGCCAGGTGTTTGTGGCGCATACTTGTGTCACTTAGCAAAGTCATCCAGCCACCTCGGTGTAACCTTTTGGCCTAAAAACCATATTGTGAGGTGTGAGGTGTTCAGAATAGACTGGAAATGAATGGAAATTAATGTTATTGAGGTTAATAATTAGTGATGAGCACCGGAAATTTTTCGGGTTTTGTGTTTTGGTTTTGGGTTCGGTTCCGCGGCCGTGTTTTGGGTTCGAACGCGTTTTGGCAAAACCTCACCGAATTTTTTTTGTCGGATTCGGGTGTGTTTTGGATTCGGGTGTTTTTTTCAAAAAACCCTAAAAAACAGCTTAAATCATAGAATTTGGGGGTCATTTTGATCCCAAAGTATTATTAACCTCAATAAGCATAATTTCCACTCATTTTCAGCCTATTCTGAACACCTCACACCTCACAATATTATTTTTAGTCCTAAAATTTGCACCGAGGTCGCTGGATGACTAAGCCCAAGTGGCCGACACAAACACCTGGCCCATCTAGGAGTGGCACTGCAGTGTCACGCAGGATGGCCCTTCAAAAAACTACTCCCCAAACAGCACATGACGCAAAGAAGAAAAAAAAGAGGCGCAATGAGGTAGCTGTGTGACTAAGATAAGCGACCCTAGTGGCCGACACAAACACCTGGCCCATCTAGGAGTGGCACTGCAGTGTCACGCAGGATGGCCCTTCCAAAAAACACCCCCCAAACAGCACATGACGCAAAGAAAAAAAGAGGCGCAATGAGGTAGCTGTGTGACTAAGATAAGCGACCCAAGTGGCCGACACAAACACCTGGCCCATCTAGGAGTGGCACTGCAGTGTCACGCAGGATGGCCCTTCCAAAAAACACCCCCCAAACAGCACATGACGCAAATAAAAAAAGAAGCGCAATGAGGTAGCTGTGTGACTAATATAAGCGACCCAAGTGGCCGACACAAACACCTGGCCCATCTAGGAGTGGCACTGCAGTGTCACGCAGGATGGCCCTTCCAAAAACTACTCCCCAAACAGCACATGACGCAAAGAAAAATGAAAGAAAAAAGAGGTGCAAGATGGAATTGTCCTTGGGCCCTCCCACCCACCCTTATGTTGTATAAACAGGACATGCACACTTTAACCAACCCATCATTTCAGTGACAGGGTCTGCCACACGACTGTGACTGAAATGACGGGTTGGTTTGGACCCCCACCAAAAAAGAAGCAATTAATCTCTCCTTGCACAAACTGGCTCTACAGAGGCAAGATGTCCACCTCATCATCATCCTCCGATATATCACCGTGTACATCCCCCTCCTCACAGATTATCAATTCGTCCCCACTGGAATCCACCATCTCAGATCCCTGTGTACTTTGTGGAGGCAATTGCTGCTGGTCAATGTCTCCACGGAGGAATTGATTATAATTCATTTTAATGAACATCATCTTCTCCACATTTTCTGGATGTAACCTCGTACGCCGATTGCTGACAAGGTGAGCGGCGGCACTAAACACTCTTTCGGAGTACACACTTGTGGGAGGGCAACTTAGGTAGAATAAAGCCAGTTTGTGCAAGGGCCTCCAAATTGCCTCTTTTTCCTGCCAGTATAAGTACGGACTGTCTGACGTGCCTACTTGGATGCGGTCACTCATATAATCCTCCACCATTCTTTCAATGGGGAGAGAATCATATATGACAGTAGACAGTAGATGACATGTCCGTAATCGTTGTCAGGTCCTTCAGTCCGGACCAGATGTCAGCATCAGCAGTCGCTCCAGACTGCCCTGCATCACCGCCAGCGGGTGGGCTCGGAATTCTGAGCCTTTTCCTCGCACCCCCAGTTGCGGGAGAATGTGAAGGAGGAGATGTTGACAGGTCGCGTTCCGCTTGACTTGACAATTTTGTCACCAGCAGTTCTTTGAACCCCAGCAGACTTGTGTCTGCCGGAAAGAGAGATCCAAGGTAGGTTTTAAATCTAGGATCGAGCACGGTGGCCAAAATGTAGTGCTCTGATTTAAACAGATTGACCACCCGTGAATCCTTGTTAAGCGAATTAAGGGCTCCATCCACAAGTCCCACATGCCTAGCCGAATCGCTCTGTGTTAGCTCCTCCTTCAATGTCTCCAGCTTCTTCTGCAAAAGCCTGATGAGGGGAATGACCTGACTCAGGCTGGCAGTGTCTGAACTGACTTCACGTGTGGCAAGTTCAAAAGGTTGCAGAACCTTGCACAACGTTGAAATCATTCTCCACTGCGCTTGAGACAGGTGCATTCCACCTCCTATATCGTGCTCAGTTGTATAGGCTTGAATGGCCTTTTGCTGCTCCTCCAACCTCTGAAGCATATAGAGGGTTGAATTCCACCTCGTTACCACTTCTTGCTTCAGATGATGGCAGGGCAGGTTCAGGCGTTTTTGGTGGTGCTCCAGTCTTCTGTACGTGGTGCCTGTACGCCGAAAGTGTCCCGCAATTCTTCTGGCCACCGACAGCATCTCTTGCACGCCCCTCTCGTTTTTTAAATAATTCTGCACCACCAAATTCAAGGTATGTGCAAAACATGGGACGTGCTGGAATTTGCCCAGATTTAATGCACACACAATATTGCTGGCGTTGTCCGATGCCACAAATCCACAGGAGAGTCCAATTGGGGTAAGCCATTCTGCGATGATCTTCCTCAGTTGCCGTAAGAGGTTTTTAGCTGTGTGCGTATTCTGGAAAGCGGTGATACAAAGCGTAGCCTGCCTAGGAAAGAGTTGGCGTTTGCGAGATGCTGCTACTGGTGCCGCCGCTGCTGTTCTTGCAGCGGGAGTCCATACATCTACCCAGTGGGCTGTCACAGTCATATAGTCCTGAGCCTGCCCTGCTCCACTTGTCCACATGTCCGTGGTTAAGTGGACATTGGGTACAACTGCATTTTTTAGGACACTGGTGAGTCTTTTTCTGAGGTCTGTGTACATTTTCGGTATCGCCTGCCTAGAGAAATGGAACCTAGATGGTATTTGGTACCGGGGACACAGTACCTCCAACAAGTCTCTAGTTGGCTCTGCAGTAATGATGGATACCGGAACCACGTTTCTCACCGCCCAGTATGCCAAGGCCTCAGTTATCCGCTTTGCAGCAGGATGACTGCTGTGATATTTCATCTTCCTCGCAAAGGACTGTTGGACAGTCAATTGCTTGGTGGAAGTAGTAAAAGTCGTATTACGACTTCCCCTCTGGGATGACCATCGACTCCCAGCAGCAACAACAGCAGCGCCAGCAGCAGTAGGCGTTACACGCAAGGATGCATCGGAGGAATCCCAGGCAGGAGAGGACTCGTCAGAATTGCCAGTGACATGGCCTGCAGGAATATTGGCATTCCTGGGGAAGGAGGAAATTGACACTGAGGGAGTTGGTGGGGTGGTTTGCGTGAGCTTGGTTACAAGAGGAAGGGATTTACTGGTCAGTGGACTGCTTACGCTGTCGCCCAAAGTTTTTGAACTTGTCACTGACTTATGATGAATGCGCTGCAGGTGACGTATAAGGGAGGATGTTCCGAGGTGGTTAACATCCTTACCCCTACTTATTACAGCTTGACAAAGGCAACACACGGCTTGACAAATGTTGTCCGCATTTCTGTTGAAATACTTCCACACCGAAGAGCTGATTTTTTTGGTATTTTCACCAGGCATGTCAATGGCCCTATTCCTCCCACGGACAACAAGTGTCTCCCCAGGTGCCTGACTTAAACAAACCACCTCACCATCAGAATCCTCCTGGTCAATTTCCTCCCCAGCGCCAGCAACACCCATATCCTCCTCATCCTGGTGTACTTCAACACTGACATCTTCAATCTGACTATCAGGCACTGGACTGCGGGTGCTCCTTCCAGCACTTGCAGGGGGCGTGCAAATGGTGGAAGGCGCATGCTCTTCACGTCCAGTGTTGGGAAGGTCAGGCATTGCAAACGACACAATTGGACTCTCCTTGTGGATTTGGGATTTCGAAGAACGCACAGTTCTTTGCTGTGCTTTTGCCAGCTTGAGTCTTTTCATTTTTCTAGCGAGAGGCTGAGTGCTTCCATCCTCATGTGAAGCTGAACCACTAGCCATGAACATAGGCCATGGCCTCAGCCGTTCCTTGCCACTCCGTGTGGTAAATGGCATATTGGCAAGTTTACGCTTCTCCTCCGACAATTTGATTTTAGATTTTTGAGTCCTTTTTTTACTGATATTTGGTGTTTTGGATTTTACATGCTCTATACTATGACATTGGGCATCGGCCTTGGCAGACGACGTTGCTGGCATTTCATCGTCTCGGCCATGACTAGTGGCAGCAGCTTCAGCACAAGGTGGAAGTGGATCTTGATCTTTCCCTATTTTTGGAACCTCAACATTTTTGTTCTCCATATTTTAATAGGCACAACTAAAAGGCACCTCAGGTAAACAATGGAGATGGATGGATACTAGTATACTTATGGATGGACGAGCGACTGCCGACACAGAGGTAGCTACAGCCGTGGACTACCGTACTGCGTCTACTGCTAATATAGACTGGATGATAATGATATAAAAAATATATATATATCACTACTGCAGCCGTACAGGTATATATTATATAATGACGGACCTGCTGGACACTGTCAGCACTGCAGACTCCTAAAGTTAACTACTAGTATGAAGAAGATAGAAAAAGAAAAAAAAACACCACAGGTTGGTATACAATTATGGACGAGCGACTGCCGACACAGAGGCCGTGGACTACCGTACTGTGTCTGCTGCTAGTATAGACTGGATGATAATGATATAAAAAAAATATATATATATATATATATATATCACTACTGCAGGACAGGTATATATTATATAATGACGGACCTGCTGGACACTGTCAGCAGAATGCGTTTATAGAATAAAAACACCACACGACGAGTGTTTAACTTTTTCAGGCAGACAATCACAATATACTGGTGGTCACTGGTCACTGGTCAGTCACACTGGCAGTGGCACTCTGGCAGCAAAAGTGTGCACTGTTAAATATATGTACTCCTGCTATAACTGCTCCCCAGTCTCCCCCACAATTAAGCTGTGTGAGCAGTGAGCACTCAGCACAGTCAGATATACATAGATGATGCAGCACACTGAGGCTGAGCACAGATATGGTATACTGTGTCACTGTGTATCATTTTTTTTCAGGCAGAGAACGGATTATATTAAATAATAATAAAACTGCACTGGTGGTCACTGGTCAGTCACTAGTAAACTCTGCACTCTCTGAGTACTCCTAAGCTCCAGTAAATCAAGTGTCTCACTCTCACTATCTATTTCTATTCTAAACGGAGAGGACGCCAGCCACGTCCTCTCCCTATCAATCTCAATGCATGTGTGAAAATGGCGGCGACGCGCGGCTCCTTATATAGAATCCGAGTCTCGCGATAGAATACAAGGCTCGCGAGAATCCGACAGCGGGATGATGACGTTCGGGCGCACTCGGGTTAACCGAGCAAGGTGGGAAGATCCGAGTCTGCCTCGGACCCGTGTAAAAAGCGTGAAGTTCGGGGGGGGTCGGTTTCCGAGAAACCGAACCAGCTCATCACTATTAATAATACAGTAGGATCAAAATTACCCCCAAATTCTGTGATTTTAGCTGTTTTTGTGTTTTTTTCAAAAATCATCCTAATCCAAAACCAAAACCCGAAAGGGTGGTTTTGTCAAAACCAACCCACATCCAAAACATGAGTGAGGATCCAGATCCAAAACCAAAACACAAAAAGTGTCCACCGCACATCACTAGTCTGAATACAGAGGTGCTGGAAATGTCACTTTGAGTGGCATAGAGCCTGATTCATTATGGATCGCTATGGAGGCTGAGATAGCAATGTTCACAAATGTGCTATTGATAAAATTCACGTGAAGAGCCGCCCAGAAACGCTAAAAGACGCCCACCAATGCATTCGCAAATCTGCATAGGCATTAGCAGGGTCACAGTGCATACGCAAAATAAGGACACCATCGACATTTGCGGCTGACCCCAGCATACTCAAATCAGTGAGAACGCAGTTGCACTGGGCGCCATGTTTTTGAATGCAGCGTTTGCAGATGACGTCAGATACACACCTCGAAAATAGCCATGACTCACCTACATTTTCCCACCCACTCCCCACAAACGGGTATGGGTCATTGGGTCGACCCAACTTAGGTCGACACTCATTAGGTTGACCACTGAAAGTCAACATTGCCATTAGGTCGACATGTACTACGTCAACAGGTCAAAAGATCGACATGAGGGTTTTGACTGTTTTTGGTGTCATTTTCTCTGTAAAGTGACGGGGAACCCAAATTAGTGCACCATGGGGGTAATTCAGAGTTGATCGCAGCAGGAACTTTGTTAGCAGTTGGGCAAAACCATGTGCACTGCAGGGGAGGCAGATTTAACATGTGCAGAGAGAGTATGATTTGGGTGTGGTGTGTTCAATCTGCAATCTAAATTGCAGTGTAAAAATAAAGCAGCCAGTATTTACCCTGCACAGAAACAACATAACCCACCCAAATCTAACTCTTTCTGCACATGTTATATCTGCCTCCCCTGCAGTGCACATGGTTTTGCCCAACTGCTAACAAAGTTCCTGCTGCGATCAACTCAGAATCACCCCCCATGTCCCCTCGCATGGCTCGCTTCGCTTGCCATGCTTCGGGCAAGGTGCCTCGCTCCGCTGCCGCTTCACTCGGCACAGATTACCGTTACAATCGTAGTCCACGTGGATTGTTAAGTATGAAAAAAGCCAAAAAAGAAAAAAAAAAAAGTGAAAAACTCATGTCGACCTTTTGACCTGTTGACCTAGTACATGTCGACCTAACGACCATGTCTACCTAATACACGTCGACATAATGGCATTGTCGACTTTCAGTGGTCAATCTAGTGTCGACCTAAGTTGTGTCCACCTAATGACCGTAACCCCCACAAACGCCATGTTCCCACCCACAAATTGTCAGTTCCCGTCAATCACAATGCGTTCACTTTACAATTAGGCTGCATAGGCATGGCGATTGCATTTTGCCATTTGGCACGTGCAATGCGTTTGCAGCATACGTGCAGTTTGCCAATAATCGCTCACTGCGTTCAATCTCACATTTGCAATTGGTAATGAATCAGGCCCTTAGTTCTCAACAATGTGCACACTATATTATCCCCAGGTGTTGCCTGAGTGCAAGCTGAAAACCTGTAGTTCCAAAATAGCTGGTTAGCCTAGGTCAGTGGTTGTAAATCTCGGTCCTCAGGCCTCCGCACAGTTCAGGTTTTCCAGGTCACCTAGCAGGTAGAATCATTACTCACTGACCCATTTTAAAAGATTCACAAGTGGGGCTAATTATTTCATTAGTGATTCTGTGAGGAGACCTGAAAAACATACACTGTGTGCAGTCCTGAGGACCGACTTTGAGATCCTGTGGATTAGGTTAACACATGTATACAGCCAGCCACAAATGCCACATAATACATGGGGATGTACAAGTGCTACAGTATGTGGTCAACCTTCAGGCTAACATTTGTCAGCCAGCCACTGATTGGAAACATACTGTATTAGGTTTTTCACAATTAGTGTAATTTCTATTCCCACCACAGTGGACAATACCAGACCCTCCAACATGACCCGCCCCACTAGGTACAAAATGATCTGTTCCTGGACTTCACTCTTAATTTATGATTTCCATCACCTGTGTTGAACTAGTTAAATGATAAGAAAGCTGTTTCTTCACAGGTGATGACAATAATAATTAAGAGGGAAGTCCAGAAACAGAGCATTTTGTACCTAGTGGGGCGGGTCATGTTGGAGGGTATGCAATACTTGTCCACGTTAGCACCTTGCACTGACTGTTTTCTCTTAATGTTGAAGTATGGTTCACATAAAGGTTCAGTATATGATGTAATGTCAACTAAAAGTTACAGTAATCAGAAAACTTATTTTCTATTTCTGCCTAAAACTCTTTGGGGATTGCCATCTAGTCACCTGAAAATCATATATAAATCTATCATTACAAAGACAGGGGTAATGCATCCCAGCATGACCGCAGAAGGACATTCAGGTAATTTAGTGTTTTCTTTATACATTATAGTGTATTGCATATGCAATTTTTGCTTTTCTAGTTTAATTTATGTCAGATTCTACATGATTTTATTTAGAGTGGGTTGCATATATTGGGATCTTGTGATTAATGACCAATAACCTGAGGACAATATGCAACAATCTGTCATATACTATACATGTACATATGTGGCTAATATGGGCACAGGTACAGTAACTTAGCATGGCTAAATAAAGTACTCAGATGTCATATAATTAGAAGGATTTGGTGGGTGCATGCTCCAGATACAAGTAACAGTCGAGTAAGGTGCAATAGGAAATATAATAATAAAATACAGTATAGCTAAACATCAATCCACATGTCACATACCCATACCTCCCAACATGACCCTCTCCAGGAGGGACACAATGCTCTGCTTCTGGACTTTTTTCTTACGTTATGATTGCTGTCACCTGTGCTGAACAGGTTAATGGAAAAGAAAGGTGTTTCAGCCAGGTGCCTGCAATCATAAATTAAGAGGGAAGTTCAGGAGCAGAGCATTCTGTCCCTCCTGGAGGGGGTCATGTTGGGAGGTATGCATACCTCCCAACATGACCCACTCCAGGAGGGACAGAATGCTCTGCTCCTGAACTTCCCTCTTAATTGATGACTGCCATCACCTGTGATGAAACACCTTTCTTATCCATTAAACTGTTCAACACAGGTGCCGGCAATCATGCATTAAGAGAAAAGTCCAGGTAGAGAGCATTCTGTCCCTCCTGGAGAGGGTCATGTTGGGAGGTATGATGTCAGTACATAGAAAAATCAATACAGTAATTTCCCATGAACTCCACCACATCAGGTCTGTCTGTCTGTTAGTACCCAGTTTTGTTCTATTACTATTGTTCCAATTGTAAAATACAAAAATATGCTGAGCTATAAAAGAAACTGTTAATAAATAAATCAGGTTCATTAAATCCATTGCTGGCAACATAATTATGCATTGTTTGTAAACCAGTGAGAGTATTTTACTTCTATCCGTAATTGTATGTGTCATTCGTGTTAATAACTACTGTTGCCTAATATCATATATCATTATTATCAAGCAATGTTTAAGATAATTTAGAAATATATATATATTTTTAAACCACTTCTGGTACCTTCTACTTATATCTGATTCAGGACATATTCATTTTTATTTCTGAATGTACTGTATGTAAGCAGTTTAGGCAATCTGATAGTCTCGCCCCTTTCTCACATAACTAATTGGGCTTATGCTCAGAATGGATTGTTCTACCAAGTGGAGGGAGTGTCCCTGTGCTGAAACACTGCCAAGGCCAGCATTGCCTGAAATACTTTCAGACATAAACAAAAGCACAGGTTCTCAAACTTGGTCCTCAGGACTCCACACAGTTCATGTTTTACAGGTCTCCTTGCATAATCACAAAATAAATAATTAGCTCCACCTGCGGACCTTTTAAAATGTGTCCGTGTGTAATAAATAGACCTGTGCACCTGCTGGGTTACCTGCAAAACATGCACTGTGTGGGGGTAATGAGGACCGAGTTTGAGAACCTGTGATCTAAGCATTAGGTGTTTCGTGTTTGTACCTGTGTGCCGTACACCTGCTGCTGCTGTTTGTTAGCTGCTAATAAAAAGTACAAGCTAACAGCCTGTCTGTTATCTGTGCCTTGATGAAAAAGCTATACAGCACATTTGTTTTTGTCAATGATTAATAATAATAAGTTACATTTTCTAGTCAGATTACAAAACATACATTTACAAACTGCTCTATCCCTGAATAAAGTAGAAAACTGTCTCACTGTTCACACTGCATCTCATTTGATTAATTGCAAGCTATGCATGTATTACTATTAAGGACTATTGATGCAAAAGCAGCAATGGAAAAGGTTTTCTAAATATGTACTGCAAATCTCTTATCAGGCGATACTTTGTCCGCCGGTTAAACTCAGGTTTCCAGTTCCACTTTCTGGAAAAGTAAAGAATACAAACATTTCTTCTTTTAGAAAAAAATATAGTAAAAAAAAAATATTTTTTTTATTTTCTTTTGGAAAAAATACGTTATTTTTATAATAAAGTATTTTTTCCTTTACTCAATTTCACCATCCTGATCAATCAGGAGACAGTGGCAGCACTGTGCATGTTAAATAGCTATGCTTTATACTCAGGGGCGACAGAATGGGAAGGGGGCAGCATAGCCCCCCCCCCCAACTTGACAGAAGCGCAGGCACTAGGGAGGGAGAGCGTTTACTGCTGGATCACCGCAAAGACTCCAGTCCTACTTTGGAAAGTATGCATGCTGCCCCATGTCCTGTGTCCTTGCCGGCTCTTCACACAGCTGCATTATTGGGAGGAGGCGTGCTTATGCTGAGCCTGCTGGGACATCCCCGTCTCTTCCCAGCAATGCATCGATGTGAAGAGCCGGCAAGGACACAGGACATGGGGCAGCACGCAGCAATGGTAGACTTTACAAAGTAGGACTGGATTCTCTGTGGTGATTCCGTGGCAGGCGCTCAGCGCATAGGGGAGGGGGGGTAAACATTGGGGTAGCCCCAAATGTTTTTTTCCCACACCCCCCTCCAACCATATAACATTGTGGCGCCCCTGTTTAGACTGTATAAGGAAGCTATTTCCTCTGATGCTCAGTGATAGCAACTGCTGGCAGCAGCCAATCACCAGAAAAAAGGCTTTTTCCAGATTTATAAATATGCCTAGATGTATATGTACATACAGTATATGTAGCAGATGAACTTGCTGTACAGATTCTTTTCTAACTTTTAAAAGGTCTCAATTTTTTTGTGAATGTTGTTGTGAAAAATATACTGTAGTAACAAAACTATACAGTTAATAACATTTTAAAGCAGGCATTCCCAACCATGGTACTCAAGGCACACCAACAGTGCAGGTTTTAGTGATATCCAGGCTTCAGCACAGGTGACTTAATTAGTAGCTCAGTTATTTTGATTTAACCATCTGTGCTGCAGCATGGATATCACTAAAACCTGCACTGTTGGTGTGCCTTGAGGACTGTGGTTGGGAATGCCTGTTTTAAAGAAATATATGTGGGAAGACATTTTTGAAATAGGATTTGAAGATTATTGCTGGTACAAATTAGATTTTATAATTCATATGGATGGTATTAAAAATCACTTATCATTTTTAACCATATCTTTTTTTAACCTTGGATTCAGGCCATAGGGCCATACTTGCCTACCTGACCCTCTCCATGAGGGAGAAAATGCTCTGTTCCTGGACTTTCCTGGTAATGTATGATTGCCATCACCTGTGGTGAAACGCCTTTCTTATCAATTAACTAGCTCACTACAGGTGATGGCAATCATACATTACCAGGAAAGTCCAGGAACAGAGCATTTTCTCCCTCATGGAGAGGGTCAGGTAGTCAAGTATGCATAGGGCTCACGCTTAAATGGGTTCATGATCATGTTAAATGGGGTCATGCAGAGTCACAGTAAAGAGATATACCTCCTAATATTTTGGCCATCAGTCAGCACAGTGGAACAGAAACCCCAAATTGGAACTGTCCACCCTAATTTGGGACATTTGGGAGATATGAATTACAGTCAAGGCAAAATGTATATATTTTTCAGTTTAAAGGAATCAATGTAAAATATAAAGGATCAGACTTGCATAGGAGGCCCATTGTCTCAGCAACACCATTGATGAACAGTATTCAGACTATTTCTCTCATAAGACTCTCTGAACAGTTGTTAATGCATCTGCATACCTCCCAACATGATCCTCTCCAGGAGGGACAGAATGCTCTGCTCCTGGTCTTCCCTCTTAATTGATGATTGCCATCACCTGTGGTGAAACATCTTTCTTATCCACTAACCTGTTCAAAACAGGTGCCAGCAATCATACTTGAAGAGAAAAGTCCAGGAGCAGAGCATTGTGTCCCTTCTGCTGGGGTCATGTTGGGAGGTATGAATCTACAATCGAAGTTTCAGTGGGTCATAGGGGGGGAATTCAAATGTTTGGAAAGTCAGTTGGGTGTCTGTTTTTTGCTGTCTACTAGATAGGAAAAAACAGACACCCAACTGACTTTTCAAACAATTAAATATCCCCCATTATGTCTAAGTAGACCATGTCAATATTTATTATGTAGACAATGATGAAATGCCGACATGCAGGCCAGAGCGCAGCTGGATGGGGGGGGGGGGTTGGGTTTGCAGCTGGCTGTGGAAAATATACAAAGTTTGAAAATAATTAACATGCACACTCTGTAAACTGTTTAAAACTGCATGTTTGAAAAATACTAAATTCTTACCGTAACTCTCTCAAATTACTGTTAAATTTCTCAGCTCCCATGCCCCTCAAAGCTGTTCGTAAGACTAGAGTGTTTGAATGTAAATGAATGAGGCAAATATTGGTATTCTAAAATGCCTTGAGTTTCATACCTTGTTGGGTATATGTGGCTATAGGTAAATGACTAGGTATTGTAGTGTAGTCCCCCCAAAAAAAACATAATTATAAAATGAGAATGAGGCAAAAGGTAAAAATTAAAAATAAAGATGGAAAAAATAAAAATATGAAGTTGGAGAGTTATATAAAACCTGATGCCAGATTCAGTTTGATGTCTCCATCAGCGCAGTGTGACCGGAGGGGGAGTCCCACATATGGTGGGCATTGGTTTATTCTTTAGGAACACCTATATACCATAAACTCCTAATCCCAGAGTGTATGTTCCCTCCTCCCCTTTACCTCTGTTTCAGTTTCTTTTACTGTATTTACTTGAGAGACTTGTCTACACTAGCCTCAAACACATTCTTAACTCACACAACTTATTGGACCCACTTCAGTCAGGCTTTCATGCACAACACTCCATAGTGTCACAGCTGAGGTTATTTGTGAACCCGGACTAGTACTGGACACTGGGTTTGGTCTTGAGCCCAGTGGATAGAATCGGGCTGGCTTAGTGAATGATCCGTTCATCCAGACGTGGCAGTCGGGCAGTATACTTTATGGGAAAGGTGACCAGCTATGGGTACTGGAACACTGGTGGTGGGAGCCACCAGTGCAATGGGTAGCTGGGTTGTCACCTAATAAAGAGTCACGTGAGAACAGGTGAGTTGACGGAATGCTGGGAGGATCAGCAATGCAGGAAAGTCACAGATCACTGGCTGGAACCTGTGATAGCTGTCGACGAGGCTGAGGACAACAGCAATACTTGAAGACGAAGCTGAGGATGTCAGTGATACTTGTACACGAAGCCGAGAATGTCGGCGATGCTTGTAGCAGAAGCTGAGGACGTCAGCAATACTTGTAACCAAAGCTGAGGATGTCGGAAATGCTTGTAGCAGAAGCTGAGGACGTTAGCAATACTTGTAACCGAAGCTGAGGATGTCAACAACACAGGTTTCCAGATGCTGGGAAGCTGAGGTACAGTAGCGCAATGGGATTCCGTATGCTGTGCAGTGTTGGCACTGCTGGTTTTCCAGTAGCTGTGATGCGGTGGTTCTGCACAATGGATACTGCAATGTTGTAGACAGCAGTGGCAGGTTTTCCGGATACTATGGTGCGCTACCTTGTGCAGCGGAGAACTGGAAGCTGGCAAGAACTAGCAAAGTCTCTAAGGCCGCTAGGGATATAGGACTGTCCCTCTGGTTCACTGGAGGACATCCAGTGAGTCTGGAGATGCCAGGATGTAGTGGCAGCGATGGCCCTTTAAATCATCCAGGGAGTCAGGAAGTGCATGAGATGACAATTGCAAATGCCCCTAGGGATATAGGATAGTCCCTCTGGATCACTGGTAGACTTCCAGTGAATCTGGAGATGCCAGAATGTAGTGGCAGCGATGGCTCTTTAAATCACCCAGGGAGTCACGCAGTGCAGGGAATGGGAACTTGCACAAAGTCTATTACCAGCAGGAGATTCTGGAGCTCACTCCAGGCTGAGAGATACCAAACCACTGACAGCTTGCTAGTGCTTAAGACCTGGAACTTATACCCAATGCTTACAGCTGAGTGGATGAGCGGCTCACATGATGCGGAAGTGAATCCGAACCAGGAACTGTCATGGCACCGTCCATAGCTGGTTTTGGAGGGAACTCCGACGTGGTGTGTGCATAGACAGGCAATAATGGCCACAGGTCCTGAGAGCACAGGAAGGTTTATCTGGTAACCACTGGACTTGTGGATGCTGGCACGGAAGTATAGGACAGCATGAAAATCCTCAATGATTGCTATTCAGGCACACCATGCAGAGACTTGCTAAGTTCTGAATTCACACAGAAGGTTAATCAATACAGATGCAGATGCACTCGTTAGAGTGAACTCAGCACACAGAGAACTCATGATACTGATAAACTGTTTATCCCAGCCAGCAGAAAACATGCAGGTTACAGGACAGATGGTAGAGGTAAGTCACCAAATGATATGACTTTAGTCAGGATTGTGACACATAGCACTGACTAAGAGAGTGAATGATCTGGTCACTGCTAAATCTTAAGGCCATTACTCACTTCTTATTCTACTTGAGCTCTATGATGCTTTTGACACTGTTGACCACTCTCTTCTCATACAAACACTACAATCCCTAGGTCTCAAGGGCACAACTCTTTCTTGCTTCTCAACATACCTATCTAACCACTCTTTCAGAGCCTGTTTCTCTGAATCCACCTCCTCTTTGCGACCTTTATCAGTTAGAGTACCGCAAGGTCCAGTCTTAGGGCTTATACTTTTCTCAATCTATACCACATCTCGTGGCAAACTAATCAGCTTTTTTAGATTTCAGTATCATCTTTTTGCGGATGATACTCAAATCTACCTATCCTCTCCAGAGTTGTCACCATCTGTATCGGGCTGTGTTACTGAATGCATTTCTGCCATTTCATCTTGAATGTCATCTCACCAAAGTTAATATTTCTATAACAGAATTAATTATATTTCCTTCGGTCAATAATAAGTTACCAACCTGATATGTATAACTGCTGATAACTCAAAAATCAACCCTACTCCACAAGCTCTCTGCCTAGGTTTCATTCTTGACTCTGAACCGTCCTTTGTTCCCACATTCTATCTGTCTCAAAATCATGTTACATATATCTAAGAAACATATCCAAAATATCATATTATATCTTACACAAGCCACTGCAAACACTAATCCATATACTCATATCCTGCATTGATTATTGCAATAGTCTCCTTACTGGTCTTCCCAAAAATAGGCTCTCACCACTACAATCCATTTTGAATGCAGATGCAATGCGTCTTTCCCTTGCTAGTTGTTCATAATCTGCTGATCCACTCTGTCAGTCCCTCCATTGGTTACCAGTATTCTACCATATTCAATATAAAATATTATTACTTACATACAAGGCAACAAACTGCACCAACATATATCTCTTCGCTCATTTCAAATATCTCCCTACCCGACCTCTCCACTCTGCACAAGATTTGCCTCTCTCATCCACATGCATTACTCGTGGGCTGCACTCACTCTGTGGAATGCCCTCTCATGTACAATATAACTCACCTCTAGTCTCCAAACCTTCAAGCATTCCCTGAAAACTCACCTCTTCAGACAAGCCTATCAAACTCCAGCCCCACCAATGTAACCTTCAGTGTCTCCCTATCTAGTTACATCCTCTCTGTACAGTCCACACATCACCTCACATATTTTGTCTTTCTTCTCTTTTCACATCCTTCTGACCCTTGGCCAATATTGTTGTGTGACCATATCGTACAGCCCATTAAAAACCTTTGCAATCTGACTGGACCATTATGCAATAGGTAGCTCCTATTTTTGCGTATCACTGCCTATTTCCCTATAGATTGTAAGATTGCAAGCAGGGCCTTCCTACCTCTAGGTCTGTCTGTTATTACCCATTTTTTAATTACTGTTGTTCCAATTGTAAAGTGCAATGAAATATGCTGCTCTTTATAAGAAACTGTTAATAGATAATAAATGAATGTCAGCATTTCATCCAAGTGGCCCAACATTGACTTACCTGCTCCTGGCAGTGTCCTCCGGCCCCCCGGTGGTCATGTAATTGTCAGTCCCAGGTCAGACCTCCAATCCTCAGGCATTCCTGTAAGTATTTGACTGTATTTTACTGCTATGCCTAATCCCTATCCCTACCTTCCCTCTAATGCCTAACCCTCCCCTCCCCTCTAATGCCTAACCCTACCCTTCCCTGAGAATGTTGACATTTCATAGGTTGACATTCTGAGATGGCAAAATGTTGCCTGAAGACATTCTGAGAATAATGACATGCTGCCTGTCAACATTTTAACCATGATGGAATCATAACTGTCAGAACTGTGGTGTTGACATTATAAATGTCAACATTGTTATTGTCAACCTTTTGACTACATCTTGTTCCAGTTGCAGTCCAATAATGACTTTGGGGTCTATTTACTAAGCCTTCGATGGAGATAAAGTGGACGGAGATAAAGTACCAGCCAATCAGCTCCTAAGTGACATGACACAGGCTGGGTTTGAAAAATATCAGTTAGGAGCTGACTGGCTATTACTTTATCTCCATCCACTTTACCTCCATACAAAGCTTAATAAATAGACCCCTTTGTCTCATAAGTCCCGTAAGAGATGATACTTCAAATTAATTGTTTACAGGTAAAATAATGGATCATGAATGTACATCTTCAAGTCTACTGTATGCTAAGATTACATGACAAGACATAGGCAGGGCAGTTGAGAGCCTGGCTGGGCCCAGGTACTTTGCAGGGGGCGTGTCCTAATCACAGGGGGCATGGCCATGCACCCTTATAGATAAATACAGAAAAAAAATATTTTTAAGCACATCCCTGGCCACACTGCAGTCCAGCACACAGCAGCATGTGCTGGGCTGAGGAGAAAAGCTACAGCTGCTGCTGCCAGGCAAGGGCAGGGATACCTGGGCTCCCACTGAGCCCCTCCATCAGACTGGGGCCCGGGTGATTACTACCCTCTCCCCCTCCCTTTCGGCAATCCTGGACTTAGGTATAGTTTCCTGAAAGCTTGAGTTGCAGCAATATATATTCACCTTCCACTGATTGTTGGTGTTTGTTTTCTACTGGTTCAGCATACTATAACGAGAGAATTTAAAAAAAAAAAGTGTTTGCAGTGCGAGTAAAATGGTTGACCAATGGCTGGTGACAAGTGTAAATCCATGTGAGAATGACATGTGGTTCAACTTGCACACAAAGGCAGTTGAGAATAATGGGGGTAATTTCAAGTTGATGGCAGCAGGAAATTTTTTAGCAGTTGGGCAAAACCATGTGCACTGCAGGGGAGGCAGATATAACATGTGCAGAGAGAGTTAGATTTGGGTGGGTTATTTTGTTTCTGTGCAGGGTAAATACTGGCTGCTTTATTTTTACACTGCAATTTAGATTGCAGATTGAACTCACCACACCCAAATCTATCTCTCTCTGCACATGTTATATCTCCCCCCCCCCCCTGCAGTGCACATGGTTTTGCCCAACTGCTAAAAATTTTCCTGCTGCAATCAACTTGGAATTACTCCCAATAGTAACTAGAACTGGAGTCTCTTATCTATAATACGAAAATTAATATAATTATTAAAAAAAAATTTTTAACTAGTCAAATATACTAGTAGAGCAAAGACACCATGGATTTGCTGCCAGGAGATCATGTCAAAACAATATTTAGTTTTTGTTTTTGACTTTACAGATGTGCCCTGCTACATTTTTGCTTCTTGCGCTATGTAGCGTGCCTTACTATTTGTGCCCTGCCGTGCCACTGCCTGGCATTCCAAGGGGGTTATTCAGAGTCCATAGCAGTTTCTGCTAAAATAGCAAAAATTGCTATGAATAAATTCACATACTGGGGGCCACCGAGCACAGTACAAGGCCGCCCAGCATGTGTAGATCACAGGCGACGTCATCTGGCCACCCTGAAAATTGGCATGAAGCCTGCATTTCCAGCACCATTTCCCCCAATACGGCAACACCGCTTCCGACCACCCACCATCTGTCAATTCCTATGCAATCGCATCCATTTGGGATGCAAGTGGATCCTTTTGGGATGCAATCGCATAGTGCAGCGGTGGCCAACCTGTGGCTCTTGAGCCACATGCGGCTCTTTCTTTCTTCAAATGTGGCTCCTAACACACAAAGTCACATGACCAAAACAGATCAGGTAACCACTGCTTTCCAGAAAAACACGCAGCAGCACTACGGGGACTTAGAACTAAGGGAGCCAGATACTAGAGATGAGACACCCACCAGCAAACAGAGTACACATAAGGGGCTGCTACAATGGCATGAATTGGGGGAAGCTGAAGTGACAAGAGGGTGCTGGTTGGAGTGACAGGAGGGTGCTGGTTGGAGTGACAGGAGGGTGCTGGTTGGAGTGACAGGAGGGTACTGGTTGGAGTGACAGGAGGGTACTGGTTGGAGTGACAGGAGGGTACTGGTTGGAGTGACAGGAGGGTGCTGGTTGGAGTGACAGGAGGGTGCTGTTCGGAGTGACAAGAGGGTGCTGGTTGGAGTGACACATAGGGGAGCTGAAGTGTATTATGTGAATCTGGATTTTTCAATATATTTTATTAGAGATGAGCAGGTTCGGGTTCGTTGAGATCCGAACCCCCCCCCCCCCTCCCGAACTTTACCTATTTTACATGGGTCCGAACTGAGGGAGCCAGATACTAGAGATGAGACACCCACCAGCAAACAGAGTACACATAAGGGGCTGCTACAATGGCATGAATTGGGGGAAGCTGAAGTGACAAGAGGGTGCTGGTTGGAGTGACAAGAGGGTGCTGGTTGGAGTGACAGGAGGGTGCTGGTTGGAGTGACAGGAGCGTGCTGGTTGGAGTGACACATAGGGGAGCTGAAGTGTATTATGTGAATCTGGATTTTTCAATATATTTTATTAGAGATGAGTGGGTTCCGGTTCGTTGAGATCCGAACCCTTCCCGCCCCGAACTTCACCTATTTTACATGGGTCCGAGGCAGCCTCGGATCTTCCCGCCTTGCTTGGTTAACCCAAATGCGGCCGAACGTCATCATCCCGCTGTCGGATTCTCGCGAGATTCGTATTCTATATAAAGAGCCGCGCGTCGCCGCCATTTTAACTCGTGCATTGGAGATTGAACGGAGAGGAAGTGGTTACGTTCTCTGCCTGAAAAGCTCCATATCTGTGCTCAGTGTGCTGCAAATATCTGTGCTCAGTTTGCTGCAAATATCTACGTTCTCTGCCTGAAAAGCTCCATATCTTTGCTCAGTGTGCTGAAAATATCTGTGCTCAGTATGCTGCAAATATCTACGTTCTCTGCCTGAAAAGCTCCATATCTGTGCTCAGTGTGCTGCAAATATCTGTGCTCAGTGTGCTGCATTTTGGTGACCAATAGTATATAGTTGTACAGTACAGTAGGCCATTGCAGTATCTTGCACCTCTGTGTCACTGCAAGTATCCATTCCATATCTGTGCTGCATTTTTGTGAGCAGTATATATAGTAGTACAATGCAGCATTTTGGTGACCACCAGTAAATAGTTGTACAGTACAGTAGGCCATTGCTGTATCTTGCAGCTCCGTGTCACTGCAAGTATCCATTCCATATCTATGCTGCATTTTTGTGAGCAGTATATATAGTAGTACAGTGCAGCATTTTGGTGACCAACAGTATGTAGTTGTACAGTACAGTAGGCCATTGCTGTATCTTGCAGCTCCGTGTCAATGCAAGTGGCCAAGTGGCCAGGTGTTTGTGCCGGCCACTTGGGTCACTTAGCTTAGTCATCCAGCGACCTCGGTGCAAAGTTTAGGACTAAAAATAATATTGTGAGGTGTTCAGAATAGACTGGAAATGAGTGGAAATTATGGTTACTGAGGTTAATAATACTATAGGATCAAAATTACCCCCAAATTATATGATTTAAGCTGTTTTTGAGGGTTTTTTGAAAAAAAACACCCGAATCTAAAACACACCCGAATCCGACAAAAAAAAATTCAGGGAGGTTTTGCCAAAACGCGTCCGAATCCAAAACACGGCCGCGAAACCGAATCCAAAACACAAAACCCCGAAAAATTTCCGGTGCACATCTCTATATTTTATGTGGATCTGGCTTTTACAATTATTTTATTTGGAAGTGGCTTTTTCAATGTATTTTATGTTGGATCTGGCTTTTTCAATGTATTTTATACCAGGGGCATGGCCTAGAAGGCACAAGGCCAAACCCCATTTTTGCATGTGCGCCTTCGGCTCGATGTCGGCTCTTTGACGTACCTAACACATTTTTTTAGTCTCTTTGTCTCTGACTGGATGGCCACCCCTGGCATAGTGGAAACACACGCAATGTGATCGCAGCACATGCACAGACAGCCGAAAATCATCTGTCTGCAATTTTCTCAAAATAGCGTCCAACTCTGAATACCACCCTAAGCCGCTTAAGGTAATGTCCTAATAGAACATACTAAATCGCTGGAAAAGCCGGAGAGTGTAATACAACTTTTTGTCTGCCATATGTCACTTTTCTAAACTACAAAGCGCATGCGTCAAATAACCAATGAAGCTTCTGACGCATCGCCTGCTAATTGGCTGACGGAACCTGTCATTCATTACACTATACAGTAGTATTGAACTGTGTTTTGGCATGAATGCGGAGCTGCAGTTGACGGTGTATTAAAGGATTAAATAATTTTGTGTGTGAGTCCTGTGATTTCTAAGCATACAGTACATATCTGCATTGACCTGAAGACGCCCAGCGTTAAATAAAGACAGAGTAATTCAAGTAACAATATTCTTAAGGTTCCACCACCTGTCATTTCTGTGCTATGCCACCCCGATGCATTTTACGCAGCTTACGCTAAACCGTTATTGACATTGTATTGTACACTTTACAGGGCCATCTGTACTGCACAGTAAACTGTCAGTACATGATGTAAAGAAGCCTGTTGTAAAGACGCACAGGAAGTTTTTCATAAGGAGAGATCATTTAAGTTTCAGTAATCTTAAAATACTCTGCTCAACTCCGTGTTACTCCGTACATTCCCCCTCCCTTCCTCTCTGTGTTAGGCCACCCAGCTGCATTAGACTCTAAACCGCTATAGACATTATATTGTACGCATTACCTGGAGTAAAGTCACTTGCTTAACATCACATATACAGCAGGTGTGACTGCTGATACGGCTGGCGTGTGTGGGCAAGTGGGTAAGGGGAATGTCTCACATAGCTGACACCAGAGTTAAAGGCCCAGAAAAAGACAATGGGGGTAATTCAGACCTGATCGTAGCAGCAAATTTTTTAGCAGTTGGGCAAAACCATGTGCACTGCGGGGGTGGGGGTAAGGGGCAGATATAACATGTGCAGAGAGATTTAGATTTGGGTGCGTTATATTGTTTCTGTGCAGGGTAAATACTGGCTGCATTATTTTTATACTGCAATTTAGATTTCAGTTTGAACACACCCCACCCGAATCTAACTCTCTCTGCATATGTTGCATCTACCCCACCTGCAGTGCACATGGTTTTGCCCAACTGCTAACAAAGTTGCCACTACGATAAACTCTGCATTACCCCCAATGTCATTTTGTAAATCTTTTTATTTTTATTTTATTTTTTCAATCTTCAATACAGGATTAAATAAAGGATTAAGGGGCTAATTCAGCATCAGTGCTGATCTGCTGAAATTGCTATGGAGCGGCTTCAGCACGTAGACACATGCGTGAGGTATTAAACTGCATTCTCTTCAGAACGCAGTCTAAGACTTAGAGGGGAGTGGGAACATGGCATAGACGGCGCGTTTTGTAGGCGTCGATGCTCCGTTTAGGAGGCATGGTCCTGACAACGGAGGCATATATGGACTGTTTAGTGAAAAAAAGAAAGATATACTACCCACCGGAAATACCACAGCAGCTGGAAGGGGTTTGTCAGACCCCACAACAAGATAAACAATATGCAGAAAGATACCAGCGCTAGGAGTTGTGTCACCAATTATTCAATGAAATAGATAACAATGGATCAGTTATAATATTTAATAATAAACATGATTATCACACACATTAAAAAATGTAAGAATAAAAGTATTAAAAAGTAATAACCATACAAATGAAGATTGGCTCTGAGGTATTAATTGATTCAAATTGCTGATAAGGACCCAACCATTATTTTAGTGATCCCGGACTTATTAAGGTGCAAATTTCCTCCTCCTTAGAGTTATTTATGCAGTCAGCTGGTAATACCCTTAATAGTACCTCTCACACAGTTCCATAAGGAGATGGTAACAATTGCTCGTCTGTGCAGATAGTTCAAGGGGTTTCCATAATCTTGCTGGTTGTGCTAAAAAGGAGTGGTTTGAAGGTCTGGTCCTTGGAAATCCAAATAGACAGAAAAGTCCTTATCTGGATCAAGCTGGACAATGGTTGGGATTCCACAGCAGTGCCTTAACGCGTTTCTCTGAGCCAGGTCGCTCAGCTTCTTCAGAAGTAAACCTCAGAGTCATTATGAGCCATTTTTATACCTCACTAATAGATGGTTCACATTTCAGCTGTGTTTATTCTAATTAACTGATCCAGAGTTAAAAATAAAAATCATCATCTATTTCCAGGAAGACAGTCCTAAGATAATCACCATGAGTTTAGTTATACATGATTTTAAAAGAAAATGAACATTTAAACAAGCATAAATATAACGGTCATGTGACCTATCTTACATTCACCAGCAGTTCTCATTATAAGGTCAGGTGTGTTGTGAGCCCACTGACCGTTATATTTATGTTTGTTTAAATGTTCATTTTCTTTTCAAATCACCCCTCTATATATCCCCACCATCAGATCAATGCTGCAGCTCCCACTTTTTGCAGCACCTCCCGCTCCTGGCTCAGTTCCATCCTCCGAGTACCGGTATTTCTGCTGTCAGTTGCCTGGGTGATAGCAGCTTGCGACACACCCAGTGAACAGCTTGCATTACAGGCTCTCTAGGAGGTGGGAATCGTCACAGGATGGTGGCTGTAAGGGAAATAGGGAGACAGCGGATCCATTACTAAACAACAGTTATAAAATAATGTGAGACAAATACATAAAATACATATGGAGATACAGAGTAACAATATAAAGACAGTTATAAATATTATACACAAAGCAACAATTGCTCAAAGTGCTTATATCCAAACATTAAAAGATGAAATTAAATAACTATAGATGTCATATAAAGGCAGGTAGAGTATGTATAAACCATATTACACATACAATAACAGATACAGTAAGTGAGTTCCAATTAATTTTTTCATTAAGGCCAGCAGGACAAGTAGTCCCCAACCTAGGAATCCAACGTGCTACTTTAACCAGAAGCATTTTAGCTCTATCCCTAAATCAGCACATGGTCTATGATGAAATAACGGAGGGACTCTAGGGTATGATTAGCTGACTTGAAGTGTTTAGTGACCAGTTGGTCCACTACTTTACCCTCAACAATCAATTTAATGGCTGACATATGGGCCGCCATTTTTCCCGAAAATTTTTAATAATCTGCCCTACGTAAAACAAGCCACACGGGCAGACTATGATGTACACAACGTGGGTTGTAGAACAGGAGAGTACAAATCTGATGTCAAACTTTTTTTGCTTATGGGGATACTTGAATGCTTTACAATTAAACATATGTCGACAGGTAGCACTGTGCACAACCACTGCACCGGTAACAACCCTAAGGTTTAAAAACACAAAAATAGGATTTTGGTTACCTACCCGTTAATTCTTTTTTTCCGTAGTCCGTAGATGATGCTAGGGTCCACATTAGTACCATGGGGTATAGACTGGTCCACTAGGAGCCATTGGCACTTTAAGAGTTTGAGAGTGTGGGCTGGCTCATCCCTCTATGCCCCTCCTACCAGACTCAGTCTAGAATCTGTGCCCGAGGAGACGGACATCTTCGAGAGAAGGATTTAACACAGATAGTGGCGAGATTAATACCAGCTCACACATACAAGGCACATCAAACTAGCTTAGCTTGAAAACTCAGCACCTGCTGAAACATTACTTACCAAGTAACAATGCAGCACATAACTAAACAAAGTCGTACTGAACCAGATAACGGTTGCAGGAAAACGAAGCTCTGGGCAGGCGCCCAGCATCCTCTACGGACTACGATAAAAGGATTTACCGGTAGGTAACCAAAATCTTATTTTCTCTTACGTCCTAGAGGATGCTGGGGTCCACATTAGTACCATGGGGATGTAACAAAGCTCCCAGAATTGGAGTGAGAGCGCGGAGGCTCCTGCAAAACTGATTGACCGAACTTCAGATCATCAGAGGCCAAAGTATCGAACTTTTAAAACTTTGCAAACATGTACAACCCAGACCAAGTTGCAGCTCAGCAAAGTTGCAATGCCGAGACACCCCGGGCAGCCGCCCAAGGAAGACCCCACCTTACGAGTAGAGTGGGCCTTAACAGATTTTGGACACGGCAGTCCTGCCGCAGAATAAGCATGCTGGACAGTGAACCGAATCCAGTGAGAAATAGTCTGCTTAGAAGCAGGACACCCAATCTTCTTGGGATCATGTAGGACAAACAGAGAGTGCAACATTCTGTGACGAGAAGTTCTCTTCACATATATCTTCAGAGCCCTTACAACATCCAAGCACTTTGATGTAATTGAGGAGTCAGTAGCTACTGGCACCACAATAGGTTGGTTGATATGAAATGCTGACACAACCTTCGGAAGAAACTGCTGACGTGTCCGGAGTTCAGCTCTATCTTCGTACTGGATCAAGTAAGGACTTTTACAGGACAAAGCCCCTAATTCCGACACACATCTAGTAGAAGCTAAGGCCAACAACGTGTGCGCCTTCCAAGTAAGAAATTTGACCTCAGCCTCCTGTAGAGGTTCAAACCAATCCGACTGGAGAAACTGCAAAACCACGTTAAGGTCCCAAGGTGCCGTATGTGCAGAACTCCCATCAAAAAAGTTTGAACCTCAGGGAGGGCAGCCTATTGTTTCAGGAAGAAGATGGAGAGGGCCGAAATCTGGACCCTCACAGATCCCAACCTCAGGCCCATATCCACACCTGCTTCCAGTAAGAGGAGAAACCGTCCGAGTTGAAACTCCACCATAGGAAACTTCTTGGATTCACACCAAGAAACATATTACTTCCAAATACGATGGTAATGTTTAGACGTTACCCCTTTCCTGGCCTGTATCAGGGTAGGAATGACCTTCCGAGCTAGTATCAGGCGTTCAACCTCCATGCCATCAAACGTAGCCGCGGTAAGTCTTGATAGGCGAACAGTCCCTGCAGCAGCAGATCCTCCCAAAGAGGAAGAGGCCTCGGTTCTTCCTGCAAGAGATTCAGAAGGTCCGCATACCAACCTTCATTGGAATGTTTCCCCCTGAGTGACTGCGCCCCAGCCCCAAAGGCTTGCATCTGTGGTTTGAAGGACCCAGTCCTGAATCCCGAACCTGCAGCCCTCCAGAAGGTGAGGCAACTGGAGCCACCAGAGGAGGGAAATCCTGGCCTTTGGTGAAAGATGAATCCTCTGGTGCATGTGGAGATGAGATCCTGACCACTTGTCCAGGAGATCCAGTTAGAAGGCCTGAGCATGGAACCTCCTGTATTGGAGAGCCTTGTAAGAGGCCACCATCTTTCCCAAAAGGCGAATGCAATGATGAACTGACACCCGGGCTGGCTTCAGGACATCATGGACCATTGTTTGTGTCACCAACGCCTTTTACTGCAGAAGAAACACCCTCTGCACTTCTGTGTTGAGGATCATTCCCAGAAAAGACAACCTCTGAGTCGATTCCAAATGTGACTTTGGGAGATTCAGAATCCAACCGTCGACTCTGAGTAGGTGCATTGTGAGAACAATGGACTGCAACAGCTACTCCTTGGACGAAGTCTTTATCAGCAGATCGTTCAGATATAGAATGATGTTCACCCCTTGTCTACGGAGGAGAACCATCATCTCTGCCATCACCTTGGTGAACACCCTCTGTGCTGTTGAGAGGACGAATGGCAGGGCCTGGAACTGGAAATGACAGTTCAATAATGCAAAACGGTGATGAGCCTGATGCGGCAGCCATATCGGAATGTGGAGGTACGCATCCTTGATATCCAGGGATACCAGGAATTCCCCCTCTTCCAGACCTGATATCACCTCCCTGAGAGACTCCATCTTGAACTTGAACTCCTTTAGTAAGGGGTTCAGTGATTTTAGGTTCAGAATGGGCCTAACCGAACCATCCGGTTTCGGTACCACGAAAATGTTCGAATAGTAACCTGTGGTTTGTAAATGAGGAGGAACTGGTACAATGACCTGTGCCTCCACCAACTTTTGGACAGCTTCCTATAGTACAGTTCTGTCTGCCAGTAGAGCTGGCAAGCCTAATTTGAAAAATCGGTGAGGAGGGAGATTTTGAAATTCCAGCCTGTATCCCTGGGACACAATATCTATCTCCCAGGGATCCAGGCCGGACGATACCCAGACATGACTTAACTGTCTGAGTCTCGCCCCCACCGGCCCCACCTCCAGGCCGTGCGGTCCACCATCATGCGGAGGACTTTGGCGTACCTGAAGCAGGCTTTTGTTCCTGGGAACCTGCAGCAGGTTTCTTGGATTTTACTTGACCTCCCATAAAGAAGGTATTGGACAGTTTGGCCTTTCTAGGCTTGTTAGGCCAAAAGGACTGAGATGCCGATGAAGAGAAGTATTTCTTCTGAGTAGGAGCAGTTGAGGGAAGAAACTGAGACTTACCCGCTGTAGCCGTGGATATCCACGCATCCAAAGCTTCCCCAAAGAGAGCCTGACCTGCGTAGGGTAGGGACTCCACACTTTTCCTGGATTCTGCGTCACAGTCCCCGAAGAGCTGAAACAGACATGGAAGAGATCCCCACAGCCATGGAACCCAGGTCTTTCATGGATTCTACCATAAAACCTGCTGAATCGTGAATGTTACGCAAAAACAAATCAACATCCCGTCTATCCATCGTATCCAAATCCTCTAGTAAGGTAGTCGACCACTTTACTATAGCCCTTGGAATCCATGCACTAGCAATAGTGGGACGTAATATGGCCCCTGAAGCAGTGTACATTGATTTAAGTGTATTATCAATTTTCTATCAGCCGGCTCCTTTAAGGCGGTAGATCCTGGAACAGGTAAAACCACTTTTTTTGAGAGTCTAGACACAGATGTGTCAACAATAGGCGGGTTTTCCCATTTTTTCCTATCCTCCTCAGGAAAAAGAAATGCCACCTGGACCCTTTCAGGGTTTTCCCATGCTTTCTCAAATATAGAATTCAATTCCTTTGACACAGGGAAGGTTAGCGAGGCTTACTTATTTTCAGTGATAAAAGCCTCCTCAACCTGCTTCGGTGTGGTATCATTTATATTTAACACATCCGTGATGGCCTCTATCATTAATTGCACCCCCTTTGCAAGAGAGGCAGACCCCCGCAACACATCCCCATTATCGTCTGTGGTATCAGAATCTGTATCCGCGTCATCTTGCGTGATGTTAACAAGCGCACATTTTTGGGGGTATATAGCGGGGCGTCCTGAGGTACCAGAATCGGGCTATACTGCCATGGAGTTCTGTAATACTTGGGTTGCAGACTCAGTACTTGCAACCCTGTCAGAGATCTGAGTAATCCAAGATTTGATAGAGGAAAACCATTCAGGTTCCCTTGCTGGAATCTGTGCTAAACCAGTGCTATCCTGATTACATGGAATGGGATCATCCTGTGAGGACATATCCTCCACAGCATATGACACAGTGTCCCTGGACATAGCTAAAGGAGACCTCCAAACACTTCACACACACACACAGGTGAGGGCAGACAGAGTTTCCCCCCTAAGAATGCAAGAGAGACACATTGCGCTGAAACGCTGCTGGGTCCGCTCTGAGGAGAAGCTCCACCCCCAAAATGGTGCTGTCTTCCCGCTCTTCTTCTGCTTATACTGGCCTGAGGATTTAGTGCTGGCTTAGATCTTGGGACCCAGACAGGCTTCTGGACCAGTGTAGGGTGTAGCGCTGGCTCAGGGCACCCCTCACAGCGCCACACCATGTACCGCTGAACAATCCCCAGAGCGCAGTTAATACTGCGCTCCTACCCTGTTTCCGCCATCTTTACACCGACCCCTCGCTTGCCACCGATTATTCAGCTCTGCAAGGGGGTGGCGGCATGCTGCTGGGGCGAGCGGTCCCCTGTGGCAGAGAACGATCAGACCCCTCTGGAGATCAGTGTCCAGTCAGCGGAGACAGTGGCTCAGACCCCACTGGGTGGACACTGTTCCCCCCCCCCCCCCCAGTCCCTGTTGCCAGCAGCCTCCCTGTAAAACAAAAAGCTCTAAAACAACATTTTACTAGGAAAACTCAGGAGAGCTCCCCTAGCTGTGACCGGCTCCTCCGGGCACATTTTCTAAAATGAGTCTGGTAGGAGGGGCATAGAGGGAGGAGCCAGGCCATACTCGCAAACTCTTAAAGTGCCAATGGCTCCTAGTGGACCCCATGGTAGTAATGTGGACCCCAGCATCCTCTAGGACGTAAGAGAAATACACATTGGGAGTCTTAGGGATACCAATACCAGTAATATCTGTTCTGACCACTCTATCTCTGATGTTCCTACCTCGCTTAAAGGCTACCATGCGAGTGGTCTGTCGAAATGAAGGGAGATCAGGGTCAGAGAACACGATAGGCCACAGGGCCTAAGCGGCTCTTCTGATAATGGAGTTAGATGTGGTAAAGTCACTGGGTATTAGGGATGTGCACCTGAAATTTTTCGGGTTTTGTGTTTTGGTTTTGGGTTTGGTTCCGTGGCCGTGTTTTGGGTTCGAACGCGTTTTGGCAAAACCTCACCGAATTTTTTTTGTCGGATTTGGGTGTGTTATGGATTCGGGTGTTTTTTACAAAAAACCCTAAAAAACAGCTTAAATCATAGAATTTGGGGGCCATTTTGATCCCATAGTATTATTAACCTCAATAACCAATAACCATAATTTCCACTCATTTTAAGTCTATTCTGAACACCTCACACCTCACAATATTATTTTTAGTCCTAAAATTTGCACCGAGGTCGCTGGATGGCTAAGCTAAGCGACACAAGTGGCCGACACAAACACCTGGCCCATCTAGGAGTGGCACTGCAGTGTCAGGCAGGATGGCCCTTCCAAAAAATACTCCCCAAACAGCACATGACGCAAAGAAAAAAAGAGGCGCAATGAGGTAGCTGTGTGAGTAAGCTAAGCGACCCTAGTGGCCGACACAAACACCTGGCCCATCTAGGAGTGGCACTGCAGTGTCAGGCAGGATGGCCCTTCTAAAAAATACTCCCCAAACAGCACATGACGCAAAGAAAAATGAAAGAAAAGAGAGGTGCAAGATGGAATTGTCCTTGGGCCCTCCCACCCACCCTTATGTTGTATAAACAGGACATGCACACTTTAACCAACCCATCATTTCAGCGACAGGGTCTGCCACACGACTGTGACTGAAATGACTGGTTGGTTTGGGCCCCCACCAAAAAAGAAGCAATCAATCTCTCCTTGCACAAACTGGCTCTACAGAGGCAAGATGTCCACCTCATCATCATCGTCCGATTCATCACCCCTTTCACTGTGTACATCCCCCTCCTCACAGATTATTAATTCGTCCCCACTGGAATCCACCATCTCAGATCCCCGTGTACTTTCTGGAGGCAATTGCTGCTGGTGAATGTCTTCATGGAGTAATTGATTATAATTAATTTTAATGAACATCATCTTCTCCACATTTTCTGGAAGTAACCTCGTACGCCGATTGCTGACAAGGTGAGCGGCGGCACTAAACACTCTTTCGGAGTACACACTGGAGGGAGGGCAACTTAGGTAGAATAAAGCCAGTTTGTGCAAGGGCCTCCAAATTGCCTCTTTTCCCTGCCAGTATACGTACGGACTGTCTGACGTGCCTACTTGGATGTGGTCACTCATATAATCCTCCACCATTCTTTCAATGGTGAGAGAATCATATGCAGTGACAGTAGACGCCATGTCAGTAATCGTTGGCAGGTCCTTCAGTCCGGACCAGATGTCAGCATCAGCAGTCGCTCCAGACTGCCCTGCATCACCGCCAGCGGGTGGGCTCGGAATTCGTAGCCTTTTCCTCGCACCCCCAGTTGCGGGAGAATGTGAAGGAGGAGATGTTGACAGGTCGCGTTCCGCTTGACTTGACAATTTTCTCACCAGCAGTTCTTTGAACCCCTGCAGACTTGTGTCTGCCGGAAAGAGAGATCCAACGTAGGTTTTAAATCTAGGATCGAGCACGGTGGCCAAAATGTAGTGCTCTGATTTCAACAGATTGACCACACGTGAATCCTGGTTAAGCGAATGAAGGGCTCCATCCACAAGTCCCACATGCCTAGCGGAATCGCTCTGTTTTAGCTCCTCCTTCAATGCCTCCAGCTTCTTCTGCAGAAGCCTGATGAGGGGAATGACCTGACTCAGGCTGGCAGTGTCTGAACTGACTTCACGTGTGGCAAGTTCAAAGGGCAGCAGAACCTTGCACAACGTTGAAATCATTCTCCACTGCGCTTGAGACAGGTGCATTCCACCTCCTTTGCCTATATCGTGGCCAGATGTATAGGCTTGAATGGCCTTTTGCTGCTCCTCCATCCTCTGAAGCATATAGAGGGTTGAATTCCACCTCGTTACCACCTCTTGCTTCAGATGATGGCAGGGCAGGTTCAGGTTTTTTTGGTGGTGCTCCAGTCTCCTGTACGCGGTGCCTGCACGCCGAAAGTGGCCCGCAATTCTTCTGGCCACCGACAGCATCTCTTGCATGCCCCTGTCGTTTTTTAAATAATTCTGCACCACCAAATTCAAGGTATGTGCAAAACATGGGACGTGCTGGAATTTGCCCAGATGTAATGCGTGCACAATATTGCTGGCGTTTTCCGATGTCACAAATCCCCAGGAGAGTCCAATTGGGGTAAGCCATTCTGCGATGATCTTCCTCAGTTGCCGTAAGAGGTTTTCAGCAGTGTGCGTATTCTGAAAAGCGGTGATACAAAGCGTAGCCTGCCTAGGAACGAGTTGGCGTTTGCGAGATCCTGCTACTGGTGCCGCCGCTGCTGTTCTTGCAGCGGGAGGCAATACATGTACCCAGTGGGCTGTCACAGTCATGTAGTCCTGAGTCTGCCCTGCTCCACTTGTCCACATGTCCGTGGTTAAGTGGACATTGGGTACAACTGCATTTTTTAGGACACTGGTGAGTCTTTTTCTGACGTCCGTGTACATTCTCGGTATCGCTTGCCTAGAGAAGTGGAACCTAGATGGTATTTGGTAACGGGGGCACACTGCCTCAATAAATTGTCTAGTTCCCTGTGAACTAACGGCGGATACCGGACGCACGTCTAACACCAACATAGTTGTCAAGGCCTCAGTTATCCGCTTTGCAGCAGGATGACTGCTGTGATATTTCATCTTCCTCGCAAAGGACTGTTGGACAGTCAATTGCTTACTGGAAGTAGTACAAGTGGTCTTCCGACTTCCCCTCTGGGATGACGATCGACTCCCAGCAGCAACAACAGCAGCGCCAGCAGCAGTAGGCATTACACTCAAGGATGCATCGGAGGAATCCCAGGCAGGAGAGGACTCGTCAGAATTGCCAGTGACATGGCCTGCAGGACTATTGGCTTTCCTGGGTAAGGAGGAAATTGACACTGAGGGAGTTGGTGGTGTGGTTTGCGCGAGCTTGGTTACAAGAGGAAGGGATTTACTGGTCAGTGGACTGCTTCCGCTGTCGCCCAAAGTTTTTGAACTTGTCACTGACTTAATATGAATGCGCTGCAGGTGACGTATAAGGGAGGATGTTCCGAGGTGGTTAACGTCCTTACCCCTACTTATTACAGCTTGACAAAGACAACACACGGCTTGACACCTGTTGTCCACATTTCTGTTGAAATACTTCCACACTGAAGAGCTGATTTTTTTGGTATTTTCACCAGGCATGTCAATGGCCATATTCCTCCCACGGACAACAGGTGTCTCCCCGGGTGCCTGACTTAAACAAACCACCTCACCATCAGAATCCTCCTTGACAATTTCCTCCCCAGTCCAAGCAACACCCATATCCTCATCCTGGTGAACTTCAACACTGACAACTTCAATTTCACTATCAGGAACTGGACTGCGGGTGCTCCTTTCAACACTTGCAGGGGGCGTGCAAATGGTGGAAGGCGCAAGCTCTTCCCGTCCAGTGTTGGGAAGGTCAGGCATCGCAACCGACACAATTGGACTCTCCTTTGGGATTTGTGATTTCGAAGAACGCACAGTTCTTTGCTGTGCTTTTGCCGCAAGTCTTTTCTTTTTTCTAGCGAGAGGATGAGTGCTTCCATCCTCATGTGAAGCTGAACCACTAGCCATGAACATAGGCCAGGGCCTCAGCCGTTCCTTGCCACTCCGTGTCGTAAATGGCATATTGGCAAGTTTACGCTACTCCCCAGACGCATTTAATTTTGATTTTTGGGTCATTTTTTTACTGATCTTTTGTTTTTTGGATTTTACATGCTCTGTACTATGACATTGGGCATCGGCCTTGGCAGACGACGTTGATGGCATTTCATCGTCTCGGCCATGACTAGTGGCAGCAGCTTCAGCACGAGGTGGAAGTGGATCTTGATCTTTCCCTATTTTTTTAACCTCCACATTTTTGTTCTCCATATTTTGCGCACAACTAAAAGCCACCACAGGTATACAATGTAGATGGATGGATAGTATAGTATTACTTATACTTATGGACGACGACTGACGACACAGAGGTAGGTACAGCCGTGGCCTACCGTACTGCTGCTTAGTGCTTATATATATATGATATACTGTATAACGGACCTGGTGGACACTGTCAGCAGACTGCTAAACTAGTATGAAGAAAGAAAAAAAAAAACACCACAGGTATACAATGTAGATGGATGGATAGTATAGTATTACTTATACTTATGGACGACGAGTGACGACACAGAGGTAGGTACAGCCGTGGCCTACCGTACTGCTGCTTAGTGCTTATATATATGATATTATACTGTATAACGGACCTGGTGGACAGTGTCAGCAGACTGCTAAACTAGTATGAAGAAAGAAAAAAAAACACCACAGGTATACAATGTAGATGGATGGATAGTATAGTATTACTTATACTTATGGACGACGAGTGACGACACAGAGGTAGGTACAGCCGTGGCCTACCGTACTGCTGCTTAGTGCTTATATATATGATATTTATACTGTATAACGGACCTGGTGGACACTGTCAGCAGACTGCTAAACAAACTAGTATGACTATGAAGAAAGAAAAAAAAAAACACCACAGGTATACAATGTAGATGGATGGATAGTATAGTATTACTTATACTTATGGACGACGAGTGCACTGACGACACAGAGGTAGGTACAGCCGTGGCCTACCGTACTGCTGCTTAGTGCTTAATTATATATATAATATACTGTATAACGGACCTGGTGGACACTGTCAGCAGACTGCTAAACAAACTAGCATGAAGAAAGAAAAAAAAAACACCACAGTGTTTTTCAGGCAGACAAACGTATACTGGACTGGTGGTCACTGTCAGCAAAACTGTGCACTGTACTCCTGCTATTTCTGCTCCCCAGTCCCCACAATTAGGCAGTGTGAGCAGTGCACTCAGCAGCACAGATATATCATGCAGCAGTGCAGCACACTGAGTGAGCACACATATGGTGGAGCGTTTTTTTTCAGGCAGAGAAACAACGGATTAAACTCAAAACCCTGCACTGTACTCCCTAACAGCTGCTCCCCGTCCCCAATCCTCCCCACAATTAAAACTAAGTCACTCAGTTTTTTTTTTTTCTAATACAATGGAGAGGACGCCAGCCACGTCCTCTCCCTATCAATCTCAATGCACGTGTGAAAAATGGCGGCGACGCGCGGCTCCTTATATAGAATCCGAGTCTCGCGAGAATCCGACAGCGGGATGATGACGTTCGGGCGCGCTCGGGTTAACCGAGCAAGGCGGGAGGATCCGAGTCGCTCGGACCTGTTAAAAAAAAGGTGAAGTTCGGGCGGGTTCGGATTCCGAGGAACCGAACCCGCTCATCACTACTGGGTATAGGGATTTTATTACCCCTATTTCTAACTTCTGGTTCCAGCAGTGACTGTCTAGACATGGACAACACTTCTTTTTGTGTTTTTTAGCTTATTGATATCATACCCCCGGATGGTAAAGTTATTAATTAATGTGTCCAAATCTTCAGAAAATGTAGCACTGTTACTAACAATATGAGCCATCTGCATCATTTGGGAATGGGGCAATCCATTCTTAAGTGCCTCCGGATGATGGCTAGATGCCATTAACATAGTATTTTGTTCCGTGGGTTTTCGAAAAACCCCGGGGGGGGGGGATCTTATCACTATCAATTTGGATATTAATATCCAGAAAGTGGGCTTGTTTAGTGGTCCAGGAGTATGTAAATTTAATTGAAGATTCCATATCATTAATATTACTTATCAATTACATGAGAGACTCATGTCCCCCAGTCTACAATAAGAACACATCATCAATGTAGTGAAATACATCATGATGTGACAGCTATAAGCCAGATTTGAAATAAACTTTTTTCTCTCCTGCTCAAACATGTACACAAGGGGACCCCATCGCACACCCTCTTAGCTGCACATAAAACTGACCATAGAATAAGAAATAGTTTCTATTCAGTTAGTTCTAGTAACATGAGGAAAAAGTCATGATCAAAATCAGTATGAGAAAGTTCAGTCTCTAAAAACTGTTTCATAGCTTGCATACCCTCAGCATGAGGGATTACAGTGTAAAGGCTGCATACGTCTAAGCAGCAAAGTAAGGTCCCACTTGGAAGAGAATCAATTGATTGTATTTTCTTAGAAATGTGGTAGTGTACTTCAAGAAGGTTGGTTGTTTAGGTAGTAAAGATGTACACCGGACACTTTTCGAGTTTTGTGTTTTGGTTTTGGATTCGGTTCCGCGGTCGTGTTTTGGATTCGGACGCGTTTTGGCAACACTTCCCTTTTGAATTTTTGTTGGATTCGGATGCGTTTTGGATTTGGGTGTTTTTTTTTTAAAAAACCTCAAAAACACATTAAATCATATAATTTGGGGGTAATTTTGATCCTATAGTATTATTAACTAGAGATGAGCGGGTTCGGTTTCTCTGAATCCGAACCTGCCCGAACTTCATGGTTTTTTTCACGGGTCCGAGCAGACTCGGATCCTCCCGCCTTGCTCGGTTAACCCGAGCGCGCCCGAACATCATCATGACGCTGTCGGATTCTCGCGAGACTCGGATTCTATATAAGGAGCCGCGCGTCGCCGCCATTTTCACACGTGCATTGAGATTGATGGGGAGAGGACGTGGCTGGCGTCCTCTCCATTTAGATTATAAGAGAGAGAGATTTACTGGAGCTTAGGACTAGGAGGAGTACTGTAGAAGTGTAGAGAGTGCAGAGAGTTTACTAGTGAGTGACCACCAGACAGTGCAGTTTATTTAATATATCCGTTCTCTGCCTGAAAAAAGCGATACACACTGTGACTCAGTCACATACCATATCTGTGTGCACTGCTCAGGCTCAGCCCAGTGTGCTGCATCATCTATATATATTATATATCTGTCTGACTGCTCAGCTCACACAGCTTATAATTGTGGGGGAGACTGGGGAGCACTGCAGTGCCAGTTATAGGTTATAGCAGGAGCCAGGAGTACATAATATTATATAGTGAGTGACCACCAGACAGTGCAGTTTATTTAATATATCCGTTCTCTGCCTGAAAAAAGCGATACACACAGTGACTCAGTCACATACCATATCTGTGTGCACTGCTCAGGCTCAGCCCAGTGTGCTGCATCATCTATATATATTATATATCTGTCTGACTGCTCAGCTCACACAGCTTATAATTGTGGGGGAGACTGGGGAGCACTGCAGTGCCAGTTATAGGTTATAGCAGGAGCCAGGAGTACATAATATTATATTAAAATTAAACAGTGCACACTTTTGCTGCAGGAGTGTCCCTGCCAGTGTGACTGACCAGTGACCTGACCACACTGACCACCAGTATAGTTAGTAGTATACTTATATTGTGATTGCCTGAAAAAGTTAAACACTCGTCGTGTGACTTCACTTGTGTGTTGTTTTTTTTTTTATTCTATAAAAATAAAACTCATTCTGCTGACAGACAGTGTCCAGCAGGTCCGTCATTATATAATATATAATATATACCTGTCCGGCTGCAGTAGTGATATATATATATATATTTTTTATATCATTTATCATCCAGTCGCAGCAGACACAGTACGGTAGTTCACGGCTGTGGCTACCTCTGTGTCTGCACTCGGCAGGCAGTCCGTCCATAATTGTATACCACCTAACCGTGTTTTTTTTTTCTTCTTTATACATACATACTACTACGACATCTCTTTATCAACCAGTCTATATTAGCAGCAGACACAGTACAGTACGGTAGTTCACGGCTGTGGCTACCTCTGTGTCTGCACTCGGCAGGCAGTCCGTCCATAATTGTATACCACCTAACCGTGGTTTTTTTTTCTTTCTTCTTTATACATACATAGTTACATAGACATCTCTTTATCAACCAGTCTATATTAGCAGCAGACACAGTACAGTACGGTAGTTCACGGCTGTGGCTACCTCTGTGTCTGCACTCGGCAGGCAGTCCGTCCATAATTGTATACCACCTAACCGTGTTTTTTTTTTCTTTCTTCTTTATACATACATAGTTACATAGACATCTCTTTATCAACCAGTCTATATTAGCAGCAGACACAGTACAGTACGGTAGTTCACGGCTGTGGCTACCTCTGTGTCTGCACTCGGCAGGCAGTCCGTCCATAATTGTATACCACCTAACCGTGGTTTTTTTTTCTTTCTTCTTTATACATACATAGTTACATAGACATCTCTTTATCAACCAGTATAAATTAGCAGCAGACACAGTACAGTACGGTAGTTCATGGCTGTGGCTACCTCTGTGTCTGCACTCGGCAGGCAGTCCATAATTGTATACTAGTATCCATCTCCATTGTTTACCTGAGGTGCCTTTTAGTTGTGCCTATTAAAATATGGAGAACAAAAATGTTGAGGTTCCAAAATTAGGGAAAGATCAAGATCCACTTCCACCTCGTGCTGAAGCTGCTGCCACTAGTCATGGCCGAGACGATGAAATGCCAGCAACGTCGTCTGCCAAGGCCGATGCCCAATGTCATAGTACAGAGCATGTCAAATCCAAAACACCAAATATCAGAAAAAAAAGGACTCCAAAACCTAAAATAAAATTGTCGGAGGAGAAGCGTAAACTTGCCAATATGCCATTTACGACACGGAGTGGCAAGGAATGGCTGAGGCCCTGGCCTATGTTCATGGCTAGTGGTTCAGCTTCACATGAGGATGGAAGCACTCAGCCTCTCGCTAGAAAAATGAAAAGACTCAAGCTGGCAAAAGCAGCACAGCAAAGAACTGTGCATTCTTCGAAATCCCAAATCCACAAGGAGAGTCCAATTGTGTCGGTTGCGATGCCTGACCTTCCCAACACTGGACGTGAAGAGCATGCGCCTTCCACCATTTGCACGCCCCCTGCAAGTGCTGGAAGGAGCACCCGCAGTCCAGTTCCTGATAGTCAGATTGAAGATGTCAGTGTTGAAGTACACCAGGATGAGGAGGATATGGGTGTTGCTGGCGCTGGGGAGGAAATTGACCAGGAGGATTCTGATGGTGAGGTGGTTTGTTTAAGTCAGGCACCCGGGGAGACACCTGTTGTCCGTGGGAGGAATATGGCCGTTGACATGCCAGGTGAAAATACCAAAAAAATCAGCTCTTCGGTGTGGAGGTATTTCAACAGAAATGCGGACAACAGGTGTCAAGCCGTGTGTTCCCTTTGTCAAGCTGTAATAAGTAGGGGTAAGGACGTTAACCACCTCGGAACATCCTCCCTTATACGTCACCTGCAGCGCATTCATAATAAGTCAGTGACAAGTTCAAAAACTTTGGGTGACAGCGGAAGCAGTCCACTGACCAGTAAATCCCTTCCTCTTGTAACCAAGCTCACGCAAACCACCCCACCAACTCCCTCAGTGTCAATTTCCTCCTTCCCCAGGAATGCCAATAGTCCTGCAGGCCATGTCACTGGCAATTCTGACGATTCCTCTCCTGCCTGGGATTCCTCCGATGCATCCTTGCGTGTAACGCCTACTGCTGCTGGCGCTGCTGTTGTTGCTGCTGGGAGTCGATGGTCATCCCAGAGGGGAAGTCGTAAGCCCACTTGTACTACTTCCAGTAAGCAATTGACTGTTCAACAGTCCTTTGCGAGGAAGATGAAATATCACAGCAGTCATCCTGCTGCAAAGCGGATAACTGAGGCCTTGACAACTATGTTGGTGTTAGACGTGCGTCCGGTATCCGCCGTTAGTTCACAGGGAACTAGACAATTTATTGAGGCAGTGTGCCCCCGTTACCAAATACCATCTAGGTTCCACTTCTCTAGGCAGGCGATACCGAGAATGTACACGGACGTCAGAAAAAGACTCACCAGTGTCCTAAAAAATGCAGTTGTACCCAATGTCCACTTAACCACGGACATTGGACAAGTGGAGCAGGGCAGGGTCAGGACTATATGACTGTGACAGCCCACTGGGTAGATGTATGGACTCCCGCCGCAAGAACAGCAGCGGCGGCACCAGTAGCAGCATCTCGCAAAAGCCAACTCTTTCCTAGGCAGGCTACGCTTTGTATCACCGCTTTCCAGAATACGCACACAGCTGAAAACCTCTTACGGCAACTGAGGAAGATCATCGCGGAATGGCTTACCCCAATTGGACTCTCCTGTGGATTTGTGGCATCGGACAACGCCAGCAATATTGTGTGTGCATTAAATATGGGCAAATTCCAGCACGTCCCATGTTTTGCACATACCTTGAATTTGGTGGTGCAGAATTTTTTAAAAAACGACAGGGGCGTGCAAGAGATGCTGTCGGTGGCCAGAAGAATTGCGGGACACTTTCGGCGTACAGGCACCACGTACAGAAGACTGGAGCACCACCAAAAACTACTGAACCTGCCCTGCCATCATCTGAAGCAAGAAGTGGTAACGAGGTGGAATTCAACCCTCTATATGCTTCAGAGGTTGGAGGAGCAGCAAAAGGCCATTCAAGCCTATACAATTGAGCACGATATAGTAGGTGGAATGCACCTGTCTCAAGCGCAGTGGAGAATGATTTCAACGTTGTGCAAGGTTCTGATGCCCTTTGAACTTGCCACACGTGAAGTCAGTTCAGACACTGCCAGCCTGAGTCAGGTCATTCCCCTCATCAGGCTTTTGCAGAAGAAGCTGGAGACATTTAAGGAGGAGCTAACACGGAGCGATTCCGCTAGGCATGTGGGACTTGTGGATGGAGCCCTTAATTCGCTTAACAAGGATTCACGGGTGGTCAATCTGTTGAAATCAGAGCACTACATTTTGGCCACCGTGCTCGATCCTAGATTTAAAGCCTACCTTGGATCTCTCTTTCCGGCAGACACAAGTCTGCTGGGGTTGAAAGACCTGCTGGTGACAAAATTGTCAAGTCAAGCGGAACGCGACCTGTCAACATCTCCTCCTTCACATTCTCCCGCAACTGGGGGTGCGAGGAAAAGGCTCAGAATTCCGAGCCCACCCGCTGGCGGTGATGCAGGGCAGTCTGGAGCGACTGCTGATGCTGACATCTGGTCCGGACTGAAAGACCTGACAACGATTACGGACATGTCGTCTACTGTCACTGCATATGATTCTCTCAACATTGATAGAATGGTGGAGGATTATATGAGTGACCGCATCCAAGTAGGCACGTCACACAGTCCGTACTTATACTGGCAGGAAAAAGAGGCAATTTGGAGGCCCTTGCACAAACTGGCTTTATTCTACCTAAGTTGCCCTCCCACAAGTGTGTACTCCGAAAGAGTGTTTAGTGCCGCCGCTCACCTTGTCAGCAATCGGCGTACGAGGTTACATCCAGAAAATGTGGAGAAGATGATGTTCATTAAAATGAATTATAATCAATTCCTCCGCGGAGACATTGACCAGCAGCAATTGCCTCCACAAAGTACACAGGGAGCTGAGATGGTGGATTCCAGTGGGGACGAATTGATAATCTGTGAGGAGGGGGATGTACACGGTGATATATCGGAGGGTGATGATGAGGTGGACATCTTGCCTCTGTAGAGCCAGTTTGTGCAAGGAGAGATTAATTGCTTCTTTTTTGGGGGAGGTCCAAACCAACCCGTCATATCAGTCACAGTCGTGTGGCAGACCCTGTCACTGAAATGATGGGTTGGTTAAAGTGTGCATGTCCTGTTTTGTTTATACAACATAAGGGTGGGTGGGAGGGCCCAAGGACAATTCCATCTTGCACCTCTTTTTTCTTTTCTTTTTCTTTGCATCATGTGCTGATTGGGGAGGGTTTTTTGGAAGGGACATCCTGCGTGACACTGCAGTGCCACTCCTAAATGGGCCCGGTGTTTGTGTCTGCCACTAGGGTCGCTAATCTTACTCACACAGTCAGCTACCTCATTGCGCCTCTTTTTTTCTTTGCGTCATGTGCTGTTTGGGGAGGGTTTTTTGGAAGGGACATCCTGCGTGACACTGCAGTGCCACTCCTAGATGGGCCCGGTGTTTGTGTCGGCCACTAGGGTCGCTAATCTTACTCACACAGCTACCTCATTGCGCCTCTTTTTTTCTTTGCGTCATGTGCTGTTTGGGGAGGGTTTTTTGGAAGGGCCATCCTGCGTGACACTGCAGTGCCACTCCTAGATGGGCCCGGTGTTTGTGTCGGCCACTAGGGTCGCTAATCTTACTCACACAGCTACCTCATTGCGCCTCTTTTTTTCTTTGCGTCATGTGCTGTTTGGGGAGGGTTTTTTGGAAGGGACATCCTGCGTGACACTGCAGTGCCACTCCTAGATGGGCCAGGTGTTTGTGTCGGCCACTTGTGTCGCTTAGCTTAGCCATCCAGCGACCTCGGTGCAAATTTTAGGACTAAAAATAATATTGTGAGGTGTGAGGTGTTCAGAATAGACTGGAAATGAGTGGAAATTATGGTTATTGAGGTTAATAATACTATGGGATCAAAATGACCCCCAAATTCTTTGATTTAAGCTATTTTTTAGGGTTTTTTGAAAAAAACCGCCCGAATCCAAAACACACCCGAATCCGACAAAAAAAATTCGGTGAGGTTTTGCCAAAACGCGTTCGAACCCAAAACACGGCCGCGGAACCGAACCCAAAACCAAAACACAAAACCCGAAAAATTTCAGGCGCTCATCTCTATTATTAACCTCAATAACCATAATTTCCACTCATTTCCAGTCTATTCTGAATACCTCACACCTCACAATATTATTTTTTGTCCTAAAATTTGCACAGAGGTTGCTAGATGACTAAGCTAAGCGACCCAAGTGGGCGGCACAAACACCTGGCCCAGCTAGGAGTGGCACTGCAGTGTCATACAGGATTACACTTAAAAAAAATAGTCCCCAAACAGCACATGATGCAAAGATAAATAAAAAAAGAGGTACAAGATGGAATTGTCCTTGGGCCCTCCCACCCACCCTTATGTTGTATGAACAGGACATGCACACTTTATCAAACCAATCATTTCAGCGACAGGGTCTGCCACATGACTGTGCCTGAAATGACTGGTTGGTTTGGGCCCCCACCAAAAAAGAAGCAATCAATCTCTCCTTTAACAAACTGGCTCTACAGAGGCAAAATGTCTACCTCATCCTCATCGTCCGATTCCTCACCCCTTTCACTGTGTACATCCTCCTCCTCACAGAGTATTAATTCGTCCCCACTGGAATCCACCATCACAGGTCCCTGTGTACTTTCTGGAGGCAATTGCTGGGAAATGTCTCCACGGACTTCAACAGTGACATCTTCAATTTGAATATCAGGAACTGGACTGTGGGTGCTCCTTCCAGTACTTGCAGGGGGTGTGCAAATGGTGGAAGGAGCCACCTCTTCCCGTTCTGTGTTGGGAAGGTCAGGCATCGCACCTGCCGACACATTTGGACTCTCCTTGGGGATTTGTGATGTAGAATGCACAATTCTTTGCTGTGCTTTTGCCAGCTTAACTCTTTTCATTATTCTAGCGGGAGGATGAGTGCCTCCATCGTCATGTGAAGCTGAACCACTAGTCTTGAGGAACATAAGAGAGGGCCTTAGCCGTTCCTTGCCACTCCGTGTCTTAAATGGCATATTGGCAAGTTTACGCTTCTCCTCAGATGATTTTATATTAGATTTTTGGGTAATTTTACTGAACTTTTGCTTTTTGCATTTTACATGCTCTCTACTATGACATTGGGCATCGGCCTAGGCAGATGACGTTGATGGCATTTCATCATCTCTGTCATGACTAGTGGCAGCAGCTTCAGCACTAGGTGGAAGTGGATCTTCATCTTTCCCTATTTTACCATCCAAATTTTTGTTCTCCATTTTTTAATGTGTGGAATTATATGCCAGTAATATATCTGGAATTAGACGGCAGTAATGTCTGGAATTAGATACCACTAGATAGATACCAGATACCACTGTGACTGGAATGATGATGACCTACTGTATGCACAGTGACAGGACACTACCACAGCACCCTACAGCAGAAAGATTCAGCACAAGACACTGGACTTTTAGTAATGTACTGTAGTATTACTGAGCACCACAATGTAGCACAAGACAATGAGCAGTGGTACTGTGCACTGATGATGATACTACTGAGAACTGACACTGGGCAGCAAGATGCAGCACAAGACACTGCACTAGTATATTAGTAATGTACTGTAGTATACTGAGCACCACAATGTGTCACAAGACAATGAGCAGTGATACTGAGCACTGATGATACTACTGAGAACTGACACTGAGCAGCAAGATGCAGCACAAGACACTGGACTATTAGTAATGTACTGTAGTATACTGAGCACCACAAAGCAGCACAAAACAATGAGCAGTGGTACTGAGCACTGATGATGATAATACTAAGAACTGACACTGAGCAGCAAGATGCAGCACAAGAAACTGGACTAGTATATTAGTATGGTACTGTAGTATACTGAGCACCACAATGCGTCACAAGACAATGAGCAGTGATGCTGAGCACTGATGATGATGATAATACTGAGAACGGACACTGAGCAGAAAGATGCAGCACAAGAAACTGGACTATTAGTAATGTACTGTAGTATACTGAGCACCACAATGCAGCACAAGACAATGAGCAGTGATACTGAGTGACAATACTAAATTCTTTTGTCGTATAAACAACCCTTAGTGAAGTCTAAGAACACTGTACGCTGTTTACTTAAGAAGTACCGGAAGGGTACGCCAGTTGCGTAACGATCGCTCAGCCGTAGGCGAGACGCTCAAGCGTCACGTTCGCTCACGGCCCAGTGATCACAGGACAGCACGTTGTTGGCTATGACTAGAGTAATGATTCGCTATGGCGTAGCGGACGCTCGAGACCATGAGGAGATCACCAGCGGCGCAGATGCTCACAACGCTATACCTTTATGTCTAAACCTTTTACAAATGAAATACACAGAATACCTTAATGTGAATACAGGGTGTAAGTGCAACCTTGTGTAACCTGACTAACTACAAAGCTGCTTGAGCGTCACCGACGCTCAAGTGAACACAACACTATAGGAAATACACAGATACTGGTTTAGGGTCCAAAGCCTATTAACTGTATTATATCTAATATACTTGTAAAAGAGAATAACAGTACAAATGATACACTACAATATAACAGATTCCTCCTAACCAATATACAATACTATCTAATACAATTCAATACTAGTCTAGGGGAGATGTGAGAGAAAAGAGAAAGGAGAGAGAGAGAAAAATGGAAAGAGATGAGAGAAATTGGCTCACAGTAAGACAATGATTACGGAGAGAAAACTTACGCACAAGGGGAAACGATCGCATGCGCCTGGACATCCAGCACCCGATTTTCAGCAATGAGAACCGTTGAAGAGTGAGAGCTGGATGTGGTCGGCCTGCCTATTTATGCCCCACACACAATGCAATCCAATGGTCCCTACAATCTTGTTGTCCATTGGACACAGGAATTCGGCTTCGCATCATAACAAAAGGTCATTGGGTAATTCATACAGGTGGGCTGTGACGATTTCAAACAGCTCAGGTGGGTGGGAAATTAGGTTTCCCGCCGCATACCTGAGTATGAGTAAATAATAGAAATGGACATAAACTTCTTATGTCCATAACTATCCGCACGAGCGATTAATACGCTCCAAACCAACACCGGAATATTGTTAATTAAATACTCTTCCGATGGGTACCAAACACTGCTATATGATTCCTGTTAGACCCTTCGTACAATACAAAGAGGGATTCCTCCGTTCAGGGACGTTCTATATTAACCAAACTTTCAGGAACCATTAAAGGGATCATGATCTATAAACTACATTAATTATGAAAATGTGTAACGAATGAGTCGCACGCTACGACTACATAAACTCTACCGTAAATACGCATACCGTGCGCCCGCGGGTGCACGCTATTGCGGGTATGCGCCTTCACGGGAGAGCGTACGCATGCGCAGCGCGGACCAGCGTGAGGTGCAAATATGGCAGCATGTATAGAGATATTTTTCTGACTTTGACAGTCCACCCTTTGGCAGTCAATAATAACTGCCACCTTCTAAAACATTTCAAAAGGAGAAAAATATATGTCAGGGGTTAATTCATTTCCATGGTTGGGTAGGGGGGAGAGAGGAGTAGGTGTGAAGAGGGTATGACCTAGTGAGATAGCAGAAGCATGTGTGTATGAATCCGTGTTTGGGGGTCATGTATCATCGTGCCGTACGTGTTTTAAATCAAGCTTCGAGGCATTGCGAAGTATACATTTGAATTCCTTCTTATCCCGTGGTACGGGTCTGTGGATGGGCTGTCAAACTTTACCGAGCTCTTTTCGGCTGTGGTTGTAACAAAATGGGGAGCACATTTTAGTTGATGATACATGAATGGGGGAATATGTGATTGCTGATATCTGTGCCTGTATTCCCTATCCTATGTGTGTTATTACCTGAGGGTTGTAGAGATGAAGATGAAGAACACTTATGGAAAATGCAATGATATTCTATGTCAGGTAAATGTACATCTGTCGTCGAAGTTTTGTTCGGTATCAGTTGAAAGTCGTCTTCTTTGCGCTGTTTTGCTCCTTAGGCATGAGCAACAAGCTTTGTCAGTGCCATCAGATTTACAAAAAATGTTGGGCTAGCGTGAGTTTAAAAATACTAGGGAAACTGGGGATCCATGGCAAAGTTCATCAAGTGTCCATTTCTCAAGTGGTCAAAACTCTTTCTTTGGTCCATCCGTTGTCTGTATAGCGTCTCGTCAACTTCCTCGTCCAAGGGGGTCTTGTTATCTTGGAGAAAAGCAGAAAAACAGGTGAAAGAAACGGACCGTATAATCGCATTTTCATCACATCCTGGTTTCTATCATTGGGTCATAAATCAAATCCAGGTTAATTACGGTTTCCTCACTCTTCAAGCTCATCACTTTTGTACTTTGTTTGCACCTCATTAAAGCCTGCCCGCATCTAAATATCAATCCAATGGATATAACAACACCCAAGATACATAGTAAAAACTTTCCAACATCCATTATGACTCCTTGAGCCCAGTCTCCTAAACCGGAGAACCAATTTCGCGGGTTCAACCATGACACCCAACCAGTCAGCTCATTACCTACAGCAGCAAGGGTGAGATTGTGTTTTCGACGAAATTCCCACTTCAATTGGAGAATGTCGTCCATCTTTTGGTCTATGACCTCTACCGGATCCTCGGTGCTATTTGTGATATACGTGCAACACTTTATGCCGTACTGTGTTGCCAATGTAACACAATATCCGCCTGTTACTGCTGTAAGATAATTAAGAACCATTCTATGCTGTACCAGTTCTGTTTTATAAGCTTGGAGTTCTCTTCCAGTGTATCTAAACGTGTCATCATACATTTCAGTGATATTATCTAACAAATTGGCGAGTGCGGAAATGTATCTATAATTCATCACTCCTCGAGCGGTGCGAGTGAAATCTAACGCTACCAGAACCTGAATCCCGGTGGATTCATGGATAAGATCAGAGGCCGGATGCTCTAACCTTTCTGACAGTTGTCTTTTAACTCGGTGCTCGTAATGGGTGTGAGTATAAGGAGCTTGGGCACCACGGTGTATGTCCTTCATTTTGTCATGTGTTACAGTCATCACTTCAGGCAATACTTTTCCAATATAACACAATCCTTCAGAGTTTGGGGCAAGCCACTTGTACGCCTTTCTCCCGCATATGAAATATGCATCATCGGGGAGAACATATGGGACGGAGAAGGACATTACCATGTTACACACCTTCCAGGTGAACTCTCCTGACCCTAATTCTTCCATCTGCTTAATGCACGTATCAGTTTGTACGATATGTGCACAGTATCCTGGTGATACCTCTCCAACTCTAGTAATCCTATTTCCTAAGGTATATCTATACCTGAAAGATTTTCCTCTACTGGCTATGTGGCGTACAAGCTCTGTATCTGTAGGCATTCTATCTGCTCTATGCGAAAAGGTCATGGTAAGGTTGCTCCATGACACTTCCCAATTTCCCGGCTTACGGGGATTGGAGATATTAAAACATAAGAGGGACCTATCCACATGGTATTGGTGGAGCTTCAAACTAGGAGGGCTGGAGATGTTAAACCTCCGGTCCACCGGTCTCCCACCACTTAGCTCAAGTACCTCCCCTAACGTTAAAGGAAATGGTACTAGCCCTGATTTGCTATGACCCTGAGGTACTTGAGAGCATACCCAACAATCTGTTTGGTTTAATACGTTACCCACTAAGGAGTGATAGTCACTCAATGGATGCCGGTCCATATGGATATTAAAACTGGATTGGCATTTCTTTATGCATCCATCTTCAATCAAATTGTCACAAAGCCTACAGATACAGTTTTCTTCAGCTAACAATCCATCACAATTTCTTCTATCGGATCGTTTTCTGATACTCGCCTTTGCTTGTTGGTTTGGTTGATCTTGGAAAACTACGCCTTCATCATCATAATCGGAACCCATTCCAGAACCTCTTTCGACCTCTATGGTACTCTCGCCGGAACAGACTGCTCTGGTCAACATCATGGTCAACAGGAAAATCCGGATCACAGTCTCTTGGGGCAAGTCCATCTTTGAGGAGGAAATGGAGAAGTATGAGAAGGGGGAAAAAGAAATTTCAAGGGAGGGGGGATGGGAAGTGGAGAAAAACAATAAAGGGGAGAAGGGAGTCGACAACTGCTTTCGGTCTTCAAGGCTCAGGTGCCGCCTCAGTCCTCCTGGAACAGACACTCCAGTGATACAACCTTTACCGTCTGTTCCTTATCACGGGACTTCTCTGGATCAGCAACCTTCTTGCAGTGGGATGAATGGACCCAAGTCTCTCTCTCAGCAACCTTCAATGCTGTGGTGCTAGTCAATAAGACCTGGTATGGTCCTTCCCATCTATCAATAAGACAACCTGAGCGTAGAAAATTTCGTATCATTACATAATCCCCAGGTTCAATGTCATGACAATTACTACCTGGTAAATCAGGAATCACCAACTTCAGATTATCATTTTGATTCCTCAACTGCTTACTCATGTTAATCAAGTATTTTACAGTTACTTCATTGTTACATTTCAAATCATCCTGAGGGTTAATCATGACATGCGGTTGTCGACCAAACAGAATTTCAAAAGGGGACAGGTTAAGAGGGGACCTGGGAGTGGTTCTGATGCTATACAAAACAATGGGTAAAGCTTCTGGCCACGTCAATCCTGTCTCTGCCATTACTTTACTCAATTTATTTTTAATAGTGCTGTTCACTCTTTCGACCTTCGCACTCGCCTGTGGACGGTACGGAGTGTGCAGCTTGCTATCAATTCCCATCAACTTACACATTCCTTGAAAGACATCACCTGTAAAATGGGTACCCCTATCACTTTCGATTATCCTAGGGATACCATATCTACACACAAATTCTTGTACAATTTTCTTAGCTGTAAACATAGCGGTATTTGTAGCTGCTGGAAATGCTTCGACCCAATTCGAGAAAACATCTATACAGACAAGTACATATTTCAAATTTCGACATGGGGGTAATTGAATGAAGTCAATTTGTATTACCTGAAAAGGGCCGCCGGCAGGTGGGATATGGGATGGTTCTGTAGGTATTGCTTTTCCAATATTCTTTCTCAGACAGGTAAGGCATGACATTGCTCTTTTACTCGCATGAGAGGAGAATCCTGGGGCGCACCAGTATGCTCTTACCAATTTGCACATTCCCTCCCTGCCTAGATGGGTCAACCCATGAGCTGCTTCAGCCAGACATGGAAGGTATGCCCTGGGGGCCACTGGTTTACCATGTCCATCCGTCCAGAGCCCTGAGGACTCCTGGCCATATCCTTTTGCCTTCCAGACTGCTCTTTCCTGTGTGGAACACAAATTCTGCATCTCACACAACTTCTGTGTGTTGATGGTATTAAATACAATCAGTTGTGTGGTGTCTGTCTGTATGGGGGTAGCAGCTGCAAGCTTTGCGGCTTTGTCTGCTCGGCTGTTACCAAGGGATACTGGGTCTTGACTATATGTATGTGCTTTACATTTGATAACGGCCACTCTGTCGGGTTCCTGTATCGCTGTTAGAAGCCTTTTTATATGAGCTGCATGCGCTATCGGTGTACCAGCTGCCGTCATGAAATTTCTGAGGCGCCATAGGGCTCCGAAATCATGTACTACCCCGAAGGCGTATCTAGAATCGGTGTAGATATTGGCTGACTTACCCTTAGCCAATTCACATGCTCTGGTTAGGGCGACCAGTTCAGCAACCTGGGCTGAGTGGGTGGGCCTAGCGGTTCCGCTTCTATGGTGTCTTGGTCATCTACGACTGCGTATCCAGTACACAAGTCTCCCGAGTCTGACTGTCTATGACAACTACCGTCAGTGTAGAACGTGAGTTCTGCATCTTCCAGTGGATTGTCACTGATGTCAGGCCTTGCGGTAAAATTTTGGGTCAAATATTCCATACAATCATGTGTATCTTCCTTTGTATTAAATCCTCCTTCCCCATCACTCTCACCTTCCACCCTTTGTGTCTGACCAGGCACACCTGGGAGAAATGTTGCAGGATTTAATGCGCTGCATCTCCTTATGGTGATGTTTACTGGGGCCATTAATGCCAATTCCCATCTTGTAAACCTTGCTGATGAGACGTGTCTGGTTTGGGCAGAATTCAATAAGGCAGATACCGCATGTGGTGTATGGATTGTGAGGTTGTGGCCTAGCACGACATCTTCGCTTTTTGTCACTAGCAATGCTATCGCCGCAACGCTACGCAAGCATGTGGGGAGGGATCGCGCTACCGTGTCTAGCTGAGCGCTGTAGTATGCAACTGGCCTGCTGGCGTCACCGTGTTTTTGGGTTAGTACACCTGCTGCGCAACCAGCACTTTCTGTTCCGTATAGTTCAAAGGGTTTCCCATAGTCTGGCATACCTAGTGCTGGCGCCTGCGTTAGGCACTGTTTGAGTCTCTCAAATGCTGTTTCGGATTCGTCAGTATGCGAAATCCTATCAGGTTTGTTTGAGGAGACCATTTCCTGCAAAGGTAACGCCAATATAGAAAACCCTGGGATCCAATTACGGCAATACCCACACATTCCTAAAAACGTTCTGATCTGTTGCTGGGTTTGTGGTAGAGTCATGTCTCTAATTGCTTGGATTCTATCAGCGGTCAGGTGTCTCAGTCCTTGTGTTAGACAGTGTC